>NC_135266.1:14311833-14632410 GCF_051311805.1 Agelaius phoeniceus
GAAGTGAGGATGCAGGGAATGCCTGTAGTCTTTACTCTGATGCTGCTCTTAGGGATGAGGTTTGGCTGGATACCTGAGCAAAGATTTTGAGGTGGCAAAATAAAAATAGGACCTCTTTTGTCCTTCCTGTCTCAAACAAACAGCTTTCATGCTTCACTTACCCTGGCCCGGACTGTCATCTGGCCTGTTGGTGGATTGCTTTGCCTTCCTAAACTGGATTATTAAAAAAGAAAAAAGGAAAGGAAAATTATGTATTCTGCTGTTTTTATATGTGAGGGAAGAGTCATCTTGTGAAATGTCACTGTGAGCTTTATAGCTGAGCAAGGTTTACTCTGGTCAGGTTCCATCATATGTTTTTCAGATCTTGAAGTCAAGTCTGGGGGAACAGTTCAGAGAAAATCTCAGGACAGAAAACAAAACATAAAAGGTTGAAATGGATAAGGTGACTCTTCCTACACTGGAAGGGAATGCATTTGCTGGATATGGCTGGTAAGTAGAAGATGCCAGTGTTTTCACTTTCTTCTCTTTTCATTCAGATCGATCAACTCTGTCATGCTCCTTGAGGATGAGACCTGAAGGCAGGTCCCACCTGACCCGGGACACTTACAGCCAGAGAGCAGCAGTAGGGGAAATCAGCCAATAACTGGCCCAATTTGGAGAGTGACTGAGCTGCTGCTCCCTGTTCTGCCATCAGTGCCAGGGCACTGTTCTTGTGCATTCTCAGAACTGGCACTAAGGCTTGGAAGTTTCAGGGCACTGGTGTGCTGCCTGCGCAGACAGTGAGTGGAGAGATGTAAATTAGCAGTTCCTCTATCACTTCTCATGTCTCTCCATTCTTCCTATTTCAAAGGCATTATTCAAATGTATTTCACAAAGTTCCCCATGCTCTTTGATGACCTCAGATCCACTTCCTCTAGGGATGCTACAGAAATCTCTAGCCTATTCCCTTTATTTCTCCACTCTCAGATTATTTTGCCTGTAGATAATAAGGATTTTTGGCTTCCCTGTGTGGGCAATGCCTCTCATAAGATGTGAAATAATTTCAGCCTGGTTTTGCAAGACAAGCGCAAATTATGTCACTGAAAAAGAATATGGATTCCCCCACCTTTGTTGTCTGTGTCTGAAGTCTGCTAAAAGTGTCTCAAAGTTTTCTTTAAAGAAAAACATTTTTCTTGGAGAAGTCATCTTGATAAAACATCCCTTTCTCCTATTGACCTAAAGCCAGTCTGGGAATCTCATATGAGTTCACACTGGTGTTGTAGAAGCTACTGCTTTCAGGAAAATCACCTTGGTGTCAACTTTCAAAATCTGCACATATTGAAATTAAGTTTTAGTTTGGCCTTAGAACAAAATCCAGGATTTTCAAAATGCCACCTTTCAAATAATTTAGGGTGGGACAAAGTTTCTAAGTTTTTAATTTCAAAGTCTGGAAGTGTGTTGTTTGGGTTTTTTCCTCTATTTGGTACTTTAATTTGTACTTTGTTTTGATAATTTTCATTATTTTGTGACCTGGCAACAGGGACAGTGAAATATTGTGTCAATTTGTTGTAATGTCATAGTAGAGACGGTCTAATCTTTTATTTTTTTGCTAGGGCTAATATCACAGGTGCACCTATATGGGACTGAAAATTCATAATAAACTTTTAACTACGACTCATAATTAAAGTGTTTAATTTCAAAATGTTGCCTGGGAATTTAAATCAAAAAGACAGGGTTTGGTGGGTGGGTTTTTGTTTTTGTTTTTTTTTTCTTGTGGACACTTCTCAGTTTTGATTTTCACTGATGCAACCAAAGAAAAGTGCAGATAAATGGAAATAATGCACATCTATTTTGAGCAAAATTTGACTGTCTCTTTCCAGCCTGCCCACACAATAAGTAACTCTAAACTTTTTACTTAGCTCTGTACAGTTGCTAAAGCTGCTGTAATAGCAAGGGGATTCTTTTAAAATGTGGTTACCATGATGGGACAAGAATTCCAAAGTAATTCTCTGTGGAAATGCAGGTGTCCTATTTGTTGCCAAGAAATTGATGCTGATTTCTGTGGCTGTTGAGTGAGCTTGACTCACATTCAGCTTTCAAAGTGAACTTCAGGCTGCTGAGTTGATGGAGTCCATGAATACTGTGGATCAGCAGTGGGACACAGCTGTTCTACGTGGAAACCCAGGAGCAGATCGTGTCATCTCATATTTGGGTTGGCAGAGCTGTGCTTTTCTTTGGGACTGACACAGTGTGTAAGTAGAATAATTGTTAAAAAATCTTCAGAGTGTCTTGATGAGTCTAAAGAGCATTGTTTTCTTGCTAAAATTAGCTGTATTTGAGGATATGAAAGGGAGAAAGAAGTGGAATTAGTCAGAGTAATGTCAGCTTTGGGTTAAATCCAAAGGAAATTCAGTGAGGCATTTCTGTAGCTTTGTGTTTTCCAGCAAGGCTGCACACTACTTCTCTGGAGAAGTTAAGTATTGTAATCCTTTGACCTCTCCAAGATGCAGAATTAGATTTAAAGGATCCACCATCTATTCATCTCCACTTCTGAAGAAGTTTCCCTCCCTGACACCCTTCCAGCTGCTTTACCCTGTACTATGGTTATAGGTTGAGTGACTTTCCCGGGAAGAGTGGTGGTGGCCATTCAAGCTGCTGGCAGAAGGAGAGGAGCTGGAAGTTTTGGGA
Organism: Agelaius phoeniceus; assembly: GCF_051311805.1. Classification (NCBI taxonomy): domain Eukaryota; kingdom Metazoa; phylum Chordata; class Aves; order Passeriformes; family Icteridae; genus Agelaius; species Agelaius phoeniceus. Next base: position 14,314,501 of record NC_135266.1, read on the forward strand.
GCAGTTGTCAGTCTCTCCCTTCCTGCCCCATGCTGGGGATGGCCATGGCTTTCAGAGGCCTGAAGTGCCCAGCCAGAGCCCTCAATGGGGTGCCCCAGCCTCAAATGGCCCAAGGCTGTAGGGAGAAATCTCACTTCACACAGCAATGTGATGTCCATGAGGAGAGAAACCACCCCGTCCAAGCAGGCTAAGTGCTGATCTCTTTCATGTCTCTGATGTCTTATCACATTTCAGATGCTGTCACTACACCCAGCTGGGATATTTTCAGTGGAAATACCTACAGAGAAGTGAGAACAGTTTTGCTAAAAAACAAATATCCTCCTTTGCATTGCAATGTGATGGGATTTGGAAAGAGTAAAAAGATGTGTGAAAGAAAGAGCTTGTTTATGCAGGAAGCTGCTGTGAAACAGGACAAACCAGGCTTCATAGCTCTGTGCTGCTGTGCTGGAGCTGTTTCCAGTGTTGGAGTTAGTCATTTGGAAACCACCTGCAGTGTAAAATAGCATCCTTTCTGCTGGGGCTTCTGAGCAAACCTCTCACCAGTGCTGCCACGAGACAGGCAGGCAGCACCAGTCCCCAGCCACAGCGTGTGGTACCACAGACCTTCTCACTCCTTTAGCCAGTGTCTACTTAGCCAGTTCAAAGTTATTTGTCTTTGCTGTACTGCATGCTTGGAGTATGTGTGCCCATCCTTTGCAAGTAGTTTGCAGCTTGTAATGATTCACACAGTGGGGATGCTGCTGTATTCCCACAAAATGGGAATATAGGTCCTGATAAACAAGGCAGATGGAGCAAGGGCTCTGCAGAAGTTTGTTTGCACCTGTTGGTGTACCTGCATCCCTCAGAAGGGGCTTCCTGTTGAGAAGGGTCTGCAAAAAAGGCCTGGTGGCCACAGGTGCATCAGGTGTCCTCAGGAGCAGTCTCCCAAGAGGAGGGATACACACTGCAGTGTGTGCAGGGGTGTCCTTCAGTCTCCATGGTGCTTCCACTTGCTTTCCCCAATTGTTGAGAGCATTGTGAAAATGGCAAGTGTTCACTAAGTAGACACTTGATAGAAGATACTCTCATCTCCACAGATGTCTCTTCCATTTGCACTCTTTTCAACATCTCCCTGTTACCTTTGTGGCATTGACAGGTGCACAGGACCCCTGTGATAAGCAGTACTCATGCTCTTACTCTTGAGAACTAACTAACTTCTTTTGGACAAGGGGGCACATCCCACATTTGCCACATCCCACAGAAGATTGTGTGCCTGCCTGTTACCTAAAGCTGCCCACATGCTCTAAAGTCACACATAGCCCACCTAGAGCAGCTGGTGTTTGCTGGCCGTGGTGAGGTGAGGTCTGTGGTCACCTTACAATGGCAACAGAGGGTGAGCTCAGCCCTGCTGGCTGCTCTGCTGACTGGCTGTGTGCCTGTTCTCCCAAACCACTCTTTCAGACACCAGCTATGGAGTTATGGCTTCCAGAGATGCTGGCCAGGAGTTGGTTACATCAGAGAGCTTCTAGACATCACTGGGACCAAGGGCGCTTTCTTCAGAAAGATGGAGTGGCTGAATAAATAATATAAGTTTCTTTATATTAAATTGCTTTCCTTCTCCAGGTGGTTGAGTGCCTTTCAAAGAAGTTTTGGCCTTTGTCTAAGCTTTGCAAACCTGGTAGAAACCAGACCACTGTATTGTGTTGCACTTGAGAAGCAAATCAGCAGCAGTACTGGTATCTGCCCTCCTACTGCCGCAGTTTCTGCAGAAAGATAAATAATATTTGCCAGATTTATATGTCTGTCTCTAAGGAGTTCTGGAAATGCTTTCAGAAATACCTGTCCCTATTTCAATTATCTCTGTTCAGCAAGTAGCACTATTGCTACTCAGTGGGGTCTGAAACATTAATGACATTTCCCGGCAGGGGTCCAGATGGATAAGACAAAGTAGAAAGAATTGGTTTAGTCACCAAAAAAAGGCACTAAAAACAAAAATATCAAAGCTATGCTAAGTTTTAAAATTTTATTAGTTAATTTGACAGCTCACTTAACAATTGTTAACCGGTTTTTAAAACTAACTCTTCTCTCTAATTAAAAATGCTTAATATTATATTGGTATTCTTATTTAAACCTCATGACTCTCAGATCTGAAACTGTCAACTTAACCTTTAATATTAGACCTAAGATCCTCACCATTTTAAAAATAGTTCTATAATACAGCTCTTAGATGTGCTGTGTAATTAATATTCTTGAATGGACATGATCTTAGATTTATCTGTGAACTTGAAGATTTTTCAGGTATGTGTAATTGAGACAAATTACTGATCCTATAGTTTTTTTAACTCAAATGAGCTTTGTAATAGACTCTCCCAAGTTTCAGTTCATGTTAAGGCTTTGAAAGAGGAGTTATTTATCTGTTTTCTCAACTGAAAGTGATCCTACTGCACCATACCCTAGCCTACTTCCTGGAGCCAGGATGTAATACCAGAAGTATGTTGACTGTACTCTGTTTACTAACACTAAACTAACACTTCTTGTAAGTTTGTTCTTGCTCTTATCCCCTCTCCCTACAGGGAGGATTGTTTGAGCTATTCACTTTCTAAATTACAGCAGATTTCCCCCCCTTTTTTCTATAGGTACCTGTCACTTGGTTCTCAGGGAAGACAAAAAGGATGATTGCAGACTTGCACCTTGCAGTAGAAGCATGGTTTGCTGAGGTCTTTAAGGGTCAAAAGTCTTGGAGTTCCTACTCACACATAAAACTGATTTGAAAAAAAAACCTTTTATCTCCACTTAAGTCAGTCCTTGCCCTTGTGCAAAAAGGTTCTGCTGGGTCTAGGAGCTGAGTTTCTTGACTTTACAGGGGCAACCAAGTCTTTGAGAAGTTGATCCTGCAAAATACTTGTTGTCCTGAGCTTGCAGGCAAGGGAGCAAGTTGTAGATGCTTGGTATTTAACAGGGTGAATTCTTACTGCTTTTCAAGCAACTGCCCATGTGGTTGTCTTTTTCTTTCCCCAGTAGTTTTAAAGGCTTTCTATCTCAGTATCTCACAAATACATTATTAATAAATCAGTTTTTACACTGCATTCTCCTGAATTACTGTGGAGAACACAACACACTGATGTTTTGTGCTGCACAGAGGAGGGCCCAGAGCCATCCCATGCTGTGGCACTGATCACCTTCCCATGGAGGATGGGAAAACAGAGGTGGGAACACAGGCTTCTGCAGTCCTGTCCAAAGCAAGGGGGACTGAGGGAAAGGAGCACCTGGCAGCACTAACCTGAGGTGTGCAGGCATTGCTTGCTGGCCATTTCATTCTTAACAATAAATCAGCCCTGAAATTACTTGGGCTTGGCACTGAATTGTTAATGAGCTTGTTGAAGTTAAAAACATTTGAAAAGGTGACATATGGCCTAAGAAATGATAAGGACAGGGTGCCTCTCACTCAGAGAAATACTAGGAGATGGTTATAACACTCAGCAATGATATGGAATTTCTTGAAAACCTTCCTTGTCTTTTTTACCACCTGCAATGGGGATCAGGATAATAAACCCCAGGGAAGTCTCTCCTTCCATCCTGCTATTTCATGTCAGCTCACAAAGGGAATGTGGCTGGAAACAAACCAACTCCTGGAAGTCCCAAAGTTGTCTTGGCTCCTAGCTCTCTGGAAGGCTTCTTTGCTTAGATACCTTATCTCCATGGAAGTGCAACCCCCCCCCCCCATCCCTTTTTTTATACTTTAGAGTCATTGCAGTCACTTTGAACATTAGATATGCATTCAGATAAAAAATGTAAAGCAAAGGGCTGAGTTCTTGATTGTTTACCGGCAACAAAGTTACAGTAGAGAAAAATGAAGAAATAAATAAACGCAAATTTAAATATACTTCACACCTACAATTGCTCCATCTGTTATGCAGGATTTCTTTGTGAAAGCTGGAGATATTTCTTTTCCTTTTTCAGAACTGTTCCTTGGGTGAGGCTTCTCTGTGTCCTATTGGTGTTACAATGCCTGAAGGGTGGAAAGAGTGACGTGCAGAACTCCATGATATCAGAAGGCTAATTAATTACTTTATTATACTATATTATACTATAACTGTATTACACTAACAAGAACTATCACTAACTAATGAGAAAACCCATGACTCTCTGCCCCAGAGTCCTGACTGACACACACACACACACACACACACACACACACACACACAGACCCCCAATTGGTCAATGAATCCAAAACACCATCACCAGAATCCAACCAAGCAATCACCTTGGGTAAACAATCTCCAGAACACATTCCACATGGGCAAAAACACAGGAGCAGCAAATGAGATAAGAATTGTTTTGATCAATCTTTTCTCTGCTTCTCTCCCAGCCTTTCTCAGGAGAATGCTGAGAAAGCTCAATCTCTCTCTGTTCAGAGGGTATGTGAATACCACAATGTCCCTTCCCCCTTACACTGCAGACAAAACTGTTTGTTGTCTCTGCTTATGAGTGCAGATGAGGGGCAAATAATTCCCAAAAAACTTCTGAACCTCTGTAAGGAGATCACAATTGCCTGTCTCAAACAATGTTAAAAATCACAGAAGGACTTTGCCCTGACATAAGCACAGGATGGCTTTAACTCCAGGCCTGGAGAGGTCTGGCTAGCATATCCTGGGTAATGCATCCAGACAAAAATTCCCCAATTATGCCAAAATGTGTGGAGGGACAACTTCCCCTAAGCACACTGACAGTCAAACAAATATCACCTCAAGGTATGGGACAGATGGCACCTGTGACCACCAAAGTGTCCCCCTGGCCCCTGAATATGCCTTTGGATAACTGAAACTTGGACTGTCAGTTAAGGCACTTGGTGGGAGCTTGAAATAAAATAAAAGTGGTTCCATTTTCTGTGTGTTATCTCAGGCCTAGATGGGACGTAAACGAGGTGGGGGAGAGGAATGAATCACTGCAAAGAATCCCCAAGGGAGGAAACCTCAGCAACTCTGCTGAGGGCAGCTCCTGTTACCTACAAGAAAGGCTTTATAGAGGAGAGGCCTTGTAAAATCATGGCTCAGGCCTGTTACTTCAGCTAAGTAGAAAAGGACAGCGGGGCAGAGACTCAGCTGAATTAGGGGTAGAAAAACAAGTTATGCAACCATGGTGTGTTCACATCCTGGTGTATGGTGGTTGGTTAAATTTCATTTGTTATGATTTAAAACTATGTAAACTGATAACGCTAACTGCTTAAAAAAGGCCGAGTTTTTGCAATAAAAGACATTATTAATAAATCACAGTCTTTACACTGTATTCTGCTGTGGCTCTCCTAAAGTGGCTCTCCTTTGCACTCCCTGGGGACTCTGTGTCACTACAGATGTCACCCCACAAGCTCCCACTGGGTGCAGGGCATGCTTCTGGCAGAGGGAGATCGTGCTCAGCCCACGGAATCCAAAACCCCACCTCATCAAAAGAAGAGAAAGACTGAGCATGGGACAGATTAGCTTTGGAAGCAAGAGAATCATTTAACTAATAGAATCAGAAAACCGTGTATCCAGTGAGCACTAACTCCTTTGTTTGCTGAAATGTGTAAGTAGTGAAAAGTTTTGAAACCTTGGGAAGTTTTGAAACCTTGTGAAATGTGTTGCTGAGAAGACCAGGGTGAAGAAGGACGATGGGATGCTGCTGGATCCATGGGTAGGGGTATGTTTCTATTTAATCTGTCTCTCTCTTCCCCCCCCCCCCCCCCAATCTTTCCTATTTCTTTCTGCCTCTCTCTCTACCTCACATTTATGAGTAAATAAAATCTGTACTATTGACTTCAGCCTATGGTCTTGTTTGCACCTGAACTTGGGTGGAGGCATCTCTCCAATAAAAGGATCATAACACCCTCACCCACTCTCTGGTTTATTTTGTTTTTAAATTCTGATATTTTAGCTTAAATTGTTCTGCATTTAAGATATATAGAGAAACTTTGTAGTGCTTATTTTTCACCCTTACCCCTTCCTCAATTGCAATGTGGCTGTGCATCTATAATGTAACGTTTGTCCTAAGGTTTCTCAGATGTGGTTGGGATGTTTTTTTAAGAAAGTTTAATTTGGTTTTCTTCCCTTAACCTTTTATGATACTAGATTTAACACAGATGCGAGGAGTATGGGGCTGGAACAAGTACCTGTCTCCAGTGATGTTAAGTTTAAGAGATGTTGTTTTATTCAAATCTAAAGTGGCTCAATCATTTATTATTTGCATGCCTTGATGATATTTGGATCTTGCAGGCAAATCTTGTTGTTTATGGTGATACAAGATTCCAGTATGTTTGTGATGTTATCCTAGAATTACAGATATTTATGGCTGGAAAAAGTATTTTTAGCATTTCAGTCTGGACCTTTTAGGAAACAAAATATTGTTCTGAACTTCATCTAGAAATCTTGATCATCAGTAAAGCTTTTATTTGATTTTCTTGCCTATGTCTACATGGCTTCCTACAGTACTACATCTCTACTATATCTGTAGTTCTGTAAAAATAAATTTACCAATGATGTCACTGTAACTTTGCTAATTAATACATATCACACCATCTTTAAGAGCTGCTTGTAAATTTTTATTCCTCCAGCACATAAATTTGCCACACACTGTGTAGCTCCTTTCCAAAATGGCTCAGACACCTCGCTTACAACTCACTCACAATCACCCTTCCAGGCTAGTTAAGGTAAGGCAGTTCAAGATATGATTCATCATGATATATATGAGATTATGCTTTCAAATTTATCCTTGGCTCTGTCTCTTAACATATTAACTAAATGCTGAGCTGACAGCTGGTGTCAATGCACAAGCTTTGCATTTTTCCTTGCTTTTATGAGACTTTACAAGATCTCTGCAATAGTAATAGTATTTTCCTCAAAAAAAAAGTATAAGGAAAAAATAGTATGTTCCTGAGGGGTCAAAAAATAAATGTTGATGGGAAAAGGCTCTGATGTGCCATGTAGACCATTCTGCACATATTAGCTCTTACTTATCTGTCAGAAATAATCCTACACATTGGAGAATGAAGCCATGATTTGGGAAAAGGTGGAGAGACAGGTTATCTGATTATGGCATAATTCCTTACAGGAGGAAGTAATAAGCCAGCTTTAGTATACATGTACTCCCAGGAATTTTGACCCTGTTAACAACATGCTAAAGAAGAGACAAATATGAAAATTTCAAAAAACAAAACCAAAACAAGCCTCAATAATTTGGAGACAAGATATCTCTTAGAATAGCAGTTTTGGTATTATTAATAAGTGATTACATCTTGGAGAGGGACAAATATACAGAAAAATCAATGCTAATTCATTTGGATCACTCAGCAACAATAAATATGATAGACTACAAATCCATGCTGGGTTCCTGGTGGCTCTGCTAGGAGCAGATATTTCTGTGCTTCAGTTACTCTGCTAATTCCTTGAAATCTCACCAAAACATAATCTGAAGCAAATGGGGGTTTTGACCTAAATATTTATTTCTGGTCAAAAAAAAAAAAAAAAAAAAAAGGGGCAAATTTTGATTTGGCATTCACAGGTATTTAGAATTTGTTAGAGAAAGAAAAATTCTCTGTGTTCTCTTCAGTAGGTTTATTTCTCACATTTCCTGACCTTGGGAGGGTTCTGTGCCATGGGTGGAAGTTCATCAAATCATGAGGCATGCTGATAGCTTCCCAGTAAGGGACCTAGAAATGACAGAAGATTTCTGGTCTCTGCTGAAGTGGTTTGAAGCCCTTCTTTCTCTGTGGAACTGTTTGCTGTTTTCAGACACAGTCAGAGGCTGTTGCTTGTCTCTCTGTTCATACACAAACTCACAGCTGTTCTTTTTTCTAGACTGTCTTTTCTATATTTGGCCATGCATCAGTAATCCTCAAAAAGATTGGACACCACCATAGCTAGGGCTGAGGAAAGCTTAGAAGATTTGACTAAGCAGGATGTGGGTGGCAGACTTATGTGAGTACTGCTCAAATTGGTTAAGAACAGATTTGGCATCTGCATTTTCTCATGGATTAGTTGAGGGAATAACTTTGGCTTGTGAGGTTGTTTAGGAACACTTCATTTGAAAAAATTGCACTGGGTGCTAAGGTCATATGACATTTCCCTCATGGGATTACTGAGATGTTGCTGGTTTAAAAACTGTGAAATGAAAGCCCAGTGACAACTGTTAACAATGTATTAAGCTCAATAAATCCTTATAAAAAAGACCTTGCATCATGTAAGTTTTACTGAAAGACTGACATCTGTCCTTGGTATCAGTTGTCATAATTCTACTGACACCAATGCTGTTAAGCTCTTCTATGCAATCTGAAGAACTGCCCTTTAGAATAAGATCAGTGTGGTGTCTTTGCTCCTTTTCCTAGCCATAGTTTTTCTGTTGTGAACACTGAATTATCTGTATGAGTTTTTAGTTAACTATTAATTTGTAGCCAAGCCTGTGAAACCCCTGGGGGTTTAGTTACTGGTGCTGCTAGTGACCCTGACTTATGGACCACAACCCATTCTAGTGCCTTACTGCACAGGCTTGTGAAGAGTTTGCAGTGGGAAGAAGGAGCTTGCAATCCTGGGCTAGGATGTGAGACAACTGATGCTGACAGCATATTAAGGAGCCCAGGAAAACAGGCAGCAAAGTGGCTCAGCATGGTACAGTGACCTCAGCATGCACAGAGCTCAATGTTCACATATTTTGTAGACATCGGGCAAGAGAGTGCTTCAAGAAGGCATATAAGCATGTTTTTTTGTTGTTGTTGTGTTTTTTTTTTTTCCCTAGCAGCAATAGAAGGTGCTTAGCTGAAAACCTAAGTGGAAAATAAAACTGGTATCTTGGACTAGGTGGTAGTAAGATACAGCTACTGATGCAAAGAGAGTAGGTGTCACCGTGATATTTTATGAAAAATCTCTTCACCAGGATTTCTTCTCCTAGGAAGCTGGGAAGCTTCAGCTTCTCCATGTTTTGCTACTTTGGAATGTGATTTGGAGAATTGTTTACCCAGCATGTGAATTGTTTTAATTTAATGACCAATTCCAGTCCAGCTGTGTTGGGACTCTGGTCAGTCACGAGTTTTATTATCATTCTTGTCTAGCCTTCTGATGTATCCTTTCTCTATACTTTAGTATAGTTTTAGTATATAATGTAATATAATAATATAACATATAACATAACATAATATAATATAATATATCAACCTTCTGAGAACTTGGAGTCAAATTCTTGTCTCTCACCTCATCCTAAAGACCCTCTCAACACCACAACAAGTAGGGAAGGAATAAACTGAAAATTACTTTGAATTTCTATTGTATTTGAGAATGTTTATCAAGACCTAGAAATAGCAACTGGCTGAACTCAAGGGCTAAGTGTGCAAATACATTATTAAATCATATTTCATTAAACCCAGCTAGCTCTGTCCAGTGATAAGAGTGAGGCATGAACTTCTAACATTGATTCTGCTTATAGAGACCTACCTTGCTGATGTCTTTAAGATGCAGTTCAGTGTAGTGATTTGCTGCTGAATGGGATTAATGCATTGGTACTTGCAGATCACCCTTTCTCCCAGTTTCAGGGTTGAAATAAGGGACATTTCAGCTGAGGTTTGAAGAGGTATCCAGCAGCTGAAGTGTAAGTGCCATATAGCTCTTACTGCAGAAGGTTCCTCCTGCTGTGCTCTGCCAGAGCACAGCTCTCACTCTTAAGGCATAAGACAAACTCCTCTCCCCTGAGGTTTTCCATGTACTGAGTGTCAGCTGATTGAACTCCTGCAAATGCTTCCCATATTTTGCTCTACGTCAAGTTGTTCTGGAAATGCTCCTAGTACATACTTATCACAAACAAAACAGCAATGAGAATTTTTAAAATAAATGACAGAATCAGTGCTTTATGAGGGCCATTTCCATTAGACAAGCACTGACTGATCTTATGCCAAAGCACTCTCTTTTGGACTATTAGCAAAATAAAAGGTTCGTATGTTCCAATATCTATGGTCTAGCTAAAGACATCAGGCTGAAATATGCTGGAATTAGATATAGCCATAATATTTTCATATGGGATGTCAGTTAAGAAGTGCAAGGGCTTCAGGAAATGAAATAACAAGCTTAGTAATGGTGGGAGATTAGAGGGAGAATATGGTTAATGTAATTAGAAATAGTTTCAATCAAGGAACGAGTTCATCATACAAGTGTTCTTCCAGAGAGTAGGCACTTTCCATGAATGACTTTTGCTGCCCTGGCTTCTTGATCTTCATGCAAAATTAAGACTCATCAAAATTACATGGCCTATAAACCAAGCCACTTCAGTTTAGTGTCACCCAGATGAAACATTGGAGTGTGACCATGGCACTTGGTAATAAACTACTTTTAAAAGAATAGGTAGGGAAATCTGTGGTCCTGAGAAAGCAATTAAAAACTATATATAAAAGAAGAATCAAAAGAAGGAATGAGTCTTCCAATGAATGACAGGGAAATTCAGGGAAAATTGCTGAAGAAAGAAATGTCATTCTAACCTTTAAAAATATTAAAAAATTAATATATTTGAAATATCATCAACCCCCGAATCCTGTAAACAAATCTATATTTATGTCTGTCTTCATGTCTGTCTTCACGATGTTCTTTAAATGTGAAAAGCATCACTGTGGTGGCCTAAGGAGGACCTAAGAGATGATGTGAGATGAAGTTACAACCACTGGGAAAAGAATGCTGAAATTTCCATATCCTCTTTTCCTTCTGGATTACACTTTGGATTACATATAATTTATAACCTAGGATGACACCTGGGAAGTGCTTCAAGAAATTATAGTCTGAAAAGCCTCTTTACAGCTGACACAAATCTGTTTAGCAGGCATGTTTATCAGATTTACTTATGCTCCTGCACAACTCAAAGGTGTTGATAGATGTAATAGAGCTGGTAAGCTCCAAGTGCCTGCTTTCTGCTACTGTAGCAGGTGTGGATGGTAGCTGGTAAAATGGAAAGGACTGACTGCTTGATTATCAGATCTGACTTTTTCAATTTATTTTTAATGTATTTATGAATATATCATTATCTATGCAATCATCTTTGAGCATTGTTCCCAAACCATCAAATACTGCCAGTGGTCATCTGGCAACTTGCAGCCAAATTCTGTTGAAAACCCAGTGAAAAACAAGTTATAAATCCCTAGCTGATGCTGTTGTCAGGTGACATTTGCAGTAGTTATGGATGTAAATCATTCATAATCCAGTATCAAACTGAAAAGAGCAAATGAGTTTGCCTCTGTGGTTAAAAAGAATAAGTTATTGATTACCATAACAAATTAACAACTTGAAACCTGATATAAACCCTCTGAAGTGCTGAGAGCTGTGGGCTGGAACAGTCATGTATTACACATGGGCCTCATGAGATTTAAAAACAATTGTGCTACAAAAATAGCTAGTTATTAAAAGAGTTCTGTAAAAATTATTTTAATGGCATTTTCTGCAGAGCTAGAACAATTACCAACTTGCAATCAAACTAATAGCTTTTCATTAACTAAGTTGAGAAAGACCCTGCCTTCACAGATTTGTTGTCAAAACTGGTGCTGGGTGTATTTTCAGTGGCAGGGTGACAATGTAAGCTATTGCAGGATGGCAGAGGGAGTTAAAAAGGACTTGGCACTTCCAGAGGTTTCTACACTGAGATAGTTAGAAAATGAATGGGAAAATGAACCTAAAAAATCTGTGTGCTTGTTTGGGGAAGAGGTTTGGTTAAGTCCCTACAGATAAAGCATTTAGGGATGCTTCTATCTGCTTTGGATTTTCTCTGCTTCCCTCCCCTGACTGCAATGAGTGAGATCCCACCAGCTGCTATAATAAGATGACAATGTGAGAGTGCACTAGCTTCAATCAATATCTGGCTCTAGCCAGCAAGCAGCTTTCAGGATAGTGCTTCCAACTGATAGGAGCCTGGAAACAACTATGGGACAGGGTGAATATTCATTCATATTTTAAAGGAACTTCTCTTTGACTGTACTCACACTTACTCCCTTTTTTTGTTTACTCAAATGTTTTTGTAAAGTACTTTGCTGGCAATGGTATTCATGGAAATTGACAATTATAGCAAATACTGCAAATGATGATAGATTTCGTTTTTTCAGATCCACAGCAAGGCCTGCAAGGAAAGCCATGTATTACATTCAGAGTCACAGAACAAAAATGTATTGCTTTATTAGTCTGTAAACCAAAATGCTTTTAGCTGAAGATGCTCAAAACTGGCAAGATATATTTTGCTGATAGGCTAAAAGACAAAAATCTACACAGAGGCTATTGGGACTACATTGCAATGCAGATATTGTGGTATGCTGCTGGACAATTTGAAAACAGAAAAATAACTTATATGTTTGGTCATTGAACTATGTGTTTATACTGAACTGTGCAGCTGACCTTATGAGGGATATAAAGATCCTTTTTGCTTTATTGGGTATTAAAAGTTGGTGGATCTGTGAAGACAGGCAACCTTCTGTAAGCCAAAGGAGAGAGGTTTTAGGTTTACAGCTAAAGGTTTAAGCCACTGGGCCCTCCTTTCACCCCACAGTGTGAACATGTATGAGGGAAGTGGGAGGAGGGAGGTAATTCCAGGTGTCTGAAGGCAAAAATTTAGGTGAGTATTTAACCCACTAGGAACAAAGTGGGTTTAGTAATATACTGCTGAGCAAAGCTGAGTTTTGTGGTGAGTACTGGGGAAAAGCAGGGCATGATGGGGCTGGGGAAGCTTGGAGATACTTTGCTGGGTTGTATTTCTCTCTCCCTTTCCCCTTCGCAGATCCTCTGAACTCCTCATCTGATCTGACCTTGCTTGAGTGGAAATTCTAATGGTAAATTGTTTTCATATTGAAGTTGACAATGTGTGTCGATAATACTTGTTATATGAATATAAAAACTACATGAAGCCTCACAGGGATCCATTGAACATGTTGAAGACCCCTGTAATGATGTACACAGATCTAAGAGCACTTGGAAAAGCAGCTGCTGTGATTTTAAGAAACTTAAATGCCCTGAAGTGTTATTTATTTGAGGACATATGATAAATTTTTCTGCAAGGACTACATGATTGCAACTTAAAAATAAGTTAAAGCCCCTCTCTGGGTGTCCTGCTCAATTTTGATATACACCTCTCTAAACAGGAGTCTTGGCTGCCTGGGATGTGCAACATTTAAAGAATCAATTAACATTATAGAGCTCTGGCAAAGTTTCCTATCATCATTACTGCATCTTCACTTTGTTACCTTGTATTTTGCATCTTCTCCCATGCTTTATCTCTTATACATCTGTTTCTAATGTTAATTAAAGCAGATTTAGCTCTCAATGTGTGGAAGGATTTATTAGTGTATTTTCTGGTGGGCTGATGGGGCAATGATCCTGCTGCATCCTTCTCTTCTTGGCCTGGCCACTACACCAGGGGTACAAATGAGGAAGATGAAATGGCTTCTGGACTGCTGGCTTGAGCCATGGATGATCCAGTCCCACTTAAGACTGCAGGAGCTTTGTCAGCAGAATTCATCTGAATTTCCTCCTATCCCTACCTGGATAGCATCACATGCCACCCCAACACATAGAGAGAGAACTAATATTGTTTCCTGTGGCTAATCCTCAATAAAAGAAGATGCTGAAAGTGGATTAAATGCTCTTTTTCACTATTTTCTGCAATTGGAAGTAAGAGATTGAACAGATCAGTTCAATGTAAGCACTTTTATACTTAGAATTGATTTGGAATGACAATTTACGCAAGAGAGATTTTGGCACAGTAACGATCACATCCATACAATCTGATAAGCTACAGGGGAAAGAAGATCACCTTGCTTTATTTTACAGTATTTCCTGGTGCTACTGCAGACTGGATGAGGCTTTGTCTGTAGCAATAATATCCACAGAGTGTAATGATCCAGTTGTGCACAGTGAATCTCTCATTTGAGGCTGCAGCCTTTGTAGATTAAGCTGCTCGTTGGTGGAGCTGCCTTCCCTGTGGGAATCAAAGCACCCACTCATTTCCACTTCTGGTGAGGAAATTAATATCCTATTCATGTAGCTCTATATTGCTTTTAATTGGTTTAGTATTAAACTACCAACTGCCTGAATGAAATGTTGTGGGGAAGTTAATTTCTAGAAGGCAGTTTGTCTCTGGACAATTAGAGAGTGTTTATTTCTGTGTTACTGAATCACAGGAGGGAATATCTCCTGTAGAAAATGGTATTTTCAGTGAAATTAATGACCTTTTAAGAAAACAATGAGCTTTTTTTCTTAAATTAAATTACTGACAAGAATAGTACCATCAACTTGGGTAGTAACTCATCTGGCCAATAAAAAAGTTGGTAAATATTTATGAATTGCACATCAGGAGTAATCAGGGAAAACTGGCAGCATACAAATACATACAAAACATACAAATAATATTTTTTTAACATTACAAGCCCCTTCATTAAAATATAGACTGTTTGAGGCAGAAAGCCCTTAGAGGTGGAGTCCTCTCCTTGTATCCACTTCAGCTGTCAGCCAGCTCTCTTTCCCTGAACTTTGGGCTGGAGGGTCAAATGGAAGAGGCTCTGCCAGCTGCTGTGGAGTTGTGCTGGGGGGATGGCCTCTGGTGTCCTTACCTAATGGCTGAGTTGATGTGGAAGAACCACATCCACAGGTTTGCTGAGGTCTGCAGCTGACAGTCTGGATGGGGCACAGAGGAGTTAAGAAACTGCAAATTATGATGAAAAATACAGGAATTTTTCCCCTCAGTACCTCTCTTCTTTCTGCTCTCCTCTCAGAAGGGGAATGTCCCCATTTCCTCCAGTACAGATGGAATAATAAAAAGAATAAAGCAAATTCCACTGCACCTTCTCCATGACTGCATCCAGATCTCACAAGGTGGTCAGATGCCTGCTGTAATTGGTGACTGCTGGATCAAACTGTTCCATGAATGTCTCTGATGCTGCTGGTAAATTATGTTTGGAATTCAGTCAATGATATTCTGGTCAGAGACTGTGGAATGCTTGTCCCTCAGCATGGCATCAGGATCCAGGGCTGCTGTACAAGGTGTGAAGCTGCTCTCAGACCATCTGTAGGTGTCAGACATCCCTCAGCTTGTTCTGTAAGGTGTGGGAGACCTCACAATCCTGGCCATGTCTCAACATACGTAACCACATCCTGGGAGATGAAGTCCATCCACAGTGTTTTCAGTTCCAAGGAAGAGGGAATGCATCCATGTTACGCATTTAGGAGGGATCTTGACATAACCTGCCAAGACAACTGGAATTGGCAGGTCTAGTAATGTATCTTCACCCCAAGACTCCTATTAAAGTATGTTTGATAAATCGGGTCTCTGGAAGAGCATCCACTCTGTATTTAATGACCTCAAGAACATCCCCCACCACTTATTCTACAGGTTAATATCTTCACTACTAAGTCCATGTCCCTAATTCCTGATCAGCCTCAGCTTCCAAGCATTATTCCTTTACATGCTTTTTTCTGGTGGATTAAACAGTCCTCTCCCACCTGGAAAAGCTTCCCCCAGAGGTCCTTGGATACTGTAATCCAGAAATGTCTGAGTCTTCTTCCTGGCAAGCGTTTAAAATGCCTTGTGGTGCAATGTAATCTCCAACTATGGAATAATTTTCACAGTTCTTTTCTGAGGTTTCTGCAGTTTCAAAATGCATTTTAAAGACTTGCAGGCGTGATGGGATATATAGTGGGGGGAGAGTTATACATAAATACATACTATACAAGTGATATATTTTGGACTGATTTTATGGTAACTACTACATGGAATAAAACATAAGTGTAGCTTTTTATGGATTAGATAATATTTAAAAGTAAGTTTTCCACCCCTGGATCTGAAACAAATGTTACATCTGTATGACTTGAAAAGGTGCATCAGAACAATGCTAATGAGGTCTTTGCTTTTGTAACCAACCAACAAAACGTGGAGAAGTTCTTCGGTCTGACCCAAAATACATTTATTTTTCCTTTTAGCAGCATGTATTAAGAGAAACTCTTTCAGGGTGGCCATGAAATCTTCTGAAGCAAGCAGTTTTGTTTAAAAAATGCTAATACAATTTTACACTTCTAAAGTTTTTTCCATTTTCTACTGCAACTATTTGCAGTGTTGGATTGTAAATAGACATGCACATCAGTAGATAAGATTTCTTTTATGGTAAACAAAGGCAGTTTGTGCAACTGAATGCATAGTCTGGTTTGAAAGGCTGCTTTGAAGACACAGGCCTCCTAAGGGAGGGTTAGACAGGTTCTGGGGGCATGATATGGGCAGAGGACATCTCCCAGTGTCCTGTGCAGGGAGGGCAAAAGGGGCTCTCTTCAGTTTGAGTCTGGAGACAATGAAGCTGGCAGAAGGGGAGGGAAATAGACTGGGAGCAGAAAAAGGCAGAAGAAAAGGGAAGGGAAAAAAGCCCTGAGCAGCTCAGCAAAAAGAAAGGGTTAAAAACCCCAAGCATCAGCTTTCCAGAGGATGGAAAACTGCAGCTTGAGCTGGGTCAGGCACTGGGAAGGCCCATTGAGAAGGAGAGGAGACACAGAGATTGACCAGGCAAGCAGAGGGGCTCAAGCCCCAGGTGGCTTCAGGGAGGCTTTTGGGGCCTGGGGCTTTGGTGGAGCTCAGGAGGGGACAGAACCTGAGAAAGGAGATTGAGGAGGGCTCCCAGGGCCTGGGCTGAATGTGGGTATGGCACACAATGGGACAGGAGAGATGGGCTAGGGCAGGGGACAGAAGGCTGAAAGTGGGGTTTGATATTTGGTAGGAGCCTGGTAAGACTGGCAGTGATGATCAGGCAGGGTTAAATGTAGGGAGGGAGTCAGGGCATGGAGGCAGAAAATAAATCACAAATCTCCATGAATTCAGTGTGGCAAATGCATGACTGCTATGAACACTTTTCTGCCATCACATGCTCCATGAATCACTGCCCCTGGCTTCAGCTGTGACACTTGCATCTGTCAGGCCTGGGGGTGTCGTGTCACACCAGCAAGGGGTGTGAAAAAAAACATTAGGGAGAATGCAACTGAGTTCAAGTGACTTGCCTGATGCTGTGTCAAAACTGCAATGGGAAGTGGACACTGACAAAGCCAGTTCTTCTCTGGCCTGTGTGCTCTCAGCTGGGTTGGGGTCAGTGAGGTCCACAACAAGAAGAAAGCTAATTTTAGATTTTGGCATCACTAAAGTCTCAGCAGATTGTGAGTACCCAAAGCTGTGAAGCCCCATCATTATGCTGTGGGTGTTTCTTGGGCACTGGTTGAATGGTGACTGCTTCTGCTGCTGCATTTTGTGTCACCCTCATCTTCTCCCATTGCTTTGATAGATTCAATCATTACAGTCTTAATTCCTAGGCAGGGTGTAGTTTGCATAGCAAAAGGCTGATTCTTCAACTGCACTTTGCCCTGGGTATCAGAGATTAGCTCTGAATCCTGCTGAAAAGAGGGGCTAGAGGGTTTTAGCGAGTTGCCATCCATAAAGGAACCAGTGATTGCATTATTCTCCTTCAAACCATCCTCTGCCCTCCCCAGCCAGCTGCTGCTGCCTAACTGGGTCCAGATGGTTTCATCTCAGCTTGATGGTTTCTCCTGGTGTGCATTTATAATGCCTTCAGTCCTGCAGCAGCCAACTGTTGTGATTGGGCACTGTTCCTGTCATTGCCTTCCCCTGCCTGGCACGTGGGATGGTTGTGTTTGTCCCAAGTTAGATTGCACATTTCTTTGGGTTTTTCCCTGTGCACTTGGAATGGGTCATTGAAATTGTGCTCTGTTTCTGCCTACAGCTGTTTGTCCATGAATTAGGCCATGGTGAGAGAGGCAGGACAGGGAACAAGTGAGTCTTGGGTTTGCTGTTCTGCCCCCTCCTCGAAGAGCAGGGACTCCCAGTTCAAGCTGGAGCAGCAGGAGGTGGCTGGGAGAGAAGGAAGTACCTGCAAGCTGAGGTGGAGGAGGAAGGGACTGTTTCATTTGAGTTTTGGAAAAGACATGTGCTTTGTGAATTTAACTTAACCATCTCCCTCCTGTGGCTTCCTTCCTCTAAAGAGATCTTTTCTGGACACCACAACCGTGTGTGGGTGAGCTGAGGTCTTGCACACACTGCACTAAACTGGATCAGGAGCCCCTCTCCCCTCATTTCCATTCTCCCTCCGGGGCAGCAGTGAGAAGTCAGATTTCTCCTATGAGAGCAGATATGTGAAAACAGGAGTCTGCCTTCCTCCCTAAAGCAACCAGTGGAGGAATGTGCAGGAACACAGGAAAGGCTTGGAACTACAGCATGCTGTTTAATTGGCTCTGAGCCTTCCTGCTGCAGTGATCAAGGAACATATTTACTTGATTATGGCCTTGTTAATTCTTTATTTGGCATTTATTAAAACTCTAAACTGTGCTTAGAAAATACCCATGATTAATGATCACTCATTAGGGACCAAGGAAGCTTGAAGGAATTTTCAGTTACTTTTGGCAGAAGTAGCAGAGATTTTACCTTTTTTACCAATGTCCTGGTGGAAATGACAAGGTTTGAGTTACTCAGTGATTTTGGATGCTGTGGTAATGAATTTTTGGGTGGGGGTGTGAGGCCTGTGGCTCCCCTCCATGGCTGCTACTACTTTCTACATGGATGATGCAGCTTATCATCAAGGCCCAGGTCACTTTAGTGAGTCACTGGAGCTACTTCTGCAGCTTGATCCTGACTTGGTAGAGAGCTCACGCCATGCAGTCATCATTGTAATACTTCTGCTATGACAATACTTCTGGTATTCAATCTGTGGCTCTTCAGTGTGCACAGATGGGAGAGATCCCTGCTGGATAGGACTTATAAGGTGCTCTGCCAGAGGAATGTGCTTTTTCATTTCAGAGAATTAAGTGGGCTGCTGATTTTGTTTGTGTTGCCCTGCTGAGTGCTGGCAGGACAGCTATTGTATCACCCTTCACTCCCTCCACCCCATCCCTTCCCTGAAGAAGGGCACAGATGAGTTTGTTTTGAATGCAGGTGTGCATGGAAGTATTGCCAGGGAACAACAGTTTTCAAAGTTATTCAGGAAAATGAAAAGTGAGACAGGATAGCTATACTGACATGACTTGGTTGCACTAAAATAGGGGAGGAAGACCTCAGCATCTGGGAAAAATGCAATATCAGACTTTATTTCCAAATAAAGCTGTGCTATATGCACATGTTATTGTTATATGTGTTTGGGTAGCACAAGTTGTAGTCTGTAAAAATAATTCATGTTTTTCTGTTAAAATAAATGATGTTTTTCTACAGAAGGCTTAACTGTAATATTTTCCCCATCCCACAGAGAGCATTGCATGGAGCAGTAGGAATTCCTTTGAGCATAACTTTGAAAGAAAAGCTCTTTAAAAGAAAATACAAAGAAATAGAAAAAAAAAAAAAAACCACTCTCCCTCAATCTTCTCATAGGCAGCCAATAAACCAGCCTTCAAAGAGACTTCTGAGACTGACTGACAAGAGGCTGCCTTTGGGCACGGTAGCTGCACAAAGCTGCCTCCTGATTGTAGCAGATATCTGCTGGAAAAAGATGCTTTGTTTTCTGAGCAGGAAAGAGGAATGAGTGGAAAACCAGTGAGATGATCCTCGGGAGTGATGAGCTATGCAGGGTTTGGGAGGTTGGAGAAGGCTAGGCACAAGCTTGGTGTCTGGCATATTTTGAGTATCTCAGAATTACAGCTGCAGAGCACAGTTCCCTCTCCCAGGGCAGATGTGGGTTGTAGAGGGTGATCTGTCACCAGCACAGGACATCTGTCAGCCCTGGTCCCAGAAGACCCTGTGGGTGGAAGGAGGGTGGATATATCCGTGGATTTGTGTCTCCTTTTGCTTGTGTCTGTTCTTTTTTAGTATTGTGACATCATAGGGGAAAGGATCCCTTGATCACTTTTAATGACAGATACTTGACAGGTTTCTAGATTGGCTGTGATCCAGCTGTATGATGAGAGATTCCCTAAATCTCATCCTAAGATATCCACATATCTTTAAGGAAGAGATACATATACACAATAGAATTTCTTTTCACCAAAGTATAAACCTTCATCTCACCTACACTAATTTCTAACACCATTCCTTAAAACTCCATGGGTGCTGCAGAACTGTGTTTGGTCAGACCAGCAAAGATAAATGCAAATTAATTGATGCTTCATGGTACAACTTTGACATTCATGTACTTCAAACCTTCCACACCTCACTTAACAAATGCCATTTTGATTGAAGGCTAGACATCAATAATTATACTCAAAGTTTTCTTCCCATGGTCCCATTTCTGACTGACAAGAGCCTGACAGAGGTGGGGCCTGCCTAAGCCTATATTTACAATGTGTAAAAGGACGTGGTGTTATCTTTTTTGATTTTGTGAGTCTGATAAGTTTGTGCTATGACTTGTGCCAGCCATTTCAGGGAGCAGATCACCCTGAGTGCCATCATGCAGCACGTGCTTGACAGCTAGGGGGTCAGGCCAATATGGGTTTATGAAAAGCAGGTCCTGTGTGACCAGCCTGATCTCCTTCTGTGACAAAGTGACCCACTGAGTGAATGAGGAAAATGCTGTGAATGTTGTCTCTCTAGGCTTCAGTAAAGCCTTTGACACAGCTGTTGTGGTGTGATGTCATGGTTTGCCTCAGATACCTCAGGTTTCTCCCTGTAGATTTCTTCCCCAGGTGTGCCAATCACCTCTCCTTTTCCCACCCTGACCCCTGCTGAGCACTGTCTGTCACTCCTGGCATTCCAGAAGGGCATCGTGGAGTGATTGGCAGAGTTCAAAAGATGCCTCTCAGCCCTGGGGACATTGGGCCATCCAGGTGTCATCTGTCCCCTGAGACTCCCCCCCTTACCTGGTTGGTGGGATCCCTACCCCTGCCCTCCCCCTCTCCCCGGGGTTAAAAGACACAAGACACGGCAACCACACGTTCGTTCGTCTGTTCTGTTGGAGCTGTTGCTGCATTCAGAGGCCTGTGGGCCAGGAATAAAGCTCTGGATCAAAACCCTCCTTCAGAACCGACTCCTTTCCTTCATCCTTGCCTTAAAGCTTTTCCACCAGAGGTAAACCTGAGCTCCTGCATGTCTGGGCTTGCCTCCATGAGCCCAGCTGCAGCATCCAGCCAGCCAAAGGTGTCTCTGAGGTGAAACCACCACAGCTGCCGCCCTTGGTCAAGCAGCAAGGGCCAGATAAGTCCAGACACGCCCCATCCAGTTATATTGGTATTATTCCAATACACAGTGTTCTCCTGGGGCAACTGGCTGATGGTTTGGGTGGGGGGATTGAGTGCACCCTCAGTAGATTCATAGATGACACCAGGTTGGGTGGGAGTGTAGATCTGCTGCAGGGTTGAAGGGCTCTGTAGAGGGATCTGGCCAAACTGGATCTGAGGACTGAGGTTCAACAAGGCCTGTGTGTCAGGTCCTGCATTCGGGTGGCAACAGCCCATGCAACACCCTGGGCTTGAGGAACAGGGGCTTGAAGGTGCCCAGCAGAGGGTGACCTGGAGGTGCTGCTGGCAATCAGCTGAACATGAGCCAGTGTGTGCCCAGGTGGCCAAGAGGGTCAGTGGCATCCTGTGACCAGTGGACCAGGGCAGTGATTGTTCACCTGTACTTGACATGGGTGAGGCTGAACCTCAAATCCTGTGTTCAGTTCTGGGGTCCTCAACTTAATAAAGGGCATTGAGGTGCTGGAGTGTGTCCAGAGAAGGGCAATAGAGCTGGTGAAGGGTCTAGAAAACATGCCCCATGAGGGGCAGCTGAAGGAGTTGGGGCTGTATAGACTGGAAAAAAGGAGGCTCAGGGGAGACCTCATTGCTCTCTGCAATAACCTGAAAGGAGACTGTAGCCAGGAGAAGGTCAGTGTCTTCTGCCATGAGAAAGAATGAGAGAAAATGACCTTCTGTTTCACCAGGGCAGTACAGATTAGATACCTGAAGTTTGTTTTTCACTGAAAGAGTGGTCAGGCATTGAAGTAACTTGCCCAGAGGGGTGTGGAGTCACCATCTCTGAGAGTGTTTAAATGGCATCTGGATTTAGGGCTAATTATGGTGGTGCTGGGTTGGAATAGATGATCTTGAAGGTCTCTACCAATCTGGATGATTCTAGATTCTGTGATTCTGTTGAGAATTCTTGGGGCACTTGCTCATAGCAGGAGGGACAGACATTCTGCATGGCACAGCTGAGAGAGGCTTGTTGCTGGGAAAGCTCCCAGTATACATTGCCTTGCAGATGTTGCATTTGCTTGATCATGCATTGATGCTTCAAGTGGCTTAAGGTAGGGTAACAGCCTTTGGCATGGACACAGAAGCAACAGGTGGCTGCTCTCAGCCAACATGTGTGGGAACCATATAAATACAAAATGAAATATTTCTGGAAGACACCATTTTCCAGCTCCCGATTCCTACAGGAGTCCAAATTCAGCAGGAAAGATCCTGGCTTACTCTGAGCCTTACTTCATTGCTGAGTTTGTAGTAGCATCTTCCACCTTTGAGGAAAAGCCCTTCCTAGCTCCCATTGTATATTCACTATGACTGTGCCACGCCAAAGTGCCACAAACCACTGGACTGCTGGAGTAAAATTGGCAAAGCCTCACTTCCTCTGCTCTCTGTGAAGGCTGCTGTGACTGGTGTGCTCTGGAGCAAGACAGGACTGACTGTGACTGACTACAGTGCTTCAGATGGGGTGGACAACAACCCGTAGAGACATTTGTGTGTCAACATTGACAGACAAATCCCGAGAGCACTTCACTACTAGATCATTCTGGGTCTGAAACTGAGACTCAGGGGGTGGGGAGTAGGAGTGGGGACTTGATGGAGCTGAAGCTTAGTCTTAGATGCTCATCTTGTGGTGAGCATTTGACCCCACAGTGATCACAGTTCCTGGAGGAGCTGTTCTTCACAGGGTATCATTGCTGTTGGAGCTATTGGATTGTGAGTATGGCAGTAATTGTCCTGGAAGTGCTCCAGCACCAGTCACTTTGCAGAGCTAAGGATTTTGCCCTGTTTGTATAGCCGGCAACTTCAGCAGAGTATAATGAAGTTAGAACTGCCTTTTAATTTTCTTCGGTAGTCGAGCTAGAGTTACGATTATAATTTGGACCTGATTCTGAAAAGAATCTTAGGCCTTTGTGATCAGGCATATGATTTAATTCAGTTTAATTTAATTTTGACACCAGCAAGATTCTCATTTAAAGTGCACATTTCCAAGTGTATAAATCTATAGAAACGACACTGGCTCAGAACCTTTACCAAGCAGGCTGTCATAACTAATGCCTATTAGTTAAATTAATGTAACAATATGCACTTTTAGTACTTAGGAAAGAATCTGCTCCTCAAATATAAACCAGAAAGATCTGAAAATGGCTGTTTAATTAAACTCATTTATTTTTTTTTCAGATGCTTTCCCTAAAATTTCTTTCTTTCCTTGGGTAAGGTGTTCTTATAAGACAATGTGAATTTAAAATGCTGAAATCAAGAAAAGGCCAAGTTATGGCATAATGAGTATATTAAAGCTTCCTCAGTACCCTGTTCTAAATTCTGTGAAACTCTATTTCTAGTATAAAATGCAGAGGAAATTGAATTAATTTGAAAATGTTTCTGTGGTGAAAGGTGAACAATGAAACCTTCCCTGGGAGCTGATATATATGAGTAGCAAGTGGGAAACGTGTTCTTGCAATCACTTTCTGAATTACCTGTAAGTTCTTTGAATTGTTATGTTATGTCAGAGCATCTTAACTTTAATTTCATTTTTTGAAATCTGTTCATTTTTCTTCACAGCAGTCTTCAAATGCTCCTTGTTTCTAAATGCTTAAGGGTGGCCCAGAAAATGCAGGAAAGCTGGGATGTGTCTGGAGTTCATGTGACATCCCAGGTACTCTCAACCAACAGAGCACTGTGAACTTCCGGTCTCTGCCACTTAAATCCCCTGGTGCACAAGAATAGGAGCTCTGTACTTGTGTGCTGTGCTCATGCTTGAAGAGCAGTGTCTGGAGTTAACCACAATGCTGCTTGATGATTAATGAGAAAATGCTTTTGCCAGACAAATCAGAGCAGATACATCTACTGTAAACTTTTAACTCTCTGAATTATTAGCAGTCAATTAGCAGCAAGTATTTAACACATTTAATAAAGCCTACTATGGACACTATTTCACATTTCCTCAAAACAATTTGAAAAAATAGTTTTTTACATAAAGACTAGAAGATCCTTTTTGGGTAAGAAACAGACGTCTATAACTATAAATAAATATGTAGCATGTCCATTGTGGGCTTTACAAATGTGCTAAATACATTGAGTTAATTGGTAATTAATTCAGGGTAGAGTCTACAGATAGTCTAAACATATTGATTGCCAGCTCTTCCTTTTCCGGGAACAGAATCACTGTGCAATGCTGAACTGAATTAAAATAAAAGAGCACTACAGAATATCATTTCTGCTGCAGACTGAAGATATTTTTATGGCACAGAATGCTACTGGAATAGAGCAGTAGTCATCAACCACTGCTTAGAGCTTGCAGCACATTTTGTGTTCTAGAAATAAGGAAAATCTGTAGGGAGTACACATAGTTGAAGAATATAGGGTCACAATAAAACTGTGATTTTATTATAATTATAAATGGCCATGGCCAGAATAAACTCTCCACAGCTGTTAAAAAGCTGAATCTCAGATAGAAAAAGAAATAAACTGACTACAAAGGTCATGCATTCTGAATATTAGACATCCAAGCTAGGGCATTAGAAACTGCATGTAAGGGCCCATGCATGCTCTGAGAAACTACAAATGCCAGAGGAGACATAAAGAGGTGCTTCAAGAAATTATACATTATTCTGTGAGTTTTTTTCAGGAAGGGTGGGTATTTGGCATTTTCCTTGCGAATGGACTGTAGCTATATGTGGATCAGCTCAATAAAACATTTGCTGATGAAAATTATAGTTATGGTGTCCTTTGTTTTACATGAAGGTGGTTGAATTCTATGCTGCATTCACCTTGAATCATGTGCAAGTCTAATGCAACTCAGCCACAAAAGGTGACACTTTTCTCACTTTATTTTACAAGCCCAAAAAGCAGAAGTCTACATCTGATCTAGTTGTCTGGCCTCCTTTATGACTCTGGAGACAACGGAGAGTCTGGAGGTGCTTCTAGAAAATTATTCATCTGCTCTATTTCAGACATCTATCTGAGGAGGACATTAATTATGCCCTGGGAGCACCTATTCCTCCTTGAGTTAGACAACCAGCCCAGATGAAGATGTCTGTGCTATAACTGTCTAAGACCAAGCAAAACAAATCCCGTTGTGGGGGCACAAATTATCACCATGTGCACCCTGGCCATGGCACACATCCAAAAGTCTCTTGCTCTGCAGCTCCAGCACACGTGCTTGCAGAGTCAGCTGGGTCTCTGCTTCCTCTAACTCTGGTGGCTGAGTTTCCTCACTTTTCCATGTAGGTTTCAAATGCAAACCTCTATGGGCACCAATGACCATGAGATTGCTGGCTTGAGGAGGCCCAGCCCACTCCTGAGGCATTCCCTTCCAGGGATCCTGGGGCTGGATTCCTTTCCAGCCTACAGTGGAAGAATAAGGCACTTCCAGCACCTCTTCGGGCCATGGTTAAACCATTGTGGGTACTGCACCGTACTT
Organism: Agelaius phoeniceus; assembly: GCF_051311805.1. Lineage (NCBI taxonomy): Eukaryota > Metazoa > Chordata > Aves > Passeriformes > Icteridae > Agelaius > Agelaius phoeniceus. Next base: position 14,340,067 of record NC_135266.1, read on the forward strand.
GTGGGTTGCCACAATTTTCAGAGGTATCCACTGGTCCAAATTGTCCCATACTGAGTAGCTGTTACTCTCCTGAAGCAGCATCTGTAAGTGTTTTGATGGAGCAGGGTTTTGAAAAGTCCTGTGAGGAACAGCAAATAAAACAACAAGCAAACCAGAACTTGGCTACCTGACTTTTCAAAATATACTGCTAAGACATCTGAAATATTGTCTCTTGCACAGCCCTGCTCCTCTGAGACATCCAAAAAGGAGTTCATTTTCATACTCGGTGTGTACTTTTGCTGCTTGAGATATTTCTTTCTGCTTCTCATTAATGCCATTTTCAATCCCACAGGGAGAATGCTAGGTAAAGTGATCAAGAAAAGCTTTCTTGATGGTCTGCCCAACTTCATGAAATATTAATGCTTATTGTATTTGAGCCTTTTGTTTATTTAATATTTGCCCAGGGACAGTATAAGCTGTCCATATTGTTTTCTATCAGAATTACTAATGCAGGAAAAGGGAACACTATAACTTAATACCTATCTTATTAATATTTTCATTACAACAAGACAAACAGAAATAGTCCAATCTTGCTACAGATCATTCTTGTTTATATGTGCATTGAAGATGAAAGGGTGAATGTTGTTCAAGATGTTTTCCTTCTGTGGCTACTGTGATCTGTGGATATATTTTTTCAAGATAAATGCTGGAGTGAGGTGCCTACAATATCCTTCCAAGTACATGGTCCTTCCTCCGAGTGGGAGAACACTTCATGGTCTTTTGGCCCCTTGAGAAACTTCACCACGTGTTCTCTCAGAGACAGAGTGATGCTCTGGGAGTTGACCTTGCATTCTGTAAAAGGCCCACAGCAGAAACATGAGGGTTTCAGCTCCAGCTCTGGTTTCCTTTTCTTGGTGAAGATGAAAGACAACAACACCATCAGCCTCCTGGAAATGTTGTTGTCCTCCTGGAGGAGTTGATATCTGCACTTTCTCCTGCCTGCACTGCCATTAACAATGGGTGATTCCCAAGCACACATTCAATTGTTCTGTTCAGGCCAGAAAAAAGTCTGATTCTTTCTCTCCTGAAGGAAGAGCCTCTTTTTAAGGGGACCACCTTAGAAAATGCAAGGTCAGAGGTGGGATGGTGTCTTAGACACTTATGCCTCCCTGAAATATCCCTTGTAGGCGAACATGGCAAAGGAGAAGCATGAGAGCAGCAGGTGGCAATTAAGTTTCCTGATTTTTCAGAAATCTTGGGCTTTCTGGAGAATGCTTCAACTCTTTGGAGTCATTGGAAGTAATGGTCTTCAGTACTTTTGGCACTTAAAGGCCAATTCAACTCATTCTGAAGTCAAGATTACAGTTAGATGCTGACTCTAACAGGATATATTGTCTTTTACTACCTTCTTTCACCCACCCCTGTGTTATGCACATCCTCATCTACTGCACTTGGAAATGGTCTGTCATAAAAGAAAGCTTTGGAACAATTTTGAATGAATGCAATTGCTTGGGATTCCCAACCTTGGTCAATTCTTACCCCCATCATGCAAGAGCTTTTTTTTCTGTACATAAAACTTTGAAACTTCCCATGCTTTGGGTGTTGTAATACCGGTGTTATTATTAGCAATAAAAACAAAATAATAGAGTGATACAGGCTGAGCTAAATACGTCACTGCAATTGAGGCCTTCTATTATTTTTATTACATAAATTTGTGTATAGTCCTCAGCTGTTTTCCCCAAATAGATGCTGAGCTTGAAAATGAGGGCCAGTAAACTTGCACAGTTTCTCCAGCTGCCTTGGCAAAAATTTTACCTGTGGGAGCCAATGAAACATTTATTACACATTGCTCCTACTGTGCCCACAATGACATTTCTCCAAATGTGGCTGTGCAGATTGAAGATATATTTATTGTTTTCGTTTGCTGCAGTATTATTATAAATTAGATTATCTTGTGCTATATGAAGTGTGATAGAGTCTGGTGAGTGTCTAAGTCTTGGAAAGTTGCTGCATAGTGTATGCTTGTATTTCCATTGCAGGTTGGGGCTGAGGCTCTCTGGCTTGTGTGTGTCTCTGCAGCATCTTCTGGATGGTCTGGGACCCTCAGGCTTAGTGAAGAAAAGTAACAGGGGTTTTCAGTGCAAGAACTCCCTGGAGGTGGAATTTAAAAAATTTGTGCTGCAAAGGTGTGCTAAAACACTTGCAAGGAGCTGTATTTTTTTTTTTTAAGAGTGGTTCATATTCTTACACCAGCAAAGGAAGAAAAAAAGTAAATTTTAAGATTGTGTGAAGTCAGTGGGAAGGAACATGCACTGTAATTAGTAGGAAGGGGAAAGAAAGTGAAAATCTTAAGGACCCCAGGATCAGGAGTCTGTGAAGGGGGAGGCAGTTTCAATAGGCTTCCAGTAGCAATTGGCTGAGGAAAAAAGGGAAAACCCTCCATAACTGGAGGGAAAAATCAAATTATTTTCTCAGTAGTACTGTGGTACTCATAGGATAGCTTGCCAACCACAGAGCTTGTTGGAAAAGTAAAAGAAGATTTATTGCATAAACTATACAGTGAGAGAAACAAATGCATTCCATCCAATGTGTCCATCAGCTGACACTGCCGTTTTGAAAAGTAACAGTTTGGGATAATAAGAAAATTGCAGCAAAATGAAACAAATTTCTTGCATTTATCTTCATCACAGTGGACAAAGGGGAAATACCTGCTATAAGAGCTTCTTTATTTTTTGTAGATAATGACGATGAGGAACAATTTAAAAATGAAATTTATCACTAGGGCCAGATAGTACTCACACATGAGCTTCGAAAACATTTGGGTGGTTCATCTGTGAGCAAAAAGACATGAAATATCACTAAAACCAGCTACCATAAAGAAGGACTGGAAGTTTGCAAGAGTTATAGTTCCCTTATTACAAAGAAACTTTACCTCACTATTAGATAAATTAGTAAAGAAAATAATTAGGGACATGTACAACACTTAAATGATCATCACAGGCAAAATGTGTCTTCTTCCAAATTCCTTAGGGGAGCAGAGGATTTGGTAGGTCAGGGTGAAATGGCACTTGTGAACTTTGGAGTGGCCACTGACAAAATGCTGTGCTGGCAGGAGAGAGGCCAAGGCAGTTGCAAAGTAGAAACTAATTATGCCAAAGTAATTATAGGGAGAACAGAAACAAATCTTCAGCTCTGCAACTGGAGGGCATTGTACTGAGGGAGCTCCAAGCTGATTTAACAGCCTGCCACCACTGAAAACGGAGAAGTTAAACAATTAGCCCCTCCACTGTGTTCTTGTCAGCATGAAGGTGCCTGTGTGCCTTTAGGGATCTGAAATAATTTTTACATGCCATCTGATAATATACATCAGAAAAGTAAAGATTAGGGGGAAATAGGTGTCTCTGAGCACATATTTGGATTTTGGGCTGCAGTTCATGTTTCTGACTGGAAATATTTGCACAGCCTTAGGTCTCCTGTGCAGCAAGGGATGTTGCTGGCCAAATTTTGCCTTCTCCTCTCCCCTTGCTTTAGCCTCCTACAAACATTTTGATGCAGAGTACACAGAGAATGCTGCCTGTCAGGTAGGTTGCACTTTCTCAGATGCATTTCCAATTCCTTAGAAACTCACCTGTAAGTTCCAGGTCTGTGCCCCCTCTTCCTATTGGAGTGAATCCTGAAATCCAGCCTATTTTGGACTGAGGCTTTGGCTCTACTTGCTAGTCACCAATTGCTTTTTCTTATGCAGAGCAGGGTTGGTGCTTGCCTACATTTCTGTAGGGAACCTGTGGAGAATAAAACCCATCGGTGACAGAGAAGGAGCTTCATTTTGTACCAGATAGAAATATCTACTAAATACCTTCCTTGGGGATATTGTTACTTTAAAAAAAATATTTAACCCTCTTCCTCCACATTTTCTCAGCCCTTCACCACCACCATAAGGATTGGGAAAAAAGTGCTGTTTCTTGTGTGACCTGCTCTGTTTTGTTCTCCCAACATCACTGTCTTGGTGAGACATGGGAGATGCTGTGGCAGTGCCATGTTCCAGAATAACTCCTTGAGTATTTTCCATTTTATGGAGAAATCATTCCCTTGCCAGGAGAATGGGGTAGCAGAAGAGGCAGAGCACCTCACTTCCATTTGGATCTCCTCTCTGAGAGGTCCAGTCTCTCTCTGTGTTTGGATTCCTGGCCTGTGCCCGGGGGGACAGGGCAGAGCACAGATGGCAGAGAGGTGGAACACTGGCAGAGCCTGGGTGGGCTCTCAGCACAGGCTGTGCTGTGTCCTCCACATGGCTTGGTCCTCCAAGTCAGGCTTTTGCCCAGCTTGCCCTTTGCTTCTGGTCGTATACACAGATGTCTTTCTGCCCATGGGTGCCAAGGAGAAAGCACATGGGCTTGGAGTATCAAGGGGTGGCAGTCAGAGAGGGGGGCTGTGTTGACTGAGGGACTGTCCCCTACCAACATCTTGGGGCTTCCCACCCTCTGCTGCTGAATCCCTTTTCCTGGGCAGCCACAGCAGTGGAAATGGCATCAAGCATTCCTCTTTGCACCCTTCTCCAACAAGATACCCAGGGCCAGATCTCCTTTTGTTTATCTGTGCCCTGGCTCTAGAGGCCATTACTTAGATCACCATTAATTTTTCAAGGATGTGTGGCATAGCCCTGTGCACAGTGCAAACCAGGGTGATGCTCTGTGCTGCATAGACATTGTCAAGAAGGTGAAAGAATACAATGGCTTTCTCAAAATATCTTGATTACAGTCTGTCTTTTGAGGGTGCAGAACTCTAAACAGCCAGAATTGTTTAGCTGGTTATTGTATGTGCTTCTTTACTAAGCTGTGAAAATTAACACCTACAGAATGTGATTACTGTTTGATCTTTCTAAAAATTTTGCTGTGGCAGGGACAGGCCTTTGTATGCAGTTGAGCCTAGCTGTTTGTCCACATCCCAATTACACATTCTAATTATAAGTAATTACAGGCGCAGGCATAAGCTGTATTTCTGCCATAGATGTTCCAACAAGATTCAGGCATATTGTCAACATGTTTTAGCAGTTTAATTGTAGAGCTGGAAAGCAAAGACTTGTGAGCCTTATTCTTAGTCCTGGCACATCCCTTGCATCCCCCTCACCCAGCTGTAGCTGTGTAAAGTTTAGGGGGTCCAACCCAAGCTCATCACAGAGGTTCCCTCTGCAGCCTAGGAGGAGAGGAAGGTGCCCTCTGCACTGTGGGTCAAGGGAATTTGGATATCTGGCTTGGGATAGACACTGAGGTTTTAGGTAGGCAGCTCTGGTGGCATGAGTGCCCTCCTCACACCCATGGGTCTGGAGTGTGCTCTCGCTGCTGTGCCTGACTGTGCCTGTCACTGCTGCTTACCTGCTGGTGCATTGTGATGGTGCTTCCTGATGTTTCCCAGCTGAGGTCTGCTCACCAGATGGGCTCTTTGACACTAATGGCCTCTTAGCTGGCCTTTGAGGACACCCCCAGACCTCCCCAGCCCTCTCCACTCTTTCCTGTGGATATTTATCCAAAAAAGATATTTCCAAAGAGAAAAATAGTTTTTAAATTATCCTCAATGATGATGCCTTTCCCTAATGTAAAAATGGCATGCCAGAATATTTATTCTCATCAAGAAATGTGGAAAAAACATTTCCCAATTTTGTCAGTGGCAGTCTGTAGTGGAAGTTGCCTCTGCTCCTATGCTCTGCATTTCTGGTGACTGGTGCATAGCACTGCAGACCTAAAAGTGTTTTGCCTTCTTCCTCAGCTCAAATGAAAACCGTGTAAAAGTTAATTTTCATATATTTTCAAAATGCATTTGTGCCACAGTATGGCTGCCATCCTGAATTAACAGCAAGGTGTCCTCTTTGTTTCATTTGGATTTAGGAGAGCTTAGTTTTGCTTTCTTACTGCTTTGTCACAAGTCATTGTAGCAAACCTGCAGTTACCAAGATCATGGATGGCAACAAGCACAGGAACTGCTTTTGTTGTGCTTGTTTGCCAGCCTCAAAATTCCTTGTTAATATCGACAAGATCCCAGCTCCTGTGGTACTTATGAGCTTTTCTACCAACATGCCCTACAAAAGGCTCTTAGATGTATAAATTATGCAGCATGCTATGATCAAGTAGCTGAAATAAAAGGCAACAGTTTCTGAAAACAACCTGCACAAAGCTGCACTGTGCCAGTTTCACAACGGTATAGTGAGACTTGGAGCTAATTAATTAATATTTCATACGTGGCTTCCCAAGGCTTGATGAAGCATTTTGCACTGAAATGAGGGACGGACGTTCCTCGCACAACACTCTTCTGCCATCCAGAAACACAGCAGGCACACCTTGGCGTGAGCTCCTCCATTAAAGTTCAGTTTTCCACAGTCTGCAGCACTTTATCTTTCTGCCTTGATAAGATCAGTAAATGTTTTGCTGCAGGAGAGGGCAACACAGCTGTACAGAGGTTCCGCACTGAATCCAAATGGGAAGGAAGAGGTATAGAGTATATATAATGCATTATGTACACAGCAAGTAATCAAATATGCACTCATTGTGGGCAAAGAGGCAATTCCAGCTCTTACCAGGCAGACATTAAATGCGGAACACCTGCCTATTGCATCTATAAATAAACCCTCTGCGGTTCTACCCTTCAGCCCGAGCAGCCGGAGCATGTGTTTTCTGGAGCAGCTGTCTGCTCGGGGAAAAGAGCAGAGAGTCACCCTGCGGTGGTAACTGTTTAATTTACATCGGTAACGACAACCCTGGCACAGGCCGTCCTCCTCGCCAGCTCCCAGCGTGGTGGCGAGGGAATTCAGCTGCTAGAGCCGGGGAGAGGAGATTCCTGCTCCTTCCGAGTGGTTCCCCGCCGCGCCGGGAGCGCGGGGAGGCTGGCGCTGCGCTGCTCCTCCGTGCGCTGATCCCGCAGGAGCGCTCGTCCCGCTGGGAGAGCGGGGAGCGGGGCTCTGGCCCAAGGAGCCCCCACAGCCGGGTGACCACAATCGCCAGGCATCCCCCCCGACAGGCCAGGGCGTTGTAGTGTGTTTTTATACTTTGTAATACTGTGTAATAGTTTGGTTTTGTGTCCCCTTATTTTTCCCAAACAGTTTATCCCAGATTGTCCCCCCCTCCCTTTACCGGTGTAATCCCTTTCTGTTGGGATCTCTAGCTTGTCAGAGTGACCCCAAGAAAAGTTAGAAAGTCTCTTTTCCCAGCCCGGTGCTTGAAGAAGGAGCCAGGGCTCTTCATTTCTCAGTGTCAAGGTTGTTTATTGTATCTTATCTATAAAAAATTTTCTCCTGTCCTGCCGAGGTCCATCCAGCAGGACAGTTCCAGGCACTCTGCCTGCCCCCGGGGTGCTCTTATGTCTTTATACTAAAAACTACATATACAATGTTTACAATTACTTTCCAATACCTATCACCTATGTTAGACAGTGAGCTTCTACTCTAAACCAATCTAAAAGTGCCAACATCACAGCAGAAGATGGAGGCCAAGAAGAAGAAGGAGAAAGGCTGAACACACCCAGATCCCTCCATCTTGCCCCCCAAACCCCCATTCTAAAAACCCCAAAATCTACTTTTTCACCCTGGGATAACTTCACTATTATTCCACTTAATTTGTCATGGCCTGCAGATCTTTATCTAAGGTTGGTAACTTGCTCCACAGGTCATAATCAAAACCACAGGCATCTTGGGCTCTGTGCCAGGGTCTCTGAAACTCCTGGCAGGGGTCTTGGCTGCTCAGGACAGCCAGAGGGATGTCCTGGGTCCTGACACCTTTTCTTTGCTGAGATCATCCCCAAACCCCCACCCTGGCTCTCTGTCAATCACTCAGCATCCCATTCCCTCCATCCAGAAGCTTTGGTCCAGGATGTCGAGTAATGAGCCAGAGGCCAGGGGTCAGCCCCCCAAGCCTTGCCCCATATGCTGTCCTAAATGTCCATCCCCCAGTACCCATCCCTTAGGGTCACTTATTGGTTGATAAAATGTTATTTACTTTTGGTTTCCACCTCCCTTTAAATGTGACCTTGGCACATCTCCCACGGCTTTCGGCAGGAGTCCCTGAGGTGCAGGAGCTCCTTTGGGATCCTAATAAAACCTTGGATTAGCCCCTGCTAAGAGTCGGCCCTTTCTCTTCTACCGATGTCTCTGGTGGTGTCTGTCTGTGGTGTCTCTCTCAGGTGTCTGCCAACTCAGGATTGGCCGGGGTTCCTGAAAGGCTCCCAGAGAGACAGAGACACCAGGGGAGCCTCAAGTACGTTTGTCCTTTGCATAAATAGCTCTTTGCTGTTTCACTTTACATGCTCTGTGTCTCCAAAGACAGAATGAAACTTCTCCTTCCCTCCTCCTTGTCAGTCAGTGCTGGAGAACCACTGTGGACAGTGAGGAGGAGACTTGTCTTCCTTGTCCTTCTTTGCACCAGACTCTGGGAGGGTACCAAAGAAATCTCAATTTCAAAAATAGTTTTATTTGTCTGGGACAGTATATGTCTATACCCACAACTACACCTACCCCTACACCTAAACTTGTAGCTACATCAAAGCCCATTTTGTTTCTAGGGTTTCTTTCCACAGCCTATCAGGTGATTATGACCCCCACTTTGTAGCCTCTAGCACAGTGCCCAAGCAGAGAAGCTCACAGAAGACAGGAATACCCTGAATGCTCGTGGATAGAAATGAAATATTGAGCTGCAATTCTGAGGTCACATTATCAGATCTGTTCTCATGCCAGAATGGTTGGAGGGAGTATTTTAAATGATATGTGATAACAGAAAGAAGTACACTTGGAATTTCTAATTCTCCAGCATTTCTTAGACATTTTTCCTCTCATTCAATTTGGATGTCAGCCAAACAGGTAAAAAAAATCAACCCCAAATTGCTCAGATGACCACTTATGAGCCATTATGATTATCAACAAGTAGCAGAAATAAGCAAATTTACAGAAGGTCTCAATATTATTGTTGACTCTTTGGACAGCATGTTATTAATAACACAATATTTCACGATAATTGTGATTTATGACTGTGTAATTACTAGTCAAAAAGAGGACTGGAATTTGTGAGGAATGTGAAGATTTAAATAATTTATTTTGCCATGGTATTAGAAGTGATTTCCTATACATATGTCTACACTGGAAAATACATGAGTTGTATTGAATTTGCCCCTTAGAAACAAATAGCACAACAGAACTGATTACAGAGTTTAACATTCAGACTGTACATTTTTCCTAAACTACTAATAAATAATTCTTAAGAATACAAGACATGCCACATAAAATGGAAGAAGTCATTTGTGCTATATAAACACACATGTTTGTTAAATTCAAAATGTGTTACTCCATCTTTGAGTGTAACATACAGATAAATGCTTAATAAACTTCCATCATTTTAGAAGAATTACCTACCAAATTAATTCAAATATTATTTTTGTTTTCCTGACAGGAAAAATCTGCCTTCAGTGGAATAGGTCTTCATTCATTTTTCAAATCTGTTTTCTGAGGGGTGTTTAACAGCCTATAGAAAACATCACATATTTTTCCATGAGAAACAGTGTGTTTCATCAAAAGAGAAAGTTGCCACAGGAAAAAAGACTTTGATGAAACTGTGCCCATTAAAATGAGAAACAATGGCTGTTTCTCTTTGTGGCTGAGTCAGTGTGATACATCACAGGATTGTCCTAGACCTCTGCTGTGTGGTGAGGCCATGGAAACACATTTTGGTGGGGAAGAGTGCCCACAAAGGCATGGGGAGTCAGCTCCCCAAAGGCTCCTTGGCAGCTGGATTGGACACAGAGATTCATGTTGACTCTGATCACTCGATGATCCCTGTGGGTCCCTTCCAACTCACACCATTCTGTAAACTGTGAATTGTTTCTGTGAAAACAAAAAGTTTCATTTCAGGCCAGTGAATTAAAGAGGATAGCTTTGGTTTTGGAATGTCAAGAAATGCTTTATTTTAATCCAGAATTTCAAAAATCATGGGTATCCAAAATTTTCCCTCCACTCATGCATCCTATTTTTCTGTGTCATTTTTGTAGGAAACAAATCCAGGGTGATTAGCATTTCCTGCAACATGGAAATCCTTTGTCATTGTTCTAGTTCCTTTGTTGTTACATTAGTTTAATGAAAGCACTTGAAGCATTTTCATTTCTGAAAATGGAAGGAATGACAAATATGAAAAGTTAACTGCTCATACTAGTTTCTTCCTTCAGACAGAGGATGTTCTGTTACTCTGGGATGCACAGAATTCATATTCCCAAGGCTGATAATGCCAATTTGCTGCTGCCTTGTGGCACAGAGAGCTTGTGAGCAGTCAAAACTTCACAAGTGAATCGTAAACTGTCTTTTCTTCCTCATTTACCTGCTGATGTTTTGAAGGACAGGTTTCCCGAGCCTGTACAACAAGCTTTATACAATCCACACAGAATAACTGATTGCTCTCTCAGGCAATACAGAATCATTAATGTTGGAAAAGACCTTCAAGATCATGGAGTCCCACCTTTGACCAATCCCCACCTTGTCAACTACAGCAGGACACCGAGTGCCACCTGCAGTCTGTGACTGTGACTCCAACCTCCCCTTGGGCAGCCCATTCCTATGCTTGAGAGGCTTATAAGAGATTGAAGACTCGAGTAATTTTCTTGGATTCTTCAGATGGAGTGGGATGTGCTGGACCTAAAAGACATGAAGAGGTCTCCTGAACACCCTCCACACAGCTGAGCTGAGCAATGGCACAGTAAAACTGAATAGTCACACACTACACATAGAGTGTGCCTCCATGGAAAGGCATGTTTGTCAACAGCTGACTCCATTCTAGCTTCAGAAAGGGTATTTTAGTCTCTTTTATCAAGATAAGCTGAGTACTCAGCAGTTTTCAAACTGTATCAGTTTAAAATTACCCATGGGATGCTTTGGCACCGTTTTCACACATATTGCTTTCATGTGTGTGTAAGCCCAGAAGGACTTTCACCTTCTGTCTGTTATTTCATCCAGTGTGCCTTGCATTGCACTGAGAAAAAAAAACAACACAAGAGGAATTCCTTGTGTCAGGAGAAAGACCAAATAATAGGACAGCAAATATATTATGGGAGATAGAGATTCATCAGCTGACATTAAATCAGCTGTCTTTGGATGTGCTACATCTTCCTATGAATTGTGTAGGACTTCCTTTAATATGCTTCAGCAACTGTGGCAACAATCACTAAAATCTTTATTTCATTGTTTCAAGTGATGGCACCATGCCCCTTCATACCTTTCTAGACTGTTATGGGAGCAATCTGATGCCCAAAGAAACTTCTAACTGTTGATCCCAGTGTGTGGAGCTGATTTTTTCATTAGGTATCTCAGACCAGTGGAGTGATTTGCACATTATGCCTAACAGGTTAAGGAATCAAATTCAGGACTGGGGAGCACAAAGTGCCTTGCACCACACTATGTAAGGCAGGTTCACTCCAGAGCAGACTGGTTGCATTTACATTGCACAGCTCAGACCTTCAGCTGCGCCTGCAGCCTGGAACTATGGTGTTACTGCAGGTTTTTAGTTCAAAGTGCCTGAGATCTGATGAGCCCTGTAAGGTTTGTGCCACAGGCCAGCTGGGCAGTGCTCTCACAGCACAAAGTGTGGCTCTGTGTCCAGTGACATGGTGCCAATGGATGCCGATGGACTCTTGCCCACGCTCCCTTAGGGACCAGTCCTTGGCACAGTCCTTGGCCCCAGTAATGACCCAGGCGTGGTGGCAGGAGTGAGCTAGGAGAAGGGTTCAGTTCTCCAGCCCTGGCCCTTTTCTGTGCAGGGTAAAGGGGCACAGTGTAGGCACTGATGCTGTTTTAGATGCTCACAACCATCTACCATGATTTTTTTCTTCAAGAGAATTATTTTTGTCAATGCTGATAGACAAATATCAGACTGGGAGAGGCAAAGGATCAAATACCAGCCTGGACCCCCTGTGCTGGGGGAAGCCAGTAGTTTACAGCCTCTGTGTTAAGTCCCATTTTTAAAATACTTTTTGTGATAACAATATAAACTTTAACATTTTTGCTTCCTACCCTGAATACAAGGGTTCTTTCGTTTTTTGGTTTTTTTTGTTTTTAAGGGACAGAAAGGGGTTAAATAACGAGGTATACCCACTGCCTGCCCAAGCCATGTATTGAACAAAAGCTTCTGTAGGCTCCCTTGAAATCCTTATTGCATTCACTGTGGAAAATTAGATTATTCTCATATCAGTGAGTTTCAGCTGCAGATTTCTATTTAGTTCATTAACTTGCCTTGAAGTTGGATGGAATCAGGAATATATTTCTCACTTTGATTGAGTAATTAGGGTTGATACTTTTTTGCTTTCATGCTACTCCTTTTAAAACTCTTTCAGCTGTGTTTTTGAAAATAAAGTGAGTGAATTTATCATATTTAGACATCAGCAAGCACCACATGGCAGAGACAGCTACTCTGGAATCCTAACGGGCTCTCAAGAATTATCCTCTGTGATTATCTCCACGTCTGAAGGACCATATGTCACCGTCTCTGCAAATGGCATCTGGTTATATCACACAAGGAGGTTTCTTCTATCTATTTTGAAAGCAGCTGAACCTAAACTGGTGAACAAATCCCTGAATATATTGAAAGGAGCAGTATTCCTTTGAACTGTGTTATTGAAACTGATTTATTCTACGAGCTGGATGCCTGTTTCCTCTAAAGACTATCCAACTCTCTGATTATTTCACGTTGTGTCAGAAAGGACATGTGATAAATCAAATGAGCAGCTAAGCCAGTATACCTGAAAAATAATTATGAATGACCTTTTTCTCTTCTAGCTACAAATGTTATCCAGAAAGGGTACAACCCTTTCAGCTCCACAATAGACTGGAATACCTCTAATCTATCAGAACAGAAATCTTGTAATGGGAAATTACTACCACCTCAGCAAACAGTGCCATAATTACTCAAACAGATACCATATTGATCTGAAATTTCATAGGCCAAGTGGATGGCCTGTCTTTGAGAGATATGGGATGATGATTTTTTTTGCAAGCTCCTTCTTGACTCAGTCTAGGTGAGTCCACAGATCTTCCTGACATGCCTGGAGGCACAGGAGCTGCATGTACATCCCCCACCAGCTCTGTGCTCTGACCTATGGCCCTGCCTACATGCATCAGTAGGTGAAAACTCTGGTGATAATTCTGGTGATCTAATCACAAAACTCATGTGTTATAGAAACCCCCTTGAACCTTCATTAGGAAATACTTTACATCCCCACTGATGAGAGCAGCACACTCAGCACTTCTTCATGACCTATCCAGATAGCTTTCCACAGGCATGCAGCCATTGTGGCAGAGTTATGCCACATTTTGGCCTGCACACAAACCCTGTCACTGCTTTCTGGATGAAAGGGATGTAAAGAGTAGGTCTGACTCACCTCTCATGCTAAGGTACATTAACAGGAACTCAGTGCAGAATCACTGTGAGCATGCCAATATCCTTCCCACATATGGGCTTAAGGGTGGGGAGAATGCAATATTGTAAATCTGTGTCTAAAACAAACTGAGCCTCACGAAAACATGCCAGAGGGGAATCAGACAGAAAACTGTCACTGTGCTAAGTTTGGAGCATGGCTTCTCTGTTTGGTGGCACTCTGACATTGAGGCTGGGGGCCACATCCATCAGCCCTTCATGGTTTGTATTGTCCAAGTAAAATTGGAGATCTGGAGACTTCCAGAAGAAACAATGAGGTGCCCTGGTTGCATGGACAGGCTGTGCCACATGCTCTAGCACGAGTGGTTTGGCTGCTCTGATACTGGCACACCACACAAACTGTTCTCAGTGCTGGGAAAGCAGCAACGGGGCCAGAGGCAGCTGTGAGAAGAATCCTCAGGCTTTGGGGCTGCCTTTCAGCTCCAGCCCTCATGCTGTGGTACAGCTGTACCCAGCCCTATGAATCTTGCCTGCTGATGCCAGACTTGCCTCCCTGACTGGTCCCAGAGGTGCCTTGTCCCCATGGCCAGCCCCAGCCTGGCCCTGCTGTCACCTCTGAGTGTGGGGTTCCTGCTGCAGGCTGCCCCACTGCTGGCCAGCCCAGCCCCACTGTGCTGACAGCAGGGACTTAGGGTAAGTGAGGACAGGCAGAGTTTGTTGGAATACAGTGAAAGAAATCCCATATGACCTGGGCAATTCCACTGGCTCTTCAGACCTATGGGTGTCTGTGTAAGGCCAAGGCTATGGGGCTTTTAAATCTCCCTTTAGAGGGATTTTGAAATAAGGAAGATTATTGTAGCATTTAAAAAATGTATTCATAGAGATTTACATATTTCTTCAGCTCTTTCTTACAAGCAATAAGTACAGGTATGTGTATGTATGTACTTGAGGGTGGAAATATTTACTTTGCTCATTATTATGAGCACCTCACCAGTCTTTTAGCTGTCATTGTATCTAGTAAAATGCTGCACTTAGCAGTAATTGTTATTTTAATTAATATTTGTCTGTATGTTGCCTCTTACATTTAATGTTAGGCTTCTGTGACTCACTGGTACTGATAAGTGACCTAAAGTTGCATTAACAGCCTGTGTAATATATGGTCTGTCATCCCTAATACATTTTGATGCATTTTTCTGTATTTTGCTATTTTGGGGATTATGTCTGGTTTTATAGACAAATGGCCTAATTCTCAGCGCTTTGTCATTTATTTGTATTTCATGCCAATTTTTTGCACAGATCTAAATTCAAGAAAGGAAAAAATATACTGCAGAAACTCAGTGTCTCATAATAAAAGGCTGAATCCAGGCCTCATAACTCTCATTTAAACAAGTCACAAAGGGTCAGGTTCAGACCACTCATTTAAAAATATTTGTCTTCTTCTCCCTCCTGGTAATATTCTAGTGATTTCTTATTGTCATGAGGAAATTTCGAATATATCTATTTGCTCCAGAATACACAAAGCCTTTTGTACAACAGGTTGAAATCTATCTGTGTTTACAGATAGCTGGTCAGGCCCAGCATGTGTCCACCATCTGAAGGGAACCTGGGAACTTCTGGCCTTACACTATGATCACCTTTTAGTATAAGGAGCTTAGAGAGTCCATGCAGAAGTTATCTCAGAGGGGCCAGAAAAGAAGATTAAACAGCTTTCAAGCTTCAGGAAAGTGCCTTGTTTGGTGGGCCCAGGCTCAGCCTGTGGGGATGTATGAAACAAATTATGTGGATAATTTTTAAATTAAAGTATTCAAGACCTACGTAGAATATGAGTATTGTATACTAATGAGAATTTTTTACTTGAGGGCTTAAACAGTTTTAGTCATACCTGGGAATTTTTTTTCACTCCTTGTCCCTTACTAACAATTGATTATGGGTCTTGAAATTAGCTCTGTTTCTGTGTGGATGCATTTTCAAGCACATATAGTATTTATATATGTGCATGCATGTTTGTGCAAGAGTTGTGATGCCATGATGTACAGCAAGAAAGAGTGGCCCTGAGAATCAAGAAATAACTCTGATTCTGTTCATTTGCAAAATCACACTTTTCCCTTCATTACCATCCTGGCAACTCCCAGTTTCCAGCCCTGCAGTGAGAAAATACCTACTGTGGGTATGCTGGGCTCTGGCCACTGGCTCCCCAGTCCTCAATATCCCTCAGAAGCTGCTGTTGGGATCTGGTCTGTCCTTTCTCATCCTGGGGAGTCAAAAAATGGTCACTTGAATCTTGGCAGAGATAAAGAGTAAGATGAGGGGACAAGCAACAGTCAGTGGATATCACTTTCAGAGAGGTATTTGTTTTGCTGTCACCAGTGGGCACTAAAAACCTCAATATGCCTTAAAATAACTATTTGTTTCTCAAAGCTGCCTCTTGATAGAGCTGATAGAACAAAAATCTGCAATTAAAATTCATGTTCGTGTCAAAACAACATGACAATGAGAGGTGAAAACAGTGCTAAAGACTCTTCACCCATGAGTCCTTCTAGAAATCTTTATGGAGAGGAGAATTTAGCCCATAAAAAAAAAACTGTGAAAACTGCTTGGAATGTGGCTGGGAATTCTGATGTCGATCGATAATGTATGGATAACATGGCTGATAAATACCATACATTTGGAACTTAGACACATACACATGCCCATGTTCCCACTGTTTGTCTCAAGTGAACACATACATAGTTCCCATTCTGGCATAGGGACACACAAACTTAATTTTTGCTTGCTCTGGAAAATGCATGCACATTGTTGAAGTAAGCCTTGCCAAATTAAATGCATTGCTTTGGGAAAAATAAAATTTCCAGTTCAAAAGTAGAATTGAAGGCCTCACAAATGTTGCATTACACATCTCCTCAAGTCTGTATTCATCCAATAATCAATCAACACGTTCAGCCAGATGAAGACTGAAAGCAATACCAGCTGATGAAGATGATCTGCAGAGTCATGAGCATGGGTGGCAGACTCCAACTCATTCAGCCAAGCTCTGGTGTAAGTACAGCCTCCAAAGACAAGTCCAAGAGCATGGACAGACTTTACAAGCAGCAGAGCTTCTGCTGGCATTTGCAGCAACAGCAAGGAGATAATCAATAGTACACTCTGTAGGATAATCATTGATCACTGTCAAGGGTCAAGACACGACTCTGCACATTGAGGGACTCAACACTAAATCCCAGAGCAGGTGAGTGGGAAACCTTCCCTGTCGTTCTGTGCATTGCCAGACTGTTGTGCCATCAGGCTGCTTTGATGCTTGCAGCTTCTCTGGGAAGGAACAGTCCTATGAGGTGTTGGCTGGGCTCAGCCCACTAGGACTGGGAAGGGTGATTTAGTCCTGTCCAAGACAAAAGCTCTTTCTATTAAGCTGATTATGCATCATCTGGTGAAAAGTGATGAAAACTTTCAGCTAAGATTCTGTAACATCAGTAAAACCATCCAGGAACAAATGTTTCAAAGTAAGTTCCCCATTTTCTAGAAAGCCTTAAATTTAAATAAGAATAGAAAAATGGCTTTTTCAGAAGCACGATGGGAAGGAAATGCCAGTGAAACAGCCATTCAAGATTCCACAATATGGCATGATTGGCCAATCCAGAAGCCTAATTGGAAAAAAAAAAAAAAAGAAAAGAAAAAGAAAAATTTTTGCATCTTTGTAATTCAGATGATTTTTTTACTCACCAAGTGTCTGGCACTTAGCAAGAATAAATGCAGGCTATGCATCTTGGCCTCTGAATACATCACTTAAAGAAGTTTATTTGTGAGTCAAGCATCTTGTTCTGATACACTCCCAAGCTCTCTGATAAATTCATTACTACCATAAAGTTATGGCATTAGTCACTGAAAATCTCTTGCTCGGTTAAGATGTGTTGCTCTGGTTTTTTCCAACACACTTTCAGTATTTGGATTTCTATTCTGTTTTCAGCCAAACCTTTCTCTCTAAGAACTAAATGACTCGAGTGAAACAGACATCTCTGCAGTACACTTCTTTACTTTTCTGCCAGAGTAAATCTAGATAAACTCCACAGAATCTGGTGAAATTGCTAAGTCTTTATGAAGGAATGGAGACTCAAAATACAGGTAGTGACTATAGTACATGGTATATTGATGTATGATCCACTTTCAACGGGTGTGGGAGTATGCACATCACTGTGTGATGCTCATGATATGTCTTAAATTTTGCAGCTGAAATGGAATGAATTATAATTGAAACACTTGGGCTAGTGGTGCTAGCTAGCTTGCTAGCTAGCTGTTTTTATTAACCAGTCTTTCCCTGTTTTTTCTCTTCCTAAGGAGAAGATTGATGCTTCCTTGGGAAAAAAAATTATGAACCTAGCCCGGTCTTTGTGAACTGAATTATGCATAGAACCACTGTAATTGTAGCCATCAGTCAATGCCTGCAGAAAAATGCAAGGCTGGGCGGGGAATGGCTGTAGGTAAACACACATTTAGTCTTACATTGGTTGTGGTAACTGAGTGTGCATTTTGTAATGCACAGTTGGATGAATGTTGTTATGACAGCTTTCACAGCTGAGTTCATTGCAGCACTGTGAGGTGTAGGAATATTGCTTTTCTTCTGGGACTGGCTGAAAAGGAAAACTGCTCTTCTATTTCAGTCTAATGCTTTAAGACATGTTCTGTCTCAGAGGTTCATAGACAACCAGGAGCCTGAGAAGCCACCCTTAGTCTGTCCCCTCATAGATATGTTTACACAATTCTTGGCAAATGTTTTCCCAGTTCTTCAAAATCTCCAGCATGAGAGGGTCCACATCCTCCTGAATTACCAGTGCAGTGACTTAGGAACTCTACTGTTAGAACAGTTTTCCCACTATTATCCAGTCCAAATCTTTCTTGCTGTAATTTGGGCCCAGGCACCTACCCCTAGGCACTCCTATGACCATGGAGAAAAGATGGATTTACCCTCTTTGCAACAAAGCAAGCTGCTAGTCAGTATGACAAAAGTGTTGGGAAGCCCTGAAGTTAATAGAATAACTCTAACAGCTTTAGAAGAAAAGTATTGTTAGCTCAGATGCTGTTTCATCAGGAGATGGTGGCCTTTTTCAAGCATCTTTAATCTTTTAGGGTTTAAAATTGTCCCCCTAGAAATGTAGCAGGTAAAAATGACATAGACAGACCTTCTCCTGCAAAATCCATGACTGACTGCCCTTATCAGAGGCTTCCTAGATGCTGGCTTGTAGTAATTTTGAAAAACATTTCATATATATTTCATATACTTACATCAAAATATAGACAGAGAGAAGCATCATTCCTACACTGTAATAGCTCCCAGCAATTTCAGTTCAGCAATTCCCTTTGTGGGCACCAGATTTAGAAGCTTAATGTGAAATATTCCTGGCTACATTTAAACCAATAATTGAGATAGAAGATGGAGGGCTGTTGCACAAAACTCCTCTCGATTGAGGTCTGCTAAAGGTGTTTTGTGCCTCTGTTTCTTGAATCTAAAGCTTTTGAAAGATGCTCGTTAGAAGATTGCTAGAAAATAAGGGGTGCCTTAGCGGTGCTTCCCCTGTGTCACCTGTGCCAGTGCACTGCTTGCAGATGGCACTGCCAGCAGTCCAGAGGGCTGCTCAGAAGAGTCTGATGTGAGAGGGAGTGCACTGGAGTTTGTCTCATCTCAGGGTGGGTTGTGGAAGCCTTACAGGAGTGGAAAAGGGCAATGCCAGGGTGGAAAGGTGGCTTAGGCAACACTGCTGTGGGGTGAGAGAGGGCAGATGTGCTTCCACTGGCTGCACAGCAACAACCTGGCAGAGCAGGATCAAAATCTTTGTTAATACATAGCTCTAAGGCTCTACTAAGGGATTGCTGAATGCATGTATAGGATGAGTAAAGGCATACCATGAATGGCAGAAATACGAAGTGTGTGGGTTAGGAGCCAAAACGAACAAAATATGACATCTTTCCACAAAATGCCATCACTCATGAACAGGGATATGAAGTCATTCAAGAAGCCTCTTCTCAAGGAGAAAGATGTTTAAAATTTATTTCTGCTTGAGGCATCATGTTATGGTTTTCATAGCATTTGTGAATACAAATATCAGATGAAGGACATTTATGGTCATTCTTATCATTCTCACACTCAATACTCTAGAAGGATGGGGGTTGCCTAATTTTATATTTGTATTCTCCATCCATCCATCCATCCATCCATCCATCCATCCATCCATCCATCCATCCATCCATCCATGTTTTGTCCCACCCTCAAGTGGTTTGTTGCTTGCTGTATGTCCAGTCACTTACACTGGTGTTAATAGCAGCCTTTCTCCCAGATGTGTTTCGTTAATCATCAGAGTGTGTTTCTTCCCAGAGCAACGAGTTACCACTTCCTATATTTGTTACTACATGGAATATTAATATGGTAATCATGCCTGTCTCCTTAGGGGACTTGTATTTTATGGCAGCAATTCAATACTGTTCACTATTCAGAGTTAAAAGAAATACAATAGTTGAAGATGCTAAAGGCCTTTTCTACAAAACAGGCAAAAAGCATACCAGAAATCACATTTTTAGTTGAAAAAAACCCAACAGCCACAAAAAAACAAAAAGAAAAATATAACTCATGATCACCAAAAACATGAACTATTGTTCATGATCACTCTTGGGTATTTTTTACACAGAGAAGAAAAAGTGTCTTCTAAAAGATTTAAAGTGCTTCTAAAAGATTATGGAGTCCTGAAGAAATGCAGAGCCCCAAAGTGTTTTGAGAAGTGTGCCCAGGGCCAGTGCTGCAGGTGCAGTGGAGCTGCAATATGTGAGCTCAGGGGCAGAGCTGTGAGAGAGAGGCTGCAGGAAACCTTCATGGGGCCAGGATGCCTCCAGGACCTTCAGCTGCATTTCAGCCTTCACCCCTGGTCACTGCCTGAGCTTTCTGCAGCTCTGCCCACTCCTGCCCACACCTTTCACTGATTTTGAACCCCTGATGGCCTTGGAACTGCTCCATTCCCATGTCTGGGGCCACAGTCCCCAGTCCAGCTCCTCTTGCCACCTCTGGGCAGCAGGATGGGGCTGTGGCTCCCTGCTCTGACTTGCCCTCCTGCCCCCTGCCCTGGCAGTGCTGTGGCCAGAGCCTTTCTCCCTGTAGCTAAGGCATTGCTACTGTGAAAAGGGAGCCATGACAGCTGTATAAAAAACCTCACAACTGATTTTATTCCCTTTTTCACTAATTCTCAGTCAAAACTGAGAGAAAAACTATATTTTCAACCATTAGTTTAGCCTAATGGCAAAGCAGCAGCTCTCTGTGTCTGTGGTACCTTTGAGCCTTGATCCTGTACATACTTACACATCTGGGTATCATACAAGAGATCTGAATTCATGGATGCAAGAGTACGTGTGTGTGTGTACATACACACACATATATATATATATGTTCATGCTTATCTTTGCAGGAACTGGACCCTTTTCCATGGAGAATATATTGCCTGAATGCTCCCAGGCTAATCACTGCCAATATTTTAAGCTCATTTTGCTTGATGGCAGATGGAGACAAAGAGCTTATAACATCAATTTTCTTATTGGATCTCATCTGAGAAAACCCCGGTTGCTTTCATCTTTCATGAACCATTATTCTTTTGTAGATATGGGCCTAATAAGCTTAAATTCTGAAAATGAACATTTACACTTACTAATGGCAGGGGAAAGTTAAAATCAAACATGCTGCATGGTCTTCTGGGAAAGTCAGCATTAAAGCACTGCTTTCAATAATCAATAAGTCAACCAAGCAAATCTCTAGACTGTTGTTACAAGGGAATCTGTCATCATGCAAAGGGAAGATTTGTCTGAGAAACTGCTAAGTAAATGTTTCTGCCACTTAGTAGTGGTTAGGCAGTTTGTATTTGCTGCAGATTAGAGTGCAGCCATGCACAGGTTTGTTTTGCATTCCAAACAGAAGTAGTGTCTGGATCAAAGCACCTGTAAGTGGTCCTCACTCACTCAGATCAATTTAAGGATGGGAAGATACCCTCTGTATTCCCTGTACTCTTCCTGTACTGCTTCCTCTCCCTTTTCCTTGTGTCTTCTCCATTTTATAACTCTCAGCATTAAAATACTGGGATAAATTTACCTGACATTTTTACAGACTATCAAACAAATAAATGGTCTTATACCTCACTGATCTGTATCCACCTATGACAATTAATACCCCCCAAAAGAGACTTCACTCCCTAATAAATGTCCAAATTCAAGGCAAGAACTTGAGCTATCTATCACCATTTTCTTACGAAGTGTATCAGAAAATGCTTACCAGAAAATAATAAAAGTCTCAGTATAATATGAAACTGAGCTTCATTTCTACAAATAATGCATTGTGGGCTGCAATGTTTCTAGCTTTTACCACAGTGCTGGCTCCTAACTTTGTTGGAATATGAGCTTGAGGATTGGGACCTAAAATCCATGGTATACAGGTAACTGCCCCAAAGGGTCATGTTCAGAGGCTCAAACATTGCACATTATGGCTCCCTTCAAACCCTCTCCATTGGCATTTATGTTCCTTTCTGCAGCTGCTGAGATTTGCCTCTGTCTCAGAGGGAATATGAATGACTCATTGTTTATAAATCCTTTTCCATTCTGTAAATCATCTCTCTCTATTTGGACATCCTTCCCAGCAAACGTGGCAGGTGCTGCGGTGAGAGAATGGAGATGCAGATAGGATGTCAACCAACATAGGATGTCAAGGGTCCTGCTTCCAGCTCTTGGACACATCTGTAAAATGTAAATGGGAAACAGGGTGCGCCCCAGTGGCAAACACAAACTCTAGCATGAAAATTGTGTTTTATGTGGCCAGGTTGGTCCTGTGAGTAGTAGAAAATGGAGCTTCTTGTAGCTGTGACAAGTACTGTACATAGGGCAGTATTAAAAGCACATAGATGCTGTGGATATTGTGGCACAAACCCAACAGACTCAAAGATGTAGGCAGTCTTTCCCCTCTCAGGAGACAGAGAGGATTTGAGTTGGGGCAGCAGAACCCCCATCCACACCAGAGCCCATTGATATGTATCAGTGTAATGTCTCCTGTGATGGCACTGGCCTGAATTTTTTTTTTTTTCTTCTTGATCTGGGACCCTATCCTTTTCCCCCTCAACATCTAGCCTTGCATGATGGCTTTGTAGGGTTGGCATTTTTCAGTGTCTACTTTTTCTCCCCTTCTGTTCTGCCTTATCTAATCTGTGTACAGGAGACACAAGTCCTCCTGTCAATGACCTTTGCTTTTCCTTTGTCTTATCCCATTAACACCCAACTACCCTCATCAGAAAAGGATAATTCCTTTAGATAGGCAAGGCCAAAGCTCTGTGAAATCAAAGGTGAAACTCCCACTGACTTCAGCTGGAGCAAAAAGTGGAACAGATAAATCAAACAACTTGAGGAGAAAAGCAAAACAGAAGGCAGAGACAGTAAGTTCAGCCTAAAAGGAGTTCCAAAATGATTAAAAGCTTCCAAAGATCTTACACCTTCCTAGATATTCAGGTGACATTTAAGATGACATATCTATCCTTAGGACTGAAGCCTGATACAGATACCACCCACCTCAATAAATGCTGTTCTTCTAATGACAAGGCTTCCTTCAAAGCTGGAGTGTGTGAGCACTGGTTGTAATACAATTTTATTTCCAGGGACTGGTATCCATTGGTTGCTGTACGAATTTCCTGTTAAAGTTACAATTTCTGAGCCGTGTCCCTTTTCAGGGAGAGGACAAATGCTGGCATTTGGAGGGATGTGGTATTGATCACATCCAGCTCTGCTCTGATGGCTGGCAGCAGCAGCAGAGCAGCGCAGGAGCCAGCCGTGCTCGCTGGACCCCACGGCTTCCCCAGGGTTCCTTCTCATCCTGCAGCACAGCTCTGACTTAGAGTGAATAAAATCACTGAAAAGGTAACACTGCTGAATTATCTATCAAGTGGAATGTTCAAAGCAGAGATAGGGCCAACTGAGAGAAGTTAGAAGCACACTGCCCTGATGGCTGGGCTAATTCTCCACCTGTGAGAGTTTTATTGCCTACTGCTGCACGAGAGGGTTCAGGCACCGAGCAGTTTCCACTGGATGAATGAAAGAGTTTGGGGATCTTTTAGCAGGAAACATCACATTTTACAGTGCCAACATTTTTTTCTTGCTGTGAACGTGGACATTATTTTTTATTTTCTCATAATTCTTTCAAACATGCCATAATATCAGACCCTGATGAGTAATCAAAATAGCCAGTAATCTTCTGGTATATCCCTTCCTGCAAAAACTCTCTGGTAAACTATTTTATGGAGGAAATGAGAGATGACCTTTTATGCCTTAAGACATTTTATATCATGAAAAACATGAACAATTAAACTGCCATCTGCTCAGAACTGCTAAAATGGTCAAGAAGAGAAATAGTTCTGGTGCCTCATACAAGGCCAGTTCTTTCCCATATGAGTCAATTTCTTTCCTTGCCTGACTGTTCTTCATCCAACTTATATATATGACCATATATATGCTCAGGCTGTAGAGGAAATTGCACAAACTAGGTCCTTTTTAGGGAGATGTGTCACCTTCTGCATTGAAATTCTAAATGGTATTTTTAATAAAATAGAAAATAAGTGGACTTTGTCTTTACGAGAGTGAGAGTGATCTCCCATACAAAGATCCTTGAGGTCTGTTTATGAAGAGTGCCACATAAGAAAGTGATCTTGATTCTTATTTATTAAATTTATGTATTTCTGGCAGTTCCATATTTTGTTACCTTTAGATTGAATGACTAGGCCTCTTAATATCATGGAATCATAGAATGGTTTGGAATAAAAGGGACCTTGACAATCATCTAGTTTCAATCTCCCTGCCAGAGACACCTTCCACTAGACCAGGTTGCTCATAGCTCCATCCAACCCAGCCTTAAACATTTCCAGGGATGGGGCATCCACAACTTCTCTGAACAACCTGTTCCAGTGTCTCACCACCCCACCAGTAAAGAATTTCTTGCTAGTATCTAACCTAAACCTACCCTCTCTCATCTTAAAGCCATTCCCACTTGTTCTCTCCCTACACATGCTGGGAAAAGTTCCTCTCCAGCTTTCCTGTAGCCCCTTAGGTACTGGAAAGTGTTGTAGACATCTTTTTGTGAAAATCCTTTCTTAGGATTTTTTTCCCTTCTGAGAAGCTGAGGCCTCAGAAACAAAATGCAAACAATGGTTATCTGCTGCTTTGGAATGCATCAGGTGGATTTTTGATTGGCCCATCTTGGATGTTTATAATTAATGGCCAATCAAGGCCGAGCTATCTCGGACAGAGTCCAAGAGAGCTGCCTTTTGTTATCATTCTTTTCTATTCTTAGCTTAGCTAGCCTTCTGAGACAAAACCTTTCCTTCTATTCTTTTTAGTATAGTTATAATGTAATATATATATAATAAAATAATAAGCCTTCTGAAACATGGAGTCAACATTTTCGTCTCTTCCCTCATCCTGAAAACCCCTGTGACCACTGTCACAGGAAAGCTGCTAGAGGTTCTCTTGAGAGCCTTTTCTTCTCCAGGATGAACAAGCCCAATGCTCTCAGCCTGTCTTTGTAGAAGAGGTGTTCCAGCTCTCTGATCATCTTTGTAGACTCCTCTGGATTCACTCCAGCAGGTCTGCATCCTTCCTGTTCTGGGGAGCCTGGAGATGGATGCAGCACTACAAGTGGTGTTTATTGAGAGCAGAGTAGTGCAGAGGGGCAGAATCCCCTCCCTGGCCCTGCTGCCCACACTACTTTGGAAGCAGGATGTGGTTGGTTTCTGAGCTGCAAGGGCACATTGCCGGGTCATGTCGAGCTTTTCATCAATCAGCATCCCTAAATCCTCCTCCCCAGGGCTGTTCTCAATCCATTCTCTGCCCAGCCTGTGTTTGTGCTTGGGATTGTCCTGACCCAGGTGCAGGACCTTGCACTTGGCCTTGTTGAACTTCATGAGGTTTGCACAGATCCACCTCTGAAGCCTGTCAGGTCCCTATGGACGACATCTTTTCCCTGAAGCATGTTGACCACAACAGAGCTTGGCATTGTCAGTGAACTTGCTGTCAATGTCCTTGTTACTGACAAAGATGTTAAACAATGCTGATCCCAATACCAAATTCTGAGGAACACCACTCGTCACTGGCCTCCACTTGGACATTGAAACATTGACAAAGCTCTTTGAGTGTGACCATCCAGTCAATTTTTTATTCATCAAGTGGTCAGTCTGTCAAATCCATTTCTCTCCAGTTTATAGACAAAGATGCCATGTGTGAGTGTCAAGTGCTTTGCATGATATGTTGTGATAGGACTTGTTTTCCAAACATTACTTAATTTTGTTTATGTTTTCTCATTTTTAAAATTTTCTTCCTCTTTTTCTTTATTTTATTTTTAAAGCATGCAGACCTCTGAGATTTAAAAAGGACTTCTGTACAATAATTATCTTGTCTAGAAGGAGATCAACACAAAATTGAGAATGAAAAAAAATGTGAAGGTGACACAATTCCTACCTCTGAAACTGTGAAACTTTCTTTACCAAACATTTAACTAACTCTTGTTGATGAAGATTTACTTCCCTGTAATTTCCACTTCTGTTGTCTCTAATTAAATAGTATCAGGGGGGCTTGTGGAGGTAAATGCAAATGTTTTAAGCATCATAAACTACACTAAGAAAGGAAGAAGAGAGCAATGTTTCTCAGTGAAAGAGCCCCTATGGTGTGTATGGTGCTGTCCCAGCATAGCCAATAACTTTGTTTGGCTGTTTATCCTTTCTCTGAGGGGGATGAGCTGTGACTGAGGCTGTGGCCATCCATGAAAGTTATGTGACACCCTGGGGAGTCCAGAGCTCTGGCACCTTTGCTGACAGGAGCAGCACCCACACTGGGTGGCAGAAGGGAACCAGCTTTGCACTCTTCTGCTCTTTGTTGCAGCTGGAAACACTCCAAAGTGTGGAGTGAACTAGGGAAGCAAACCAAACTCAGGAGAAAAAGCCCCTTCCAAAACACAGTTTCTAAGTTGTGACAACACTCAGAAATGCTGTGTCGCTCCATGTCATTCATGGATGAAAAAAGAAAGGGGAGGGAAATTTGCTGGTGATATGTATTTATTGAAAATTTTGAAACCAGCAAGACTTCTTTTAACACTCTGAAATGGAAAACCTTTATAAATATTTTATGGATCCAGAGGCCATTACTTGTTTAGAAAACAAACCGGTGAATTCAGCAACTGGGGATACCCATATGAAAATCTGACCACGTTGACTTTTGTGGTGCATACCAGTCAGTAAACAGGTATTATAGTGTCCGTGATTTTCAAGAACAAGTCACCATTCCTTCTTTGAGCAGTGATGCCCATGATTAATTTCAGGATGATCCTGGAGACTTGACTACCAAGCCAAAGTGAGAGTGCCGTGCAAGTACAACAGTTTTCCATTGAAATAGGTCAGTTCTCCAACATGATCAGCAGCCTGCTTAATTCCCGGACATTAAGCTAATTGGATTGTCCAGATACAAGATACACCAATCTTTTGT
Source organism: Agelaius phoeniceus (assembly GCF_051311805.1). NCBI lineage: Eukaryota > Metazoa > Chordata > Aves > Passeriformes > Icteridae > Agelaius > Agelaius phoeniceus. Next base: position 14,366,961 of record NC_135266.1, read on the forward strand.
ATTCTTAGAAATAACTGTGGAATTACAACTTCCCCATAGGTTTAGCAGTTCTCTCCCCCGTCTCTTTCCATTAAAAGAATTCAATCCTATTTCAGAAGATAACCTTAAGAGAATGAGGAAGGTACAGGCTTTGCCTCTATCTTAATAAAAGTCTGATATGAAGGTTTAATTAAGAGAGAGAAAATACCCAGGAATGAACACAGGATTTAAAGCAAAATAGACCTCAAATAAGTGAAGCAAGAATCACAAATGTGATTCAAAAGGTCCCCCTGCTGAGACAGACCAGAGTTTCTCACTGAAACTTGAGATCTGTCATAGCTGTTTTCCATTTTCCATCAGTTCTTACCCTCGCTTTTTCCTTGTTCTGTCTTGGTTTAAAAGGCTGTTTTTTCCCAGCTTGTTTCTTTTTTTTGAGCTTGGTGCCACTTTTCTTGGGGCATTGTGGTACTAAGGCTTTGCTCTTGGGTATTTTTGTAAGAGTTTTAAACACCTGATATTCCCACTAGTCCATCTCGTAGGCCTTTCATTGCATTAGAATGAGCAAAGGAGAAGCTGCTACATCTGCTGTGTTACCCTTCTATACTCTATTAGGGACACACAATGTTTGCTGTAAACTGTCCTACCAAAGAAAAAAGTAGAGGGATGCAAAGAATGGAGAAACTTAAGTTGCCAGATCTGATGTCTTCTCTGATGATTTTGGAGTGGGCTTGTTTTGTTATGCATGAATATATTAAACCTCTCCCACCTTGTAATTTTAACTGTACAAATCTCTGAGAAAAAAAAAAAAAGTATATTGCACTCAAGGGTTTTCAGAGCTCAGAAAGTGAAATTCAGCCATCTTGTTTATTCATAGATGCATGCTTCCTTTGAGCTTTTAAGGTTTTGGCAATAGGGCTCAGTGAAGGAATCCTAGGAAAAATTCTGCCTCACTTCACGTGGCAGGTGTGACACTCAAGACACACTACATTTCATGGAGATGGTCTTGAAGGTGTGCATATAAAATTGTATGCTTAGTCAACAATTAGTCCTTCTTTCCAGAATTTTAGATTTGGTCTTATAAAATCTCATGGTGTTAAAATAAATTTACACTTTCATTTGAGTCTAACAGCATTATAGTCACATCTTTGTCTGTACTGAACTGAAGATAATGAGAAGCATTGCTGGGATTCCTACATGATCCTACTATGATGCAAATGTATTGCTTGAATTCCTAGATGATGCTACAGTAGATATAAATGCTAGGAAACATTTTAAATTTATCTTTGGCTGACAGACTCATTTGAATATGTGGTTGGCCACTAAAGGGGATGTTTTTCCCAAGCTAGATTTATTTGTTCTAAGAAAGAAGTTCTAAAAGCCAGTGAAATATTCCCAGGATAATTCATACACAGCTGACTGAATAATTCATCATGAATAATGTATTTAGATTTTGCCTCTCTCTTCATAAGGAGATTAGGATATTCTCAGATACATTAATTATTCAAACTAATACTGAGTTTTCTCATCCTCCCCCTCCAAGGGTTCGATTCTGTCACCTTTACTCAAGCTGAGTAGCATTTTCTGTTGGGAATTGTGCTGATTTTAGTGGCAGCTCCTGCACAGCATGGTACAGGGGAGAGCATCTGGACGCAAGTGGAAAGGTTACAAGCACTTGTGAATATTTGATAGTTGTACTTGGAAGCTCTTCCTGTATAGGATTGCTATGCAAATCCTAAGAGATACTTTTGTTAGCTCTTGTAACTAACCATCACAACCTCAATTTATTAAACATACAATTCAAATTTTGATTGCAGCTGAGAGGTGAGCTAACATCTTGCTTTCCATGAGCAGTGGAGCTTAGCTTTGAACACTTTGCTGTTGACAGAAAGTGGAAAAAAAAAAAGATCAAAAATGAAGGCTAAAAGAAATGTGCTTTAGTGTGCAGTCACTTAGAATTTCTCTTGTTACCAGCATTGCTTCTGGGAACTGCCCATAGACATTTTTTTTTTCAGCATTGAAAAAAATGAATTAATCACCTTTGTGTCTTCCTGTTCCCTGTGACTGCAGTTCTTTCTGGCAAATATTTTTAATATATATCTGGCCTTTGACTGGGCAGATGAGGATTCCTCCTGCTGGCTCCTTCCAGCAGCAGTGGCTAAAGGAAGAGCTGGAAGTAGCAGCAGATTGAGGTACACCAGCACTGCAGTGCACCCTCACAGATGCTCTGAAGCTGTTAGTGCCACCCCACTTTGCTGAGGAAACTCCATCCTGGTGGCTCTGTGGGATGGTGTTTTCAGCTCCCTGGCTAGCTGAGCTCCCAGGTCACCTGCTGTCCCTCCCACCCAGCTAAGGCTTGAAAACCCCTCTCAGCAAACATGTTTTGGTCAACAGTTTTTGTATTTTATAGTTAACTGTGGTGGGCTGAACTGAATATTCAGTCTTTTTAAAAGAAAAGTATAACTTTTATCTAAAAAATCATACTATCTCTTCCAGTGACTAGGTCAGAAAATCTCTCTTTCAACACTCTGCCAAGATTTCTCCTTCTTCTTGGGTTAAAACCAAAAGTTACCTCAGAGGGGAAGACTTTGGACTAAATATAGACTGAATTCTTACATAAAAATGTAAGATATTTTATGTAAGAAGATTATCCAATATTTTATACACCTACATTTTCTCCATGTGGGGAAAATGAAAAGTTCTGCCAATGTGAAGTATAAAACCTGTAATAAAACCTTTGGAGCAAAGTTCTGAGCCTCCAACATGGGGATTGCAGCCTTCTGTATGATGGAGCAAGGGCACCTTATTAATACATGTATTTGCAACTGATATGCTTGCAGTGTCTGCACCAGAAAATGGTTGCCTGGTTCTATTGAAGTTCAAGCCAGACTGGAGTTGGCAGGTTTAGAGTGCTTTGAACCTGGTCCAACACTAATTTGATGGACAGGGTTGGAATAAGGCAGTTTAGTCTGTGACAGTAAAACAAATACAAATAGTCTCCTGGCTCCCTGATGGTGTTTACAAGAGTATTAAAATGATTTCCCACTAATGATACACAGTTGTAGGGATTGCAGCACTATATCATGAGGGTAATGCTTCTGCTGCTGTGGTGTGGATTTAGAGAGATCCAAAACAAAATGCCAGCACAGGCACTGGACAACACACAATGCCAGAAATTACATTCTAGCAAAATAGAGTCAGTGTTGCTGCTGTACTTTGTAAAAAGAGGAGATAAATGCAGGAAGAGTGCCTTCACACCGGCTTTGCCTAATTCTCCAGTGATGTATTTGTTATTATTTACCTGGTATACACAGACCTGGTTTTAAATTTCTCCTCTTCATGGCTTAAGTACCTTACTCCATATCAGATTCCTTGCATTTTGTGTTAATTCATGGCATGCTTTCTATATAAAAGACCTCTTATAACACACATTTAGGTTCAGGAGGATATTAGAACAGTTGCAGATTTGATAATTTAGGCTTGATAATATAATTTATTTTTAAAGAAAATTTGATGCTTGCTTTTCTGTAACCACCACATTTTTCTCTAAATGAAAGTCAATAAAACAATGTTTAGAAGTATTTACGCATACATAAATTTTGCACAAATGCTGCCTCAGAAAGCAGAGAATTTTATATTTACCTTTTGAGCTTTGCCATAATGAAGGTTCTTCTGTGACAGCAGTGTCCTTATTCCTTGCAACCACCAGCTTTCATCTGGTTCAGGGGGAATGCCCCTGATTTCTTTTTGTTCAGGACAGAAGTTGTGTTAACCTTGCAAATGCAGTGAATGTCAAATCAGTAAACTGCTGACTTGCCTAGCATCTGTCTTTTCAGCCTATTCATGCCATAGCTGTATGTTAAAGAGCACCATAAACCACTTATGATCTGACCCATTCTGTGCAAACAAAGCAAAATCTGCAGATAACACAAACCATAATTCCAGATGTCAGTAGGCTGCAGATTGCTCACTTAGTATTTTTAATGAAAGATGAACAATAAACACTCTTTTATCTCATTAATAATCTGCATATTATTCATGTTAATAGAACTAGGACCTGCAAACTCATAAATATCAGTAGATACTGTGATACTGGCCTTGCTGTGAGTGCTTTATGGGTTATAAATTACTTTAAATTATCATTAGACCCAGGTTTCAGTAGAGCTACACTGAAAAGCCCTCCCTCCCTCCTAGTTTTAAAGGCATCACAAGGCTATAATGATGCTGAAAACTGGCACTGATGGAATAGAAAACTGTAAAATTGGACTTGATGTGTGACTTGGAGGTTCAGATTTTGTGATGTTTCCCTCTTGTGCTTTGTGCAATAATTCTCTGGTTTTCCTGCTTAGATTTTTAATGTGATTTTAGGGGTTTACTTTCCTCTGGAGACTGAATTTTTGAGAATCTTTGCAAAGATTCTCAAAAACATGGTTGCTATGGAGGCTGTGGAGAGGAGGTATGGAGTGGGGGAGACATTTAAATTGCTGTTACTAGAGCTCATTTGTCTACCTGATCCATTCTCTTCCCACACCATCTGATTGGATCACTGATGTCCCTATGATGAACCAGCAAGGAAAGGATTAAACTAGCACATCATTAAAAATAATTTAAAAGTTAAGGCATTCATAGGGTTTGGAAGATGACAAATGTTTAATTGGACAGGAACAGGAAATTTCAGAATTTAGGATTCCCTTCCTTATTTTTTCTTTCAGTGCTTTTGGGTTTGAGTGTTCTGAATGTAACTTAGGTTCATCACGGGGGGGGAATACTAAAAGGCATGATTAGTCATACAGCCAGTGGAGTTTCAGCAAATTTGGCAGCTCAGCAAACAGGAAAAAAAGTAAGGTTTGAACTGGATTTTTCTGGGCTAACATAAGGCTTATTTACAGCGACATCAGCCATCAAGAGTCTACTTCCCCCAATGCTTTTCTGTTAGGCACACTGCCCTGTGCCAGCTCTGGTGGCTTCACTGGGCTTCTCATGCTGTTCTAATCACTGTACCCTGTGCACAGGAGGAGGCAGCCAACAGCCCATGACGACACCTGCTTTTCTGGGGCCAGCAGCAGAAACGAGAATTAACTCTGCATCAACTTGTATTTTGTTGTTTCAAAACCCCTACCTGGGATGCATGAATAAAATTTCCACTTGGAGAGAAACAAAAAAAGTCTGCTATTACCCAGAAGTGTTATTTTGGGTCCTGTGCATTCTCATTGCTTGTAATTGTCAGGATTAAGAACAGTTCCCAGATTCCATCTCTATCCAGTTTAGGTTGTTCCCAGGATTTACACTGCACTGGGTTGCTGCAGTTTGTAGTCCCCTTGCTCTGTTCCCTCCCCACACATTAAGCAATCACCAGGATTAATGCATTCCTGAAAGAAAGGTAAGGAGCAGAAGCCTGTCTCCTTGACAGCAGGGGACAAACACATAATAAATACATAAAAATAAACATAAATAGTTAGAGCCAGCAGCAGATTGTGTTGGCAGTAAAGTAGGGTTTGCTTAATGCTTTATGGAAATGAAAGCTCTATCTTCTGCCTTCACTGCCATCATTATGAGAACCCTTTTAATCTGCTCTCTGAACATGATTATCATTTCTATAAACATAAAATATGCTGCTTTAACTCTAAGTTCCCTCCCCCAGATTAATGTCATTGAAAGTAATAGCAATTAAAATAAGAGGCTGTCCAGGCAGGCACTGCAAGTGCAGATTCAGATAACAAAAGAGCAGAAGTTCAGCAGCTGGTATGACACAGGCAGCAATACCATTTCCAACAGCCTTTCTCAACATGAGTTGCTCTTCCCCTGGCACCCGGCTGGTGATGAAAGTTAGATCATGTGTGGCCATCCAGGGTAAAAATCTTACTTTGAATAGGTCTTACAGGCCCTCTAATCCTATGGGACTTGACAGAGGTGAGTGATCTGAAACTGGCAGAGGCTCAGTGCAGCAATATAACATGGTACATGAGTTATTGCAATATGGATTAATTGCTATATACAGATATAAAATGACTGAATGCCTGAAATTGTTGAGCTAGGAATAAAGCAAGTAGAATTCTGTGTGCTAAGTTTCATCTCACTGTCTAAAATTATGCATCCATGCAGTAGAGAAGAAAACCCAACATAATGGTGTTATTGTCCAATGATTTACCAACCTGGGAATGTGCAAACCTGATCACAGGAACATCCAGCTGTCTTCTATGCTAGATAAAATTATTTTCTGATCCCAGGTAGGCTCCTGAGGGACCAGTGGGAGCTTCTGACTTCTGTGAAGCAGAACATTTGGAAGCTGTGAATGAAAGTTCTATGCTTGTAGACATTGCAGCTATCCTTGCTCTTAGTTTATAAATGTCAGACCCAGTGCTCAGCTTCCCTGTGAGCTCTTCATGTTTCTCTGACAGCAGGGAATGGGGACATTGCTGGTGGAACTGGCTGCTCCCAGGTTTCTGTGCCATGGCAAAGTGGAATCCTGCTGATCTGGGTGGGTCTGCAGGAGCAGTTCTCTATGCCCCCATGAAAGCTAGGGAGTGTCATGGACATGTTGGAGAGGAAGGGGCCTCTCTGGAATAAGCTATCTGTCTATGCCTTTTAGGGCAGCTTCTTAACATGGTAAGAAACTGAACAGCTTCTGGGGCCTGACCACTTCTGGAGTGAAAGCAGCTGAGAGCCAGGAGGCAAAGTGAGGAATTAAATGACCTTTTCTTGACTTTTCCTACACCTTCATTTCCACTGACAACAGCTAACAATTGGCAGCAGTTTTAGTTACACTTTAAGGTTTTTATATGTTTACTTAGCAGCTCTATGGATGGTTTCAGATCAGATGTTGTTATTTTACACCTGTGGGATAAGATAGAGCTTATGGTAGAGATTATTCTGAGTAACTAAACAGCCTTTCCTTTTTGCAGTCTTAGGGGCTTGCTCTGTGAACTGCTCTTTGGAGAAAGATCATTCATTCCAGAAAACAGGCTGCAGAAGTTTCCTCTTTTTTGATGGTCCAATCCAAATAACTCTTGGTTAAGTGGCCAAATAATTTTTACAAAAGCCTTTGTTTATATAAAGAATAGGTGTTCAGACTACTTTTTCCATAATTCACGTCTGACATTTATCCTAAGTACTCTGTTACTTGAAGGAACTGTGTCATGGTAAACAGTAAAAAATAGGGCTGGCCTGTGAATGTCCTCAGAAGATGTAGGCTAGGACAAAGCCATAGGTGTAAGAGGAGAAGTATATTCTCATCCTACCTTCTCTTTTTCCTGTTTCAGGGTACCACATTTTTAGTCCTGTTTTGTTGTTGTTGTTTCTCTCCTCCACACTCCAAAATCTGTGGACTTGCAGTAAAGAAACTTTGACACAGTAACACAGGGACAAAAAACTTTGCCTGTGCATTTGCTAAAGCCACTGGCAGCATGAACAAGCCAGTGCAGGAACAAACCTCTTGAGGCTGGCTGTAGCAACTTTCTGCAGAGAGCAAGGAAGACTTGGTAACTACCTGGTCCTTTCTTTGCTCCAGGAATAGTGCAACTACATGCTGTCCCTTCCCTTGGGCAGATGGCGATTTGGATGGTAATCTTGCAGTGAGTCCCTCCTGCTCAGCTTGTTCATGCTGTAACTGGAAAGTATTTTCCATGTGCATGCACTGCACTGACTCCCAAATGTGTGGAAAGAAGGGCTGCATCGAGATCAGATTTAATCTAGAAACTTAAAAATAGCACTGGGAAGATAAACCTGGAATAGCTCCCTCCGTCTACTGTGTACTCTGCTTAGCACTTCCTTTCACCCTGCAGCCCAGCCCATCACTCCCATGTGGTGTCACCGTTGCCATAGCATATGTTAGTTACTGGACTGGTGCCATTGGTTTCCAGTGAGGTAGCACATAGTTTTTGCATATAACCCTTCTGATAAATTTCTGCATGTTTTTTTTTGCTGTGACTTAGTTAATTGAATCCTTCTTGTACAAGGAAAATGAAAGAATGCATGTGACAAAAGACCAAAATATCTAAATCTTGTGATGTCCTGCTGGTTAAAAATGATTAAAAATACTTAATCATTAATACCCTGATTAAAAATACTTCAGAGTTGGTGCTGTTGTTGTATGATTAAAAATACTTCAGAGTTGGTGCTGTTGTTTTATGCGAGACAAAATGGTGGATAAAAATCTTTATTATTGTTAGATTTCATAAGGTCAGCTGTCATCTGAACACCACTACAAAGAATCAGCATATTAAAAAACTACTATTAGTTCTTTTCATACCCCTTTTAATCTTCATTTTTCTCCTGACCTTATTCATGTCATGAACTGTGAGTTCATGCAAGGTGACAAACTGGGACCTTAAAAACGTACCATTTCTCTGGCGTTACACATACACAAGTTTCATTAACTTTACAATAGTCATAGCCAAAAAGCATCAGAAAAAAAATCTCTAAAGTTAGTCTTTTTTTTGTATTCTTCAGAATTAAGCTATGCCAGGTATTTCTGCAAATGAACAGCATTCATTGCCGTTTCACTGAACTGAGAGAAAACTTTGAGTTTGTTTTTTTTTTCCCTCTATGTGCATTTTTTAAAAGTCTGTCAAGAAATAACAAGAGAGAGAAGAGAGGCAATCTTATATACAGGAAAGGTTATTGCCACAACAGTAAATAAAGCTCCTCCTTTTAAGCTCAGTAACTTGAATGACCTGAAAAGGATGGGTTGTAACTGCCCCCAGGCTCACTGAAAGGCACTTAATGTTCTTGGGGGTATTTAATAAATTGAAGATTCATCTCTCAATGTACATGTGTGTCTTGGTTTGAAAGATAGGTGTCTGCTAAGGAAGGCAGGACCCTTCCTTGAAATGGAAAATGTAAACCCCCTCCTTCTGAATTATTATAATTTTTAAATTAAGGGGCTCTCAGGCAAAGATACAGGAATAGGAATAGCAGGTCTTTACTAGGAAAATCAAAAATACAAATGCAATAGTAAAAAAAAAAGAAAGCAAAGCACTGACAGAGTCAGAATATGACCTGACACACTGTTGGTCAGGGGGTTGGCAGCATTCCAACTGGAATGGTGGCTGCAGCCCTCCTGCAGGGACAGGTGTGGTTCTGTTGGAGCAGTGATCCTGTAGAAGGGTGGAGTTTTCCTCTGAAGGTCTGGTGGTGGTGTAGATAGGCCGGGTCTTTGTCTGGGAATCCAATGGAGAAGAAAGCTGCTTCTCTGGGAATCCAATGGGAAAAGGCTGCTCTGAGGATCCAAATCGCAGATTATATCCAGGTAGGAATGCTTGGCCCCTCCCTCTGGGCAGACCTCACAATGGATGATGCAATTTTATCAGTCACGCAGTGAGGCTCAATGGCACAGTAACAGAAGATATTACCCAGAGGGAGGATTGGTTTGTGGAAGAGATAAAGAAAACTTCACAATTAACAGATGGCAAATAGAACACACACCCCCAGCTAAATCTTTCAACCTAAGACAGTGAGAAAGGTGAAATAATTATGCATAAAACTGAGGAAGAAGTAATTACTGATCATTTATCAGTGCACATGCTAGACATAGCATGTGTTCTTCTAATCCACAAGAGAGCTTTTAGTGTTGCTCAAACAAGGGAAAAGTAGAGGACCTTGCCTTGTGGGTCAGTGTGCAGGGGGTCTGGAGATCTGATAGGCTCTGAAAACTGCTACCTGTGGCCTATCTTGACACAGAAATTGAAACGAGCACACAGCACAGGTACTGAGTTGCCTCTTGTTCAGCTGATTCCTTTGATGTTTTATGACAGTTTTTAGTGCTGATGTGGCAAAACAACTTCTGAATGTATAAAACCATAGCAACTGCTGCAGGAGGATGTATCTGGAAACAAAATATCCTTCTCTCTCCAATTTGACCGCATTTCTTCCCTTACAAGAAAACAGCAGCACTGCCTCTATGAGCAGTTTTTTGTTATGATAGGATTGGTTTGGAGTTTCAGAAGAGACTCTAGCCCAGCCATGTGGGAGAGAGGGCATACATGCTGAAACCAGATGTGATTTTCCTGGGATAAGGGAAAACCAGCCACAGCCTGGTGATTTTTTATGGGATTAAAAGTTCTATGGGGCAGAAACGCCTGTTGCCCAGTATCAGGTTCTCCCCAGTACTATTGGCAGAAGAATATGGGATTGTAACATCGACTGCTGGGCCCCCAGTGCCAGAACATGGCCTGTGCAGAGACTATCCATGTGTCTGTCAGGTCTTGATATATTAAATTGAATAAAATCCTATACATTTCTTGCTTATTAACATATCAAAAATATATACAGTCATGCTTCATTATTGGTTTTTGAAGCATAAAATACATAAAACAACTTCAAACTTCTCCTTGGGTAGGAAGAGTTAATTTCAAGTGCTTATAAGAAAATTAATTGTAATGAACATACAATCAGAAATTATCAAATTAATTTGTACTTTTATTATAAGACAGCATTTTAGTTTATAGGTAGACTACTACAGGATGTTGGAAATAAAGAAATATCACAAGGATCCAAATGGAGACACCCGCCCTTTATGTTGCAGAAGAAAGATGCAAAGGACAAGTTTTCAGTCAGAGAGAGCCAGGAGTGGCACAAAGGGTCAGCCTTAAGGGTGAGTGGGGGCTGGCAAGCCCAGCTAGCTGCAGAGGTACCTTAATACACACCCTCCCTCAAATTCCTGGAACTGATTAGTTGTCAACTGCAAGGAAGGGAATGGAGGCAATTTTTGAGTGGCATAATTTCTGTGATCTTTTCCTCCAGACTGGCATGCCCTTATGCTACAGATAACTGCTGCTGAACCAGTCAATGACATCGCTCTCCACTGTCAGAAAGCCAAAGGAAATCTGCTCATGATTTGTCCACCTGTTCCACAGAGTCCTGCATAACAAGGCCAGGAGACAGGAGCCTCTCTGGGCTCGCAGGGACTGGCAATTCCTGCCCAAATCACAATTACTCTTTCTGAAACAGGCCCTAGCTTAACAGACGAGCGGGTTTACCGTGCCCAAAACTGGGAGAAACCCGCCCAAAGACACGCTCCCAGCAGAAAAAGCTGCTTGTTAAATTTCCGCCGCCTCCCCCGCACCGCAAGCGCCGCCGCCCCCGCGCCCCTCGCCCCCTCCGCTGCGCCGGGGATGGCCGCGGATGAGGAGACACCTGGGTTTCCCTGGCAACAGGTGCCAGGCGGCCGGGGGAGCCGGGAGAGCCCGGGTTTCCCCGCTCGGCTCCGCGCCGCCGCCGGCCCCGGGCGCGCCTCGCCACTGGGCCGGGCCGGGCCGGGCTAGGCTGGGCTGGGCCGGCCGCCCCTGCCCCGCGGGGTCCCCGGGCCGGCCCCGCCGCCCCTGGCAGGAGCAGCCGGGGGAGCGGGCGAGCAGCGGCCCCGCCCGCAGCGGAAGGTAAGGGGGGTGCTGCCCGTGGCGGGGTCGGGGCGATGCAGGGCGCCCGGAGCAGCTCCCGGGGTCAGGCAGTGGGGCTTGTCCCGGGCCGTGCATGGCGCACCTGCCTCGGGGAGGGTGCAGCTCCTCAGCTCAGAGCTGAGCCCTGCTTCCCTGGGGCCGGGGCTCGCAGGCTTCCCCCTCACTGCCCTCCGCCATCCTGCTTGCCCGGCGCATCTCCCTTCCCAGCCTCTGCCACCGCGCTTGGCTTCGCCGACGGCCTCCGCTTGGCTTGGCTTGGTTTGGCTGGACGTCTGCACACCCTGTCCCAGACAGCCGCCCCTGCGTGTGCCCTCGGGGCCGCTTGGCTCTAGCCTGGGCCCGGGCCCACACAGGTACCATCTGCCCTTTCATGCGCTTCAACCAGCGAAGGCTTCCCCGCTTCCCCCTTTATTTCTTCTTGTTTACATTTGCCCTTAGCGAGGGCTGGGCCTCGCTGGTGCCGTGTCCCCTCGGGCCAGCGGGGCAGTGGCGGTGCCGGGCCCGTGCGCTCCGTCCCGGCGCTCTGTGCAGGATCCCGGTACGTCGGGGCTGATCCTGCCGCCTAAGCTCGGCTGCCCGAGCTGGGCACAGACGCACCAGGCTGGGCACGGGTTTCTGTGCCGGTCCCGAGCACAGCTGGCTCTTGCGTGGGCAGTGAGCTCATGTCTGTCTGTCTGTCTGTCTGTCTGCGCCCGGAGGCAGACAGGCCCGTGGGCCAAGGCTCCGCTCCCTCGGCGGGCTGCGGTCCCCTACCCGAGGGGCATCCCCCGATTTGCGCTGCTGGGTGAGGTCACGCAGCCATGGGATGGACTGTAAGGCTTGCCACGTTGCGGCCAAGTAACGCCCTTCCTACTGCTTTATTTTCTTTCCTTGAAACTCCAACCTAAGGCACAGTGTTCTCTCAAAAGAGAACAGTGAATATCCTGGTACATATTCTTTTAAAAAAAATCCCAAACAAGACCTTTACAAATGCAAAAAACATTAAAAATAATCTTTAGTAAAAGTTCTTTAAAAAATTATCCCCTGTTAACATTTGCCTATTTGTTTTGTAATAGTAATGCTTCAGAGGTGCTTGCTACTAAGGTTAGATGTCAACCTTAGTTGACATTCACTCTTCCCATAAAATTTATCAAGAAAATGGTGCTGATAGGTGATCTCAGGCACTGATACAACAACAGTATCACAAGCAAAGGTACAAATTGACCTTGAATGTCAATTAACAGAAGGCTTTATCCACAATTTTTTATTGCACACATGATTTCTGGGCCCCTGTGTCCCTGTGTTTCCTTTGTGTTGTGTTTGCAGAAAAAGAAAAGAAGCACAAAGCTCTTTTTACTTTACTAAAACCAAAAGTTGTTTATGGTTTTGTGGCCGGTGTGATATTTCCTGATAATGTAAAAATTCAATTGAAAAAGGAAATAATGTGTTGCCTTGCATTGTTCCTTCAAATAACTTAGATGGAGATAACTTGATAAAAACATTTCTATCACACCCTCTGGTTAGTTAAGTGCAGCTATTATGGTTCCGAAAATAGATAGTCCCTGAAAGTGCCTGAAATCTGCAACATGGAGGTCATTTCTGCACAGAGCCTTTTCTGCCACAGCCATTCTGCCTTAAAATTGTCATGGACTTCTCCTCCATTTCTTTAATTCACTCATAGTTTTTCATTGTTCTATAAAATAGATGCATATATGAAATCAAAAAGAGACAAGATTGTAGTCAGAAAGTAGCCAACAATAATTGTTTGATGCAATAAAAATAAAAGCATTTAGTGGTTTGAAATAAGGAAAATTATCACTTTGAAAATGGCTTTTGGCAAAGCTCCATGACTAACTTTCTTTAAGAAATGTATCTACTAAATAGTGAATAGCGAACCAATATCTCTATAAACTATCCACAGAATTGCTTCTTTGTCTTATTTTTCAATGACTTATAATGTTTTGGCTTTCTAGCATTATTGATACTAAATCAGCTGGCTGACTGTGGGTATGTCTGTACAAAGGGAGTTGCCAAGAGTTGCACAAAGGCCAGGAGGAGCGTGCTGGGGTGGGGCTTGGGAGACCGGGGCCATTTCCAGAAGGAGCAGGATGCTTTTCCTTGTGCTTAGCCTCGGGCATGGACATGGCTTACTCCTTCCCTCAGTCAAAAAAGGAACTTCAGAGGCTTAAGCACACGCCTGGATGGCTGCTAATGAGACTGTTCTGTCTCTTCATATATTTCAAAATCTACATGCCATATTTCAGTCTCTGGCCTTCTGGGCATTTGTGTCTAATTAGGCTGGAGGGCCTCCAGTTGAAGATTACCTATGCTGCTTGGTGCTCAATTTCTTTATATGACTTTGGCAATAAAGCAGATTACTGTGGGTTTATGTGCAAGCAAATTAGGGACAGATGTAAGCATTCTTGTAAGTCCTATTCCTGTTTTCTTAGCACGAACTGAATTCCACCATCATCTGCTTCTTTCTGCATAAAATTTGTAGAGTGCTGATTGTAGCATATTTATAACTGGGTGTTATGTACTCTGTAAGATGTGAGACTTTTAAATACTTCATTTTCTCTTGCCTTCTTTTTTTTTTCCCCAAATGAAAAACAATACTGCTTCAAGAAAAGTTTCCCTGTTCCAGATAGAAGTAATGAACAAGGGAAAAAGACTCTGGGCTGAGTAGAGCTATACATAGCACAAGTAGCAACAAATGTTTTAAGTTTGTTTATGTTTTCATAACAGCCTAGAGTAGAATGGAGAAAACAAAACACATAGTACCTGAACTGGTCTTTAACAGTATGAAGTAATACTGCATTGTTTAGGACTGCTATTTATTTGTACTTAAAAAAAAATCCCAAACAAAGTCCATGTGCGTTATAGGAGAAATATGCAAAAACCTGCTAAGGCTGTCTCCTTGGTCTCACTGAATAAATCAACCATATTGTAAAGTTTCAGAATCATAGAATGGTTTGGTTTGGAAGGGACCGTAAAGATCATCTCATTTCAAGCCCTTGTCAAGCAGGGAACCTTTCACTAGACCAGGCTGCTCAGAGCCCCATTGAACCTGGCCTTGAACAGTTCCAGGGCTGGGCCATCCAAAGCTTCTCTGGGCAACCTGTGCCAGTGCCTCACCACCCTCACAGTAAAGATTTTTTTCTTAGGAACTGATCTAAATCTGCCCTCTTTAAAAAGTCATTCCTGCTTGTCCTATCACTGCAAGCCTGTGTAAAAATTCCCTCTCCAGCTCTGCTGTAGCCCCTTTAGTTACTGGAACCCCAACTCTCTCAGCCTGTCTTCATAGGAGAAATGTTCAGGCTTCTTTGTGGCTTTCCTCTGGACTTGCTCCAAAAGGTCCCTGTTCTTCCTGTGCTGGATGCAGTGCTCCAGGTGGGTTCACCTGAGAGCAAAGTAGAGGGGCAGAAAAGTCCTCTTTCTAGGTGCTGGATCCACTCTTAGGATGCTATCCCTGATTTTGTTAAGTCAAAACCTGGAGTGAAATCCCAATTCCAGTGAGCTAAAAGACAAGATTTTCTGAACAATTGTCTCATCTTACATGTTAGGAGAGCTGGGTACATGTTCAAAGGTAGTTGCTACCTTAAAAGAACCTTAAAACATCTAGAAATACATGTTAAAATGAAGTCTAAAACCCATCAGATTCTTTAAAAGTTAAGTTTTGGAGTCAGAAATACTGTGTTTGAAAACAAAATTCTTCATCACCTCATTAGGAGGACTTAAGAACAACTGTCACCTGCTACCCTAACTCTTGCCTAATATGAATCTTAGGGATTTTACCTCAATTCCCCTGTGACAGCTCTGCAGAAATGTTTTGGCACTGAGATGGTGAGGAAGAGTGCACCATGAAAAGTGAATGGCTTCTGCCTGTCAGGCTCCCAGATTTTTCCTTGTGATTGTGCAGTTTGATAAAGTAAATTTTTATTTCTTTGAAGAAAAAGAATTACAGAAGAAACACTGATACATAATCCTTGGATTAAAATTCTATTGTTGAAGTAGTTCTGCATTTGAGAATGCTCTAAAAAAAATCAACACTTTGTGTTTATAGGACTTGGAGCCTTGGTAAACTCATTATTCCTAATATTGCATATGTTATGAAAAAGAAAAAAGGCTGCCTGAATGTCATATAATGACAGATGTTTTCATCCACCAGAAATACTGAGCAGCCACCCTTTTGTGGTCAACTTTTATAATAAAGGAATTTCTTTCCTTTATGAAGGGTTGAAACAACTGGGACAGGCAATCACATCTGCAATGTCTCTGCTTTCATTTTTGGAATACAGAGGAGTAAGAGGTGAGGAGGCATTGCCTGGTGGCAGGAGCTGAATGCTTGGGAATGGGCGCGGTGGAATCTGCTCTGTTCTGTTGAAGGTCCTGCCCTGCCCTCTCCCTCCCCAAACCATGGTGAGGGACAGCCTTGCAATGCCTTTGGAGTCTGTTTCTGGACCTTGTGCTGGGATCCTCTTCTATTAAGGAATACAACAGCACACTTCTGTTTATCATGGTCATTCATTTTCATAGAGAGCAAGGTGACTGATCAATAGCAGAATGTGCCTTCAGAAGAAGCTGAGCTATTTTTCATGGGCAAACTATCATTTTACAACCCCTCTTTTCATCCTGTAACACTCCAGAGATGAACAAAAATCTGCAAACACTAACCTTGAAAAGGAAACATGTTTGGCCCTGATGGAGGAAATGCAGGCAATCTTGTTGGAGAGTAATTTTAAAAGATATCGGAAACTGCAAACCTAAGTTTAGCTGGTGTTGACCAAAATAGTTTTCTAGTGAAGGGCTTCATAATTATTTTGTATATCAGATATGTGTTTCAAATGTAAAGGAGAAGTTAAATCCCTTAATGACTTAGGAAGGCAATAGCCTCATTTATCAAAAAGATAAGAGGAACCCAGATGACAGAATTATCAATATTCTGCAGGGAAAGAAAGCATATGGTAGAATTAAGAAATGTAATGCAGTTAGTTAGGGGCTTTGCCTTTTGGTGTCAGGACACCAACCTGAACTCTGAAAAAGCATTTGGGGAAAACATATTCTTACAGACCCTGTCTGGACTTTATCTGATGGTGCAAATAAAATGTGGGTGGCGTTTTGGGCCTTTTTTTTTTTTTTTTGTGTGTGTGTGTATGTGTGTGTGTGTGTGTAAATAAAATTTGGGTAGGACTTTGTGTATTGGATCATTCTACTTTTTATTTTTTCAACAATTTCTGAAGTCATTGTAGCTGCAGCTTGGCTATAATGTTCTTCCTTGATTGGAAACTGGCCAAGGGGATGGTTGGCAAGCCTGTTTTTTGGAAGTCTGGACATCTTGCTGCATTGGGCCCTCTGCAGTATTAATAAACCATGAATAAACTTCCTGGCATTTCTTTAACAACATTATGGTTAAAGAGCAATCCGTTTAAGCCTTCAGAGAATAGCTATTGCAGAAGAACAGAAAACACAGTCCATTGACATCTAGCAAATTACTTTTTTCTTTCTAAAGTAAAAAGGCTTTTTTTGATCTTTGCACAGCAGAAAAAATAGTCCTGGGGCATGGTATAAATACTAAACTACCATTAATAAATATAGTCTTTCTACCATAAAGCCTTACACACACTGATTAAGAATCTTTTCCTCACTTGATCTGCATATAATATTCATTGAATTTTGTGTCCTGTTCTTGAATTTGTGTTTTGGTATCTGATCTTGGAAATGCTGTTCAAGTTGCTATCTAGTTTGTATCTCAGCTGGCCAGAGCCAAATAAATATCCCTAAATCCACTGGAGATGTCCTTAACTTTCCCTGGATGGGGGGCTGCAGGCAGAATTGCTCTGCTGTGTATCAGAGGGACATTATAAAGCCAGTTCTGAGGGAACTTGTGGTTCAGGGTGCTGCAGGGTGAGCCAGGGGCCATCTGGTCTGTGCTGCTGCTGCTCCTCGAGGAGCTGAGTGGTGGGGCCTGTAAGGAGGCCCATCTGGGCCATGAGCCTGTGACCAGCAGCCTCTCTTGGGTGATTTTTTCTGCAGCAGAGAACAGAACTCTGGGGGACTCACACAAGGATTTTCCATGACAGAGAGGTTCTGTACTGAGTGTCATGGTAGCTGTAGTCAGCAGTGCCACAGCTTTTCCTCTCCTACAATGCTTCTCTACATGGCATGCAAATCACTAATGATAGCTAATTAGGCATAAGTGATCATGATTTTATTCAATTTTCCTATAATAAATATATTTAAGTCCCTGTTCTCACTGGTTTATGAAAATGACCAGTTTCATAGTTCTGAAAATAAGTTTCAAGACAAATAAAAATGATAAAACATCTTTTTTCTGTCTAAGAATGTTAGACTCAATGACCAAAAAGACAAAGGAAACCCAACAAAGAAAAATTTTTGCTATGGAAATCCCCAAGTGAGAAGGTAGGAGTATGAAGGTTCTATAAAATAAAAGTTAAGTACTTTAAGAAATTGATAAAGGCACACAGAAATCTCAATGGTGAATGTAATAATGGATGAAATACCTTTTTCTTGTCTTTCTTTTTTTTTTTTTTATTTTAAAGAAGCCTAGTAAGAACAAAAAGAGTCTGAAAAAAGAGTGGGCTGTTGTTGGTTGAAAAATGTCTATTAGAATTAGGGAAAAGTATTCATTGAATCACCTTTTCTTCAGGTGTCAGTAGAGGATAAAGTACTGAGACTGTATCTCAGCTGGTGGTGATGGTAAAGCACAAAACAGCCTCCTCCACCTCTGCTGTGTGAGCTGCTCTTGTGCTACTGTTTGGCTTATTTAAACATCTAGACCTGACAACTAATACCCAGAAGTTTTTACAGAATTCACTATAGAGTTCTTTGGGTTATGAAGCTTGAATTTTTCAGTATGCTTTGAAACATGGAGAAATTACAGTGAACTTGGAAATTTGTCACCAATGCTTTCAAGAGGAATCTTCTGGATAATTGGAAGCCTATCAATTTGGCTCTGGTCCTGGAAAAAATGGAAGAAATTCTCTCACTGGGCTACATTTAAGCTTCCTATCATTCTTTAAGTCTAGTCACCCGTGATTTTTGGAAAATAGATTTTATCAACCTGCCTTTTTATTCCTTTCTTTATTCTCTTTTTTGAGAGATAACAAAAACAGTTTGATCAATGCCATTGCGTTGAAGTAATATATAATATGCTTCTGTGAGGCATGATTTTTTGATCAAGTGACTAGACTGAAATGAAATCAATTTGATGCTTCTTAAATGGACTAAAAGCTGGCAGACAGGCTATGAAACATGACTGTAAATGGGTAATCCTCCCTGAGGGTGTAGCTTTCTGTAGGATCCTCTAAGAACTGGTTATTAGCAGTGACTATTTAGCACTTTATTGATGACCTAGATGGTAACAATATCAGTTTTCCACAGTAAATCTAAGAAAGAGGAAAGCTATCTGATGCAAAGGGATCTAATGGTGTTAGTAAAGTGGGTGCAAGCTGTAGTGTACCCTGAGTGAGGTTTTAGTGAGCTGCTGTGGCTCTTAGAGATGTAATGACGGTACTAAGGATAGAGAAGTACTTTGCACATGTACATTGTATTGCTGTTAAGAGGGAGAAAAGGGGTTAGATAATGTCATGACAATAAAGGATTTAAAAAAATCTGTCATGATCAGATCAATCAGATACTGTCATGACAGTAAAGAATTAAAAAAAATGGACCCCCAAGTTCACTATCTGCTTGATTCACCAAAGAGGGCTGACCCAGTTTTGCTTGCTCTGTTTTAGTACCTGTTCTGGTTCATCATAGGGGAAGGAATTCTTCAGTGTAGCTAATGCCAGCCTGATGAAATGCACGGTCTAGAAGGTGAAACCGAGCAAGCAAGGTTTGTCTTTGTAACAGTGAGGTAAACTCACCACTGGAATATTAGTAACAGTACAAATATTATGTAAAAATAAATTCCAGTTAACAAGGTCTGTGATTTTTGAAGACTTGTATTTTTCAGATCTGAACTCTCAGAGACTCCTGTCATATAAAAAAAACATTACTTCAGTTCAGGGTGGTTTTTTGTGCAATTTATGGCCATTTCCAAGAGGACCTCTATTTGTTGAGAGAACTTGGGAGCTTTATTCAGGCCTCTGAATATTGATAAAACTTAATGTAGTTTCTTGCTCTACTCAGATATTATATCAAAGAATTGGTTTTATATTCAAGTTTTTACTGGCAGGAATGAAAGGAGGGAAGGTTGTGTGCTTTAGAACTTAAGGGATGTCTGTACTCCCCTCTCCTCTTGCTCTCTTACCATGTTTCTTGAGCCTTCCTAAAGACCCAGGACAAAGAGACCAGGAATTTGACTTATTATTATTTCTGTTCTCTGTTGTTTGGCCTGTAACCAGAGCAGATGAATGTAGTGCCCAGCTGAGGCAAGGTTTCTGAATTGACTAAATGCAGTAAGGGACAAAGATGAAATTTTTATGTTGGGTTAGAAGAGATTCTGCACTGTGCTTGACAGAGATTGTATGAAAACCTTAGTAGAGAGTTTTCCTGTGACTGTGTTTATATTGCTTACCTGTGAAGGAATTTTGTGGCTCTCTTCAGAGCTGTGAGTGTTTAAGATTATATTGAAATGTCTAAATGTTGAAATGTTTGGTGACAGAAAGAAAAACCAATTTCAGAGTTACAACTTGGATATCATGATGAGCCCGAGGGATTTTAATGAGGTTCTGCTCCCATCCTCAAGAACTAGAATTTAGAAGTTTGATCTTTAGAAAGTCCATTGCATTTAACTACAGCTTTGAGTATCTGTTCAGTTTTTCTTAATGCTATTCACTACTGACAGGGCTGAGAGCAATGCATGAAAATGTTTTGCATTTAGAACAGTTAATGTTCACCTGCATGTTTTTCACCTTTTTGCTAAAGCAATGGAAAATGCTCCTTAGTTGAATCCAGGTATTTCATATACAATTAGTACAGTTAGTAATTGTACATGCCATTTCTCTCCTACTTTTGCCCACTGGAACAATTTATCCTTCCATCCTACTAAAATTGAAAATAATGAAGCTGGCTTGCTTTGCAGAGGACTTTGAAATTACATGCCCAGATCACCTAGAAACAGAGCCAGGGGTAGTATCAATGAGTCTCAAGCTGCTCTTTTATCCACTGGACCGTGCTGATGACACCACTAAATACAAAATTTGATAAGTACCCAAGAGCAAATGCATAACCAAATTTCAGATGTTGCTTTCAGTGAGAATTTTTTTAAACTGCGATGATAAATTCTTTTTCAAATAGTTGGGGTTTTTTAATTTATAAAAATCTGAACAAGAAAGTGTGTGCCTCCATGTTTGTCCTCAAGAAAATATTTACACTTTTTTCCCTGTGACATAAAAATACGTCCTTCCCCACCCTATCCCTGTTCCAGTTACTTCATTGAAAGCCTACTCTGTGTTTATATTCAATTCCTGTTCCAGTTTACCAGTGGTAGCAGCCTACAACGTGCACAGTGTATATTCTCCAGCAGTTGCAGCAACACTTACACATTGGAACTGTTTGTAACATTGGTAGAACTCTCTCTTCTGTGAAGTCATGCCTTAAAATGATCCTTTCTCCCCAGTTTTTGCCACAAATTGAATTTCTTATGAGAACTGATAATTTGCCATCAGGCTCAAAAAGAAGATCCAGTTGCCTTCTTTGGCTCCCCCCAGTTTGTGCTGAGCTGTGCTCTACTGTTTTACAGCTGGACTGGAGGTGTCTGATGAAGGACTGTGCTGTTCAACTGGAGCTTAGTGTAATGTTCTCTTCGTCTTGTGTCTTGGTCTTTTAGTGTTATCTTTTAGTGTTACAGTCTACAACTTACTATCCTTATCTCTGTCTTACTATCCTTCTGTATCTTGCCAGAAGAATGAACTTGGCTGTGGCTGTCTCATGTGTAGGCAGGACTATCAGTGTCCTTACTGAGAAGACAGGAGTGCTGCTGCTGTATGTGTCTATATTCCAGTGACCTGCCCACTAGCAGGCATTGCACACTTACCTGGGAGAACTTCTGTTCACCTGTCTTGACACCTCTGTTCAGAACATTTTGATTATTAAATCATCTGTATGAAAGATACAAACTTGATGGAAGAGAAATACATACTAATGTCATAGGCATACAGGCCAAGAGCAATACTGATTAGGAGTTTTCTGGTTGCAATCTAGCACCCAGCCTTAGGGGCACAAGTATTTTCTATGAGCAGTAGCTATTTATGGATGATTCCTAAGCACGAGAACTTAATGGATTAGCAAGATGTATGGCATGTGATTCTTTGCTCTTTCCACATCAGGGTCACAGCTAGGAAGAACTGCAATGAGGTCATAAAAATATTATTTTTTTTCCCAAGCTTTAAAGATCAGCACTGTTTGTCATGGAGCAAAATGGCATGGAAGTTGAACTTCTGTTCCCACAATTGTATTTAAGAAGTGCTCATGAATCTTGACAGACTTATGAGTGATTGTAAGCAGCTGACTGAAAACAATAGGCCTGTGCATGCCACGGGACGTGGGTGGGCCCAGGCACCGTCAGTGCATCTGTGCTGGGCAAGTCTTGTGGGTCAGGTACAGAATGCCAGGGCAGAGCCCGGGAGCTGGGGCACTCTGCAGCATGCTGGAGCTTCAGTCCCAGCTCTTCCTCAGCTGCTCAAACACTCTATTTGAAGAAATGGATCAAATAAAGTGCATTTTGTATGCCTTTTTTTTTGAAGAGGCTGAACTGTGTCTTCCCTTATTGCAAATTCACATGTGAAAACACGTTGTCATAGCTTTAACCCCAACCCACTCAGTTTGGAGAGGCACATGTGGCCAGCTCAAGGCTACTTTACAGAGAGTGGGTCCATGTGAGTTCATGTCTATGTTTATAGCTAAATGTTGTGTTAACATGAACACAATTAACTAAGGAAAAGATAATTCCTGGAGAGGTTGTCTTGGACTGAAGGTCTTCCATGGGCAAGGGCAGAAAAGCATTACAAAGTCAAAGAATTACAAAGAATTTTCCTGATGCCAAAACCTTATTTCTTAAAATATGAAGGGAAGGTACAGAGAGGAAGAAGAAGAACATAAAAAAGTGCAATGGTGACATTGTTGATGGTGGTATTTGAGGATAGACCACCTCAGGATAAGGGGAATAATGATATGACAGAAACTTCTCCATCTGTAACTAAAAATCTACTGCTGTTTTGTGGTTCCATGTAACTGAATCAAAATCAGTAAAACATTTTGCTGCTTTTTTTTTTTTTTAATGCAATTGCCTCTGGGTGGAAAATGTTTCCTAATGTCTCCTAAATTCTTTAAGTGGTGTTTCTGTGAGTATATGAAGATGTATTCTGCACCAAGGAATACTGTAGTCTCAAATCTGTTTTGGAATCATGTTCTCTGATAAATATAGGACATAAGAATCTAAATAGTTACTTTGAAAAGGCATTACATTTGAAGGTTATTATGATATTAAATTACATATGGATGATTTTAAGGAAATACTGTGTTGATCTGAAGATAATTAGGAAGATATTGGTTTAGTAAAAAAACGCTTACTGGAAATATATTACTTAGGGCTAAGAAGCTGTTTATATACAAAACCTTTCATATCCCACGTATATTAAATGCAGTGTACTCTGTCTATAAAGATCTTCTGTGGTTTACTATTTGATCTGAGCACCATGTAATAAAAAGTTCTGCTGAGATGAAATTCTGTATAATTGAGAGCCCAAATGAAGAAGATGCCTAGTAGGAAAGGAATAAAATGCACAAGCTATAAATAAGTGGACATGCTGAAGTTAGTATGTGAGGTACTTTTTATTTCTATAACCTGGAATGCTAATTCCAAAGGAAAAACTACAAAAAAAATGGGAAGGAATTACAACCACTGTCATGCTCAAAGGGTCTGTGTGACAAAAGGCAGATGAAAGAAGAAATGAGATCACAAAAGTGGCATGTTTGCAAGAAAAAAAGAGAGGCCTTTACCAGACTACAAATAAAACCAAAATGTGTTGAAGAGTTACGGGCCTTTATAAACCAGGTACTTTAAACAGTGAAGGGAATTCCATAGTTCAGCAGTCCTGCACAGGTGGGAAAGGTTGTATCCTATTTATTGCATTTTAATTTCTGTATCAGTTGAGGTATGTAATTTTCAGAAAAAGCGATTTAATGTGATTATCTGGTAATTCAGAGATCCCATTATGATGTTTAATTTGCAAATGTTCATGACCTAGAACATGTCACTAGGCAGCTGATGGTGTGAGGAAGAGCCAGAGCTGTGGCTGCAGCCTCCTGCTGTGCAGGGAGCGTGTTGGTAGATTCAGCTGCAAAGGAGTAAGGCAGACCTGGAAGTTGGGCTCCTGCTACATCAGATGGAGTGAAATCAATGTGTGGGATTGTCATCGTCCCTGTTCTTCCCGGAGATACACATGGCAAGGATGTGATGAGTGAATTGGTAGCTGTAGCTGCACAGTGCTACCCAGGGACATAATTCTTTGTATCCTCAAGTCTCCAGGGGGAACTACAAGACAGCAGGATTAACTACCAGAGTGGATTTGCTCTGTAGACAGAAACTCTTTTCTACATGATTGGAATAGATAATTGATGGAGGACCAGATCATGCAGACTTCTGAAGCAGATTAGTTTTTCACTTTTCTTTTTCTCATTACAGCCTTTGTCATTAAAATTGATATACTTTATGTCATTTTCTGGTCTCCTTACAGTCATTACACTGGAAATGTTATCACTTTTGGGTTTTTTTTGATTTTTACATTCCTGAGATCCAATATTACTATTTTCTCATAATATATTCTGTTTCTATGTCCTTATAAAAAAGAAGCAGCATAGGTGGAGTTTATAAAAAAATTAAATTCTTTCCTGACACACTAAATATATGATTGTTTAAATAAGTAATTAATTGTCTTAGGATGATATTTTCATTAGGACCTAGCTTAAATACCTGGTTAAACATAAGAAAAGGTGGTGATCATGACTTTCATGTCATAGACAGTAAGAAGGAAAAGAGCTGTGTTCCTCTAGTCTGACTTTCAGCATGAAAGAAATCCAGGGATTCTTGCATCTGACTCTGTATTGCTAGAAAGTCATCTAGCTTTGATCTGCCAGGGGCAAATGATGGAGGATCTAATACAAGCTTTTGCAGAGCAATTTTGGAGGACTACTTATTCGAGAGAAAAGCAATGAAATTGAAAATAACTGAAATAACTTTCTATTTTTGACATGAATTGCCTGTCACATACATGCAACCTTAAAAAAAAGTCTTAAAAATTTAAAGTCTTGAGAAAGAGATAGTAGCTTCAAAGAAGAATTAATACACAGATGTTGTTTGCCTCCTGCTGTATGGGAATTCTCATTTCATAAGCTCTCATTGTTCAAAACATTTGCCTTATTTCTAGACTAAAACTATTTAGTTTTAATTTCTGTACTCTTCTTTTTTTACAATAGTTTTGTCTTTTATATTAGTTGTTCAACATCAAAATAATGAGTAAGGATGTCTAATTTTGGTGTATGTGTGGCTTATAGGAGGTGCAGATTTTGGTTCACTTATGTCATTCAGCACTTTCAGTTCGTACCCCAGGCAGGGTCAGGGGATCAAAACCCACACAGAATTCTTAATTGTCTGTACTTGCTAAAGAATATTAATAGGATAAACTTGTCCACCAAAGATCAGCAACACTTCCTTCTCTTCTGTACCCCAGATTCCTGATGTGAGCAAATGCCCTTGAAACAAAGTGAGACTGAGAAATACAGCAGTAGGTATTGTGTGTTGGTACGTGTGCTCCTGGAGCTTACTGGTATCCTGTTAATCAGATGTTGCTGAGTTATATAGTATCTATGTATAATACATCTTCCATTTTTTTTCTAATAATATTTTCTGGACACCTATGGTGATGTTACTTTTTGACATCAGTCATGTAACAAACTGGCTTGTGCTTTCAATTTCATGCCCATTAAAAGTGGCTTAAAATGGGCTGCCCCCTTTTGGGGATAATCAGACTTTGGTTCAGTGATTTCAAAAAGCAATCCCACAGAGAAATACCAATAAACTAGAGAATCCTGAGCAGAGCAAGCCACTGCAGTGCAGAACATAATTCATAGAAAGCATTTGACAATAGCATTTTTGATGATTCATTCTCCTGACTCAGATGGAAGAAAGA
Source organism: Agelaius phoeniceus (assembly GCF_051311805.1). Classification (NCBI taxonomy): domain Eukaryota; kingdom Metazoa; phylum Chordata; class Aves; order Passeriformes; family Icteridae; genus Agelaius; species Agelaius phoeniceus. The sequence continues at coordinate 14,392,462 of NC_135266.1, forward strand.
ACCAGGCATGGAAACAGTGTGCATTTGCAGTAAAAGAATGAAGGATTGCGGGGGCACACTTGTTGTGATGACCCTGGAAACGATAGCAGGTTATTCTGGTGTCCATTCTGGGCCAGGCTGAGATGGGTCAGGGAGAGAGAGAGAGAGACAGCACAGTCAGTGAATTTATGAATGCAGTATAAATTATTGAAGGATATGGGGAAAATGTCTAGCCAAGTAAAGCTGATGACTTTTCTTATAAGTTTGTCTGGTAAAGATAATTTCACATGCTGTAGGGCATGCAGCATTGTGTGACATCCTAATTTTTTCATAAATTGTTCTGTGAGATGGGGACAGCTCTGCACAAGATTGTTTTTATAGTGTTGTGTCTTGTATTTGCATTACCCTGTGACTAACTAGCAATGAGGTCTGCTTGAAGCTTTATGCACTGCTGAGCTGCAATAAAATCTCTCCACCCCATGAACACTCTAGTATCTGGCATTGTGGTTGTTTTAATGGGATAATTTTTTCTTGTGCAGGGACTCCAGTTTGGGCTTCCCTTGTCTGGCTGCATCTGTCATGAATCTTGTTGGATTTGAGTAGGTTGGTGATGCCTCCCCTTTGTTGTATTTAGCTGGGAACAGCTTTCACATTTAAAAGCATGGGAACAAAAGTTTCAGTGTGCAGAAAATCTTGATTTTCAAGGAATTTATCTTAAAATGTAAACCGCAGAATTAGTGTAGCTCTTGGTAACTGGATTAAAACTAACTACCTTCAGAAGAATTGCTGTGCAATGCAGTCTTCCCAAGGAGGCCCCTAGTTTGAAATTTTTTTATTTGAATTGGGCTGAGAGGGAAAAAAGTGCATTGTGCCTGGGTTTGGAAATCTCACATCATGTGGAGTCCAGTGAAGTGTGCCTGACAGCCCCCTCTGTAAAACACATCTCTAGTGACATGCAGAGTTGGAGGCTCTAAGTACCCCAGAAAGAGAAGGATGCCTTTTCAGTTCAGTCAGAAGTGTCTTTGCTGTTTTTTGCTTGCTGCTGAGAAGACCTTCAGTAAGAGGGTAACCAGGAGTGGGATGCACAAGTGTCTCAAGGCTTGGGCACAACACAGGAGGGGCTGTGTGAGACATTTTCCACTGAGCCCCAGCTTTGCCACGCTCCTGGCCCTGCTGAGGATGTGGTTCCACGTGGTTCCTGTGTGTGCCTCGGCTGCAGGTCAGGGCCACCTGTAGCTTGACTGTGCTGTGGGTGCACACCAGCTCTGGCCAGGTGACCTGGTGACACGATGGCAGGTGTCCAGCCCTGCCCCTGGAAGGAGGTGGGGGTTTGCTTGGCCTGGTACCACCAGCAGCAGTGCTGTGGGCAGACTCTTCAGGTGGAGTGCAAGGTACTGATGCTTTTTTCTGGCTGATGCCTCTTTGCACTGGCCTTCAGAGGATGGTTCAGGTTTATTTTTGACCAATGAAGCAGAGAAACCCAGGGAGAGGGAAGGAAGATGGGCTGATGCAGATGCCTTCCCATTTTCAATTTTGTTGTTTTCACTGCCGCCTCCATGCATTTATGCCTACTAACTTCACAAATGCCTGGCAGTCTGTAAGCTTTACATCGCCTTTCTTTCAAACTTGGCTTAACCTGTCTGGGGAGTCTTCCGCAGGACTATATGAGTCACAAAAAGTAGCAATATGCTAAGTTAAATACAGTAAATGATTTATCTCCTCTCCCCCTGGTTTGTGTTTTGAAATGTACGCTGCACGGTTTGATAGCTTCCTACCACTGCTGCCAGGCCACCTGTCCTGCACCGTGTCCAAGTCTTTGTCTCCAAAAATACCACTGCAGTCAGACAAACAGCCTGGCAGCCATGCCAGGGAAGACCTTTAAAATGATGAGCTCGTATCGCCACAGTGGGAGAGAAAGGTACATTACACATCTGACCCAACACTCAGAACTGCAGAGCCGTGTCTAAAATGCATGTGGAGAGTTGGCCAGCCTCTGGAAACTGGCATTGTATGGCATCACAATGGTTAGCATAGTGCTGCTGCTGTCTGTGATATAGGCTGATTTTTTGTCTGATTTTTGTTTTGTTTTATTTAATTTGCTCCTTTTTTTTTTTTATTAGTGACTCACATGATTAGAATCGGTGAATTCTGCCTGCATCCCTTGCCACAAACCCTGGAGTGAGTCCAGAGGAGGGCAGCAAAGCTGGTGAAAGGGCAGGAGTGCAAGTGCTATGAGGAGCTGCAGGGGTAGCTGGGGTTGTTTGGCCTGGAGAAAAGGAGGCTCAGAGGAGACCTTATTGCTCTCAGAAGGAGGGTATAGGCAGCTGGGGCTTGTTCTCTTCTAGTAACAAGTGACAGGATGAGACAAAGAGGCTTTAAGTTGCTTTAAGGGGTGGTTTAGCTTAGATATTAGGAAAAGTTTGTTCAGAGACAGGATTGTAAAATATTGAAAAAGGCAGCCCAGAGAGGTGGGTGAGTCACCATCCCTGGAAGTGCTCAAATAACATGAAGCTATGTCACATGAGGACATGGTTTAATGGTGAAGATGATGGTGGTGCTAGATTGATGGTTGGAATTGATCTTAAAGGTCTTTCCCAACCATTCTATGATTCTGTGCAAGCCAGTGCTTTTTCTGTGTGTACCTTTTATTTTGCCAGTTAGGGAAGATACTGGGAATAGGTAATGCCATGTGGTGGCTGTGGGCAGACACTTGAGTTTTCAAATAAGTAAGTTAAATGTAAACAGATGATGGATGTCCCACTGAGATTTAGGTCTCTCAAAAGCAGTAGGGTTGCCTCTATGCTCATGTTTGGTTTTTGTAGCCTTGACCCATGTGTTTCCATGCCCAGGCTAGCTGGCAGCAGCTGAGAGAATGGCAGCACATGCACAGGAGTCAGTGCTGAGCCCTGGGGTGCCATGATGGCCCATGTGAGCTGACACAGCAGCCCCTGGGGCTGGGCATCAAATGAATGGAGTTGCAGCCACTTAGGCTTTATTCACTGTATAGATGGATGTAACTGAACTTTTTCTGCAGATCAGTGGGGGGAAAAACCCAAGTGGGAGGCAGCTCCTGCCAAGCACTTTTGTCCTTGGCAGCAGCATCTTCTGGTGTGCAATGGAGGGACTTCAAGTATGGTTCCTCCTCACTGCTGAGCTCTGCAGCAGGCACTACTTTGCACACCTTCATGATGGGCTGTCCAACATCCTCTGGGTCAAGGCCAGTACTGATTGTGAGAGAGATGTGGTGGAGCTGGTAAGAGCACAGCGTTCAGGGGATGTGAGGGAGGCAAAGTACCTCAAGTGTCTGCCTACGTGCAGATAGAACAGGGAAGCACGTCTGTTAAAACAAAAGGTCTGGGTTGCTTGTTTGGTTTTGAGAAACTTTCCATCCTCCCATTGAAAGAAGCCCTTGGGGTGAAAGGAGTGCAGTTGTGAGCTTAATATTGTTGGCATCTGTTTTACCAAGGTTACATAATTGCTGTTTTCCTGGGGAATGAAATCATGGAAGTGAAAAAACTAAATTCACCAGAGCATAAGCAGGCACAACTTTGATTTCAGGCACCTGTCTGTGCCAGTATTTAATTTGGCACAGGAAACGTAGCATCAAAATGAATATGAACAAGTAGCACAGAAATAATGGCACAACTGGCATTCAGACACTGAGATGTGAGAACAAACACATCCCTCCCCAGCATGGGAAACTTTACAGGACATAGTGTGTGTGTGGGATGAGGCCAATGACAGAAGCAGGCAAGGAGACTCCTGTGCAGCAGGAATGGTGAGGAGGTTGGAAAATACACTTACAGAATTCCAATGAACCCCATCTTAAATGAATTGGATGGAGAAAAGGGCACGCTGCAGCCAAAGAAGAGAAGCTGAAAGGCTATAAGGCCTTTCCTCCGTCTCGCCTTAGTAATTATCTCTTGTTTGCAGAGCTTCCATTAATTGGAATGCATTTCCTAATGAAATTAGGCTGGCAGCCAGTATTCAAGTCTTTTTACTGCTAGGGAAAATTTGTTCTTTGAACAACTCAGCCATTGATTTTTATTTGTGTTTTCATTAATCATGAGACTGTTATGTGCCAAAAATTCCACGCTCCATCATATTGCCTTGGACAGTCTGAGTTATGTGATTTATTCCCTTGCTCCTGTGTCTCAAAAGTGGAGTTCTACAACAGTGCCCCATTTGTAGCTACTTTGTTGTATGGTTTCCACACATCCCTCTTTTAATTTTTAAACAGTTTGCCTTCTTGCCTACCTGTCTGTTGGGACAGCAAAGACATCAAGCATCCTAAATTAAAAAAAAATAAGAAAAGGGCTTAAAAAATTGGTTTCAGTGACTTTTGTATTGTGGCATTTCTGAATTTAAAAGGAATTTCAAACTTTACTTGTTTATGGGTAGCACAGTAACTATATCAGTTCAGAAGAGCACATTTTGACGAGAGACCTTTGACAAAGTGAGACTGGCAACAATTTTGCTGGAAGGAGCGAGAACCCTTTTCAAACCTGGTCTTTGAACTGTACTTTGCTTCTCTCTTTGAAGAAAGGTGGGACTGACAACAAGAATTACAGCATTATTTGGATGCAGTGCCTTCACTCTTGCAGCCAGGTCAGGCCTAGGTATTGCTGCTGTGTGTGAACAGCCTTGTCAGTCTTCCTGGGTAGGATGTGGTTTGATATATGGACAGTATCTGCATAGTGCCTTATTTGTCAGGCTGAATTTCTTCCAAGAATTAATCTTTCTGCTACATCTTCACTACACGATAAATATCTGTACTGATCATCCTCCACAGCAAATATGAATCTTATAAAATGCATGCAGCCATTTTACAACAGGCTTTAAGTAATTGATCTGCTGATCTCTTTTTTCATTCAGCACATGGGAAGAACAGTGAGCAATGCTGAAGGTTAGATGGAAAGAAAATGATCTGAGTTACCCAGCTCAGAATGATCAAAAACATGAGACTGGCTTTAAAATTAATTTTTGAAAAGCAATCTGCTTAAGGTTCATCTTAGTTTCTTTGATGTCTGAGACTTAAATGAATGCACGCAATTTACCTTTACAGATTTGTCTGAAGACATGCTAGCATAAATGGTTGTGAATTAAATCATCTACAACAGCTGGAAGTAGGGACAAAATTGGTAGTGTAGGACCTATGACTGAAAAAAGGAGAGAAACGACCCAGTAGGACTCTTCACTTTTTAGGACTTTTTAGGACTGCCATTTATTCAGCAGTGACATTTTTTTCTTTAACTTACTACAGCTTCAAACTGTGTGTGTGTGTGTATTAGACTGTATGCATGCAGAAAACCTCACACAATTGGTGTTACTTTAATAAAAAAAAATTCCTTAGGTTTAGTTAAATTCTTTCTCCTTGTGATTCAAGTAGTTTTATTTCCTATCCAGACAGTAAATAGTGCAGTAGTAGTAATCTTCAAGAGACTGGGTGTTACTGTGAGAAGTCACACTGAGAAATTATGCTGAGAACACCTTAATATCTTGTGTATTATGGATGGTGTGAACAGTTTAGTGGAGTTACAACACATACCTATGGTGAGAAGGTCAGCCAGAGTCCCTCAGCTGCTGAGCTGAGGCTGTAGGCTCTGTGCAACACAACAAAGTTGTGAGTACAGGGGGATGTTCTTCAAGAAGGACTAATGGACTGGTTTAGTGGGATGTTCAGTTAGAACAGTTCACAGAGAGAGGCAGCCCTAAGATCAAAAGAAAGATGTTTATGCAAGTATTGGAACAAACAAAAGAGGCTTTAGGTGAAACTTTCACTGGAAAATGATAAGGGAAAAGATGGACTACTATGGTCTTGTAAAGGGAGAGAAATAAAAGCACTTAGATTTGCATCAGGTTGTTGTAATTGTTCTCTGAAGATATGCAATAGAAATTTTCCCTCATTAGCTGTATGGATAACTCCTGGTAATCACTTTGAAACAATGTTATTATCAGATACCATGAGTACAGTATCAGAACTGCACCAGTTATTACAACATCTTGAGTGGGCTTTCTGGTCATTCATTTATACAAACATGGGTGGCATTTTCCACTAGCTCTGGAGCTGATCAAACTCTCCACTGCAATGCTCTCTAACAAATCCTGGCACTTCTGTGAGTTTTTCAAATAAGTGTCTTAGTCAGCCAGTTCTTTAGGTTATTGATTACTGACAGCTAACAGTCCTTAGCACACTTCCTATCTATAATGAAGAAGATATTCTATGTATTTCTTTGTGTTATTAATTTCTTTCTGGTCTTGGGATGTTGTAGAAAATCTAGCAGGCTGTAGCTCATAGTTTTAGTCTTTTCCTGCAGGTTATAAAGCAAACAAACTGGCTGCCTCCATTCCTGAAATTGCAGCAACAAGATCAGAGAGTGACACAAGGTTTTCAAGGATTGTGTCCCTCCATCTACAGCTGTTACCTGACTTCTCTCCATTCACAATGAAATGACTACAGAAAACAAGGTGTTACAGATGCAGAAGGAAATAACTGTGGGAAGAACATGTAGTTCCTAGTGATGCTAGAAATATATTGCCACTGGGAAATGTGGTGGTTTGTGGTATTGAAATGATCAACTCTCTCTTTAGGCTCTGAAATTCCATGACTACTGATGTGTTTGTAAGAGCAGTTTCTGCTCTCTCTTCTGACAGCATTGTACCTATCTTCAATATGTTTTGCATAAATATGGGAGAGAAATACAGATGCACACAGCATGCAGGTGTCTGAAACTGCATTGTGAGATTCAACTAGCATATGAACACAGTACCAGAATGAGATCATATGTGGCTGCTGGAACATTTACTTTTCCCAGCAAAACATTTATTTGCTTTTCACAATTCTTAATAAATGGAGAAAGGATGTAGATTTGTGTTTTGCCAGCCTGTCTTTCCCGTGAGGTGTTTATCTTTTATAAATAAAACAAAATAAACCAAAAGACATTGTTTTGACACAATGCCTGATTGTAAGAACATGAAGTTGCAGCTAAGAGGATTCAAGACCAGGCTGTCCTGGGGAGGAGCAGCTGCCACTTTCTGTTGCAGAGCAGAGTACAAGAAAGCCCCAAGGCATTTTAGGGAATGGTGGGGGTCCTGTGGGATCATCTGCAGCAAAGGATCAGACACACAGGGCTTGGCATCAAACTCAACTTTCCTTTCTGGGGACTCTGCTGATGCTGTTATGGAAAGTGCCTCATCTCCTGGTTCTCCCAGCCTGAGAGATGTGCAGTTAATCTTTAAATAGTTGATAGTTCCTGCACCTCTTTCTTCCTGTATGTGGTAAAGCTACTGTCTCTACTTGCATTTCTTTCCCACTGACAGTGGTTAAGGGGGGGTGATGGCAGTGTGTTAGTCTATATTTTGGTAAGACTGTTAGTACAGACCCATCAGGGGAGCAGCAGCCTCATCTGTGCTGGGGGAGAAAGTGTGACAACAGTGCTGGAAGAGTTCTGGGTTGAGCCTTGATGAATGGAAAATGGAGACTTGAGAGCTGCCCCAGGACACCTACAAAGCATTATCTGTTACCTGGCTGGGCTGTTGGTATTGATTGGTGTCACAGGCAGTGGTTGCAAGCTATTTGTCATTCATGTGATCTCTCTAGGCTGACCAAAAATTGTACACTGCACCACGACCATATATTTTCTTCAATTCTTACCATGGTGTCCAGAACTGATGTGACTGGTGCCAAAGAGCTTGGTCATCTTCTAGGAACCAGGAGAAATATTTGAGAAACCAATTTGTCAATAGTTAAGCCTGGTCACACCTATCTTGTAAACCTAAAATATTTCATACTATGGGAATTCTTTTCAAATCCTTCCAGGCTAATGATGCTATAATGGTGTTTCCACTGGAGACAAGACATGAAATGGAAATTCTCTTCCTTGAAGACAGTGGTTGGCTTCAGACTTCTCCAAGTGGTGCTCTCTGGAGAAAACAGCAGCTCTTTAGGTATTACTGAGAGCTGTAAGGTCTCTGCTGAACTGTTTCATGCTGCAGCTCTGTGATGCCTGTCCATGTTACTCCTATTCCCTGTGATTGCAGTCTCCCATATTGTATTGTGTTGTCCCACACACATATATGTGTGTCTGAGCAGCCACTGCGGCTCGCAGACAGTGCAGCTTTTTGAAACTTTACTGATCATCAAGCAGCAAAGGTTTTCAATGAAGCAAAGATGAGGTGAGGGCTGAATTTAATTTTGCACTGGAGAGCCCCCTTCCATTCCTGGAACCTTTGCATGCATGGGTTTCAGGCTATCCAGGCAGTTGGTCCCTTTTCATTTTTTTGCTCCAATGTTTCAAGTTGTAATCATTTCAGAAGATGTGTTTTAATGCTTGCTCAGAGAGTGCTTTGCAGACCTCCAGAGAGTGTGTGTATGGACTCACAGATCTGGGGTAGGCTCAGGAAGAATTCTGAGCAGCTCTGAGCAGCACAGAGATGTGGGAAGCCAGAAATGAGTTCAGACACACTTTTACAGTTTGTCTGAGTGTCCCCTGTGGGACAGGAGCCGAGGGTTTTCTAGGCTTATGCAAACATTGTTTTGATGCTACAGCACAGAAGGGCTGAGTCTGCTGCCTGTGCTTGTGTGTGTGACATATACTAGCTGTGCCAGAGCCAATAGACACTGTCTTTTAAACCCTGCCATGAATAAAGAAATACTCTCTGAGGTTTTTCTGCAGTCCTGCAGCAGGGAACTCCTACTCCTGTAACCTTTACTTCTTTTCTTGGAAGGAATTGGGTTAATATGTGATGCTCTGTCATCAGGATTACATGCTGATACTACCTTGATAGCTTTCTCTTTTTCTTTTCCTGTGTTAGCATATGGAAGCTTTGAGTGGTTGATGTGTCCATCTTGTCCACTCATTTACTGCTTTATATCCTCTCCCCTCACCACTCATTTTCTGCAGTTTAGGAAGGCTAAGCTGTTCCAGGGCAGAGAGGACATGATGAAAGCAGCAGGAAGCAGGTTGTAACTGGATTCTAGATGTTTTCTGCTGGTATTTTTGAAAATGTTTCCTCTGGACTTCATGGAATGCTGGATGATGGGAAAAACCACTGCCAAGGTTTTTCCCAGAGAGGAATGCTAAACTTCATTTCTCCTTCCAGGCCAGGCAGCAAGGATTTAGTACATGTGGAGTAGAACAAGGCTGAGCAGTGTATAATTTTTCCTGTAATTCATTCATATGCAGGCCATTGAGAGACAGTGTTATGTCTCTCAGGGATGTGGTATGAACAGGCTATGGTAGGAGCTATGCAGTTTCACTGATAATGATCCATGTCAGAAGTGTCCCTGTATTTCCCCTGGCTCAGATAAGTCATGGGGTAATAAAGCTTTTTCCTCTTGACCCTTTTCCCCAGACAGCACACAACCAGGGGCAGTGATTGCTTTGTGTCCTGCGCCTCTCATCCTAAATACTTTATAATTTCACGGATTTAATTGTACCTGAGCCTTTTTCTTCAGTGATCCTCCATGAAATTCAAAGTCCTGCTGGTTTTTCTGGGTGGGAAGGAAAGCACTGCTATTCCACAGACCTACCTGCTCATGGCTTTGACAGGCTGTGTGCAGAGGAACAGGATGGAGCTGCTCTCATCCCACATTATCATCTTTTGTCATCTCATGGGAAAAAGCTCTGTGCTCCTACCTGGGAGAATCATGCAGGCACTTGAGCAGGGTCCACAATCCACACTGTAGATCTCAGCCTGGCACTGTGTCTGCTGCTGGCAGGAGACCTCCCTGTTCAGTGGTGGGCAGTGGAAGTAACATAAATCCATCTGCAGCAATGCATGGCTAAGCACCATGGCACCTCTCTCTGTAGGGAAACTGCTTATTTGTGAATTATGTCAAGGAATGGTGAGCTGGAGGGGTGGTCCTGACACCAAAGTGAATCTTTTTTGGTGTCTGGGTAGTCTGAATGATACAGGGGACTGAATGAGGAAGAGACAAGTGGTTTCCTTCTGGGGAGAGGTGAGCACATTTAAGGAGATCTTGGCAATCTCTCTGCTGGTTCTTCTGAGTTCTCTTTTAATGCCAGCACACCCACTAACCACACTCTCATTGACTCAAGCTTGTCATTAATTTTTTGTTAGACTAAATGTTCTTGGGATCTTATTTTAGAAAATACAGAGTGCTCATGGCCATAACTGCAGTCCATAAAGTTTTTGCTGTCAGCGTAATAGCAGAGAGAATGCTAAGTAGTCTCAAAAAATGAGGTGGGTGGTATCTCAACTGGGATATCCATAATCAAGGAAAACTTTTGACCTTACATGTCCTGTGCTGTGGATGTAAGCTATGATAATCCTATTTTGCCTGAAGTATTTTTACTGCTGCAATGTGCTCTATTGGAAGGGATAAGAACACTATTAATACTGCATTCACTGTAAAAGGATGTGGTAAATGGAAAACTAGTGCATACATGAGATGGCACACACTAGATACTGATTTCTGCAGGATCAGGAAAGAAACTGGAAAATGCAGCATATACTTACACAGAAATTGAATTTTCACAGATGTGCTATTATTCCCTGTTATGACCCTAATATGTCTTTTACCTTTACACTTTTATAAAATTTGTGAAAGTATGTTTTGGGAAGAATTTTCATGTGGGGAAAAAGGAAATATTAGAATTTAGTTGGCCATCCCTTTTATGTTGCAGTAGCCTTTGACTCTGACCTTCCCATTGATTAGGGCAAAGAAGAATCTTGTCTTGGAGTTTGTGGTCCCACCTGCCTAGAACACTTCCTAGTTTAGCCTTAGCATGAAAGACTTGAACAGAAAAGGATTGTTTACCTCAATTATTGCAAGAAACAAACCTGTAGTTGTTAAACTCATTGTGCCTTGGTTTGCTTGGCAGACTTAAAGTGCAAACAATTGTAAATATAAAGATACATTTTCATACAAGCAAGGGCTTTTCCTTGTAATTAGTGTGACCTTAATGACAGTTGAGATGTGTTGAAGAGCAAACTACTGAATGATTTAGTGTGGCATGAAAATCTCACAGATTTTGCTGGAGTAGGGAAGAGCAAAGGACTTCTCCTCCCCTCATATATGGAGTACAAAATCTGCCTGAGCACTGCTAATGTCCAGTGTGATTTTATGGTGTATTGTCTGCTTTCTCTTCAGGTGTATTGCTCTGGTTTAAGCCACCACTTGAGATTGTGCCATTTCCTGCAGCAGGGTTTATTGTTGTCCAGGAGCAGTGTAATGTTTCTGTTCCCCTTGCAGTCACTCATCTCTTGGGTTCACTGGAGGGTGATGGATGTGTTCCTGCTGTTGGGGATTTGTGCCTCAGGGCTCTGTCACTGCGTAGGTGCAGACAGGGATGGGATGATTTCAGCCACCATAATGCTGTCCCTCAGTGTGTTGTGCCACTTCCTCTGTGTACTGGGCAGGGAACACCAGCACCCCTTGCTGCTTGGCTCAGAGGGAATCCCCAGGGCCTGGGACAGATCCCCACCTCTCTGATGGGCCTGGGGACCCTTGGCTGGCTCTTGTTGGTAGCAGCAACACAGTAGCCAAGCCAGATGATGTCCCATCTCTGTGTGTCAGGCCCCCTTCCCTGGAACAGTTTTGTTTTCTTCCTGAACCCCATAAGCCAACCAGCTCTCACAGACTTCTGTAAAAGACCACAAATCTTGGTCTTTGTTCAAAACTCCATCTAACTCAATAACTGAATGTCTTTGAAAAGTCTTGAAACTGAGAGCAGTATGCATCAGCACTCCTCTTAGGACTTGTTTTATGAGAAACTCCTTTGTTCCTTAAATGCAAGGTAAGGAAATGAAACCCAAAGTTTGATTTACTTATCAGTACACTAATACCTGTATTTTTTGACTGATGCTACTGGCTACTGTATTTTGCACAGTGGCCAAGATAGAAACAAAATCAGCAGCACACCTGATTTCTGTGTATTTTTTCTTGGGTTTACAAAAGGCTATGACATCAAAAAATCAAATGGCTCTCTAATGGCTGCAATCAGTCTTGCTTGAATGTCACATTGACCTTACTGCTGGTGATAATATTGAATCCTGTGAAGTTTTGGTCAGAATTTGGCAAAGAGTGTACTGATCAGTCTTTTCTCTTCTACAAATAGGTCTCCACTGTTGTAACTGGAGGAACAGAGAATGTTGTCTTTACTTATAATAATTTGTCTATGGGAGAAGTACTTTTTCTGTAAGTTCAGACTTTTTACTTTATTGGTAATAAAAATGCAATTTTTGCCTACTGATGCTGTGTGTGCAATATATTTTTCCAGTGCTTCGGCCATCCTGGTCTGAATACTCTGGGGAAATTGTGACATACTTGTTCAAAAGCATGTGGGACTTGGAAATTTGTTTTCTGTTTTGTTATGTTTTGCTTGTGTGTTTCCTTTTTTTATGAATATATGCTGAAGGTAGGCTGCAAACCAAATCTCTGTTCCAACCAGTTACAAAGCAGGAAATTCTCTTTTCTAGTCAAAGCCCCCTCATCAAATATGTATCTGAGATTTTTGGTCAGCTCTAATCCAGACACCTTTGAAGCAGGGGTTAAAAGCCTGCATTGTGGCATTGTGGTATTACTGTGCCATTTGAAACATTAAAGCATAATTTTCAAGGTAATCTAGATGTATATAATTTCTTATTTCTTATTGTCCCCTTGGCATTGCAGAACAGCCTTTTCTCTATATCCCCAAGTACATAGTTTATTAGTATTTTCTGTTCTAGTTATGCAGGCATGTATCTAATTTGTCTTTGTTGGGTCCAAATTGTTTGCTTCCTGGGTTGTTTCCCTTTTTTCTTTCCTCCCAGGGGTTCATAGCTGCATTTCCTACAGAAGCAGAAGACTGGAAAACCCTCTAATCCAGAAAAGCTGTGTTCTTTTTTCTTGTTGAAGTAGGCTTCAACACAATGAGCTTTTGGGCCCCTTTCCAACAACATGAAAGGAAATTTCTACTTTCATATAGTCTCCTATTTACCCTTTGGCTACTTTCCCTCACTTCTCCCCTGAAAAGCTGGGTTAAATTGTGTTCCAATGCTTTTGAGTGAATTTCCAAATCACAAAAAGATAAATTCTTGCTGAAATAATCTATTTTTTAAGTTTTAAATCCTTTGCTTGGCATTGCCAGATTACCATATGGAACAAGTTCTAATAACCAGCCAAGCTATAAATAAATTCAGCAAGAACATTAAGAGCAAAAAACAAAGAAATCCCTAATCTTCCAAACAGCCTTTCAGGCACCACTTCCATTCCACTTGGGAAAAGAAGAGTAGCTAGGAAGAACAAATGTAACAAACATCTGCAATTGAAAGGACAGCTTTCAAAGTAACATATGTGAGATGGACTCTAAGAGATAGTTCCCCACCATGTCTCTGAAATCCCTTGGGCTGTCCCACTGTTCATAGAAGGGCCCATACTAGAATTTCAGAAGCACTTTGAAAATCCAGATACTTGTTGCTTGGCCTTGCTTGTGTTTTCTGTGCACTGACCATGATTCCTCATTTTCTATATCACTGACTAATTGCAGAGGCTCCAGAAAGCCACATCATATCACACCTCAGCAATGCGTGCATATGGTGACAAATTTTTCCAGTGATGTTCAAGTCTTGGGAATGTGGGGTTCTTATGCTGATACACACAGGCATTTGCTTATTTTTAACTACCTCTCTGGAGCTCAAGAGTAAATGAGATGATATTCCAGTGACTATATAATATATGTATAATATGCAAGGATTCTTTTCAAAGATAGCAGAATTAGAGCTGGAAATTGATCTTTGATTTAGAATCAAAACTTTTCAGACTTCTGCTACATCTTGACCCAATTCTAGCTGCATTGTTTGAAGGTCTGCGTGAGCTGGCTCTATCTGTGCTGCAGCAGTAACATGCTGAAAGGTTTTTCTTGTGCTCTTTGAGTGGAAAGAGAATCTGTATGTGTGAGATTTCATGGCAGAGTTACGCCATCCTAAACCAGCTCTGAATAATCTGCTAGGATGCAGCTGAAAACCTGCTTGTGAGTAATAGCAGTAGATAAGTTGCAGGGTCAGAATTACCTGCTCTCTAGTGAGGCTGCTGCCAGTGATTCTGTGGAAGTGGTGAAGGCTGCCAAAAAATAATGCATGAATGAACAGTTCAGAGGCCCACCAGTTCACAGCAAAGCATCGCTTTCTGTCCAGACGGCAGCAAGTTTAAAATAGCCAGTTCCCTTTTCCGCACATCATGGCACAATTCCAGAGGTTTTCAGGACTCTGTTGCTTCCAACAGGGTTTTTGTTAGAATAAGTGTTTGTCATTTTCATCATTTTTGGAAAAAATGTCCATATTGCTGGAAAGGAATTTAGCTGAATGCAGGGCCTTGTGCTTTTTTCCCCCCCACTAGGCTAATACAAAGCAGCTGCTGCTGCATCTTCCTCTGAGCAGCCTCAGCACAACACCCTTGGAAATAAGAATGACTCATCTTGATGGGGGTCTTCCTGTTGGGATGTTGGAAATAACCACAGTTACTGCAGGAGACTTAAAGTACAGTAATTTGGATGATGGAACTTGAGGCAATGCTGGGCGAGGAAAGGCTGCAATCAGAAAGCTGTCAGAGGCAGCAGAAAGGCCCTGGGGGAAAAGACAAGCAGAGTAATAAGATATGACCAGAATTTTTTGCTGTTAACTTAAAATATTGTGGAAATAGAATATTGGCTCCCAGTTAAATCATGCAGAGATTTGGAAAAGGGCTTTGAGAAGCACACAGGCATCGTGCAGGATTGCTGCAGTGACTGTGCCAAATACTGCAGCTAAGTGAAGGTTTCGGGCAGCCCTACAGCAGTGAGCACCCTGCAAAGCTTTCTTTGCCTGGTGTGTACAAAAGCCCTGTGCTTTGGGTGTGCTTGAGAGCCAGGTACATAACAGGGCTGCTCTAGACAGTCAGCCTTCACTTCTTGCATTAAACCATCACCTCTTCCCTTCCTTTGCCTTGTCCCTATTGGGACAGAAGTGAATCCTTATGAATTTTTAAATGGAAATATATTCATATATACCCTGCAGCACATGAGAGGCAGATCTGTGCTCATGTTATGGTCATTGATTTATTGTTTAGGGTATTCATTCAGTCCATTTAAAGCTGCAATTGAGTATTCAGGACTATACATATACATTTTGCTGTTTAGTTTTTTTTTTGATTGTTTGGTTCAATGTTGTTTTTTGTTTTTTTTTCCTTACACAGAAAGCTGTTGGTAGCTGGGGGAAGCTATGACTACAAAGAAATATTTTTGAGTAGAGACCATTACATGAGCTCTCTCCTGCTTGTCTTGATGCCTTGTACTACTGGATTGTTATTCTTTCAACTTTTGCAGCAATTCCTGTTCTCCAGTTGCCTCCCTGTCCCTGTTTGTGGACTGTGAGCTGCAGAAATATGCCTGGTGAGAGATGGAGCGTGTGTGACAGCACACAGGGCTGGAGACTATTAGGCAAAACCAGAACAAGCTCTCAAACTTGATCTTGTGGTGAAAATCTTTGCAGAAGATACAAATATTCAACTGTTTGGTAATTTTCCAGGATAGAAACACAAAATTTTCCCAAGGTGGAAACATAAAATCCTGTTTTTTTTTTTTTTTTTTTTGGCTTCTTAGTTGATCCATAAAAGAATCCACACCCTGGGAAAATGTTTTCTGTGTACATTGTAAAAGCACACTCCTGAATCATGGCACCAGGCCTGCTGAATGAATAGAATAGGTGGAATATTGTTGTGTGAAATCAAATTAGACTTCCAAAACAATCGTGGTTTGTGATCTCAGTGATGAGCTAGAAGAAACTTGTGTCAGATGTGTGTTGGGGGTACTGCTGTCTCCCAGCAGGATGCCTCTGTTCTGGCTGTTGTTCTGTCTCCTTGTCAGGCAGTGCTTTGAAGAGTTGACCAGTGTCAAGGGGTGAGGAAATCTGCAAGTGGAGAGAAAATGCTTAAGTTTCAAAGTAGATAAAATGAATGTACAAGATTCTGAAACAAACTTGTGCTGTAACACAAGGACCTTGTCTGTCTAGGGGCAAGAGCACGTTTGGTATGCAGTAAGAGCCACAAAAATAAAGCTGAATTTCCAGTGTGCTGTACACCAGGAACCAAGTGCTGCTTGTGCTGTTAATATATGCACAACATAATGAGTATTACTACTATAATTAGTACTTTTCATTATAATTAATGTAGTTACAGTGTGAGTCTATTAAAAAAAAAAAGAGTTAAATAATGAAAAGGGATGACACAAACAAAGCCCAGTGCAATGTAATTTGTCCTGTCCACAACAGAAATAATCAAGTCAGCCAACAAGTGCATTTACATGCTCAAGAAGTTAAATACTGCTTTATGCTTGTATACCAATCACAGAATGACTGAGGAAACTCGGACATCACTCCTAAAAAGTTTGATAACTTGGCAAGTAAAAGATGTAAGTGATGCTTCATAGTCAAACAATAGTTACTTTAGATAAGACTTTATGTCATTTTTAACTCATGTAAATACATGAGGATACATGTCTCATTCAAAGAACTATTTGATTTCTGTCTAAAAATGGGGTTATTGCTCTTTAATCTGTAAATGATCCTGCATCATGTTGCTATTAAATAAAAATGGACTCTAGCACACAAGTTAGATGCTTATAATATGGCACTGTTTATGTAATCTTGTTTCTTAAATACTTCAAAGTTTCTTCCATTTGAAATCTATCTTGCCATAATTTATCTTTTGGGCATTCAGCATTATCTTGCAGTGTGGAATTCAAATTTAAATTAATCTTAAATTCTGAGGAGAAAACCTTTGTAGCAATGCATTTTCAAATGTCTGTATTGATTGTTGGTCTGAATTCTTTTCATGGAGAAATCTTTGAGAGTTTGTATAACACAAGTTTGCTGTCTCTCTGGCATAATTAATTTCATGGTATGATGTAAAAGGTGCATTTCATTTATTGTACTCAGAAATACTAAACTTTTAAGCTTTTGCATGCTAACCCTTTTCATTGCTGAAACTTAAAAAAGCTGCTGAGAAAGACCAAAAGAACACCTAAAACATCAAGTTTAAATATACCACAAAGTAAATGAAAATTCGACTCATAATGTTCCATCCCAGTTCAAAGGCAAAAATTTAATTTAACTAACTTTAGAGCAATATTGAGAATTTCTTGTATTTCCAGTCATCATTTAAAATAGGAACATCTATGGTTGTCTTCTTCAAACAAGGAAAAAGAGAAATAATGCTGTAGTACAGAAAAAGTATTACTTCTTTCAAATATTTGTGCTTGATGGGCCAGTAAGAGAAAACTTTGCACATGGAAGATGAAAACATTGGAATAACCAAGGAGAGGACAACATCATCGTTGTATCTGTGAGTCTCTTCCAGCTCATTCACCCAGCACAACTTTTAAGGTCAGTAGCACATTGGGTAATTGATACTGGTAAATGAATGGCATTTCTGTGGCCACATCTTCCTGATTCTCTTCCTGATTCTCTTAAACTATTGAATCTCAGGAGAATAGCATAGCAAAGGGGTTAAAATAACCATTTTTAATATAAAATATTAGTTTTTGCTAGCTAAAGGAAGAAAAAATAAAAATGAGGAATTTTTTCAGCTAAAAATAATTTCTTCTGTTTTTACTGAAGCAATGTGTAGCAGAGGACCTCCTTTAAAATCTCTTGAACTAAATCTTGAAATACCTCATCTCCAGTACCATGGGCTCAACCAGCCCAATCACTTTGTTCTTACAATATAAATCAAAGAAATGAAGAAGGTGCATGGACCCTTTGGAATCTGAAGTTGTGAGCATGACTTAAACACTATTCCCATTTTTGCTCAGTATGAAACTGGATAGTTGTAAGCAGAAAGAAATCTTTTGTTATCTGGATTTGTGCGTTTTTAGTTTTTGGGGTTTTTTTTCTCAAATCCTAATGAAAATGTGTACTCTAAATATTAATGTCTGCAGAGAAATGAAGGTCAGCTGCAGTAATAATTATTGAGTTCATGCATTATCTAGTATGTAGTTCCTAAGCAACACTTTGCACATAACTATTGTTGCTTGCCAAAAGCAAATGAGAAACAGAAAAGTCTCCAAAATAACCAAGCTGCAGTTGGTGCAGTACCCTGATACACATTAGTGTCATAATGCAAACACTGAAGTGTTCACTCACCCTTTTCCAGACCTATATGAAATCATCCAGAAAAAAGGTAAGAAACTACTATGTTGAAATGAAAAAAGGTGGAAAGTTATATGGAAAAGTGTAACTTTCCACTAGAGATTCTTTAAATAAAATTAACTTGAAATTCTTAATACATGTAGGTTTGAAGTGAAGCAGTACTAATAGTATCATACAGTACTTGGAAAGATTAATTTTGAATGAAGAAGTTTGACAAAACTCTTTTCAATTTTCCCACAAACACTCCGTGTTTTCATACCAAGCCTGGTGGAAAGGGGAAGAAGAAAAAGGGAAAACCAGGACTTCTGAAATTTTCTAATGTGTTTTTTCAAGTCTATCCTCTCTCCTTGGAGGGGGTGGGATTCAATTTGGCAAACTTTACTACAGCCTGGAGGTGCCTACTTCTGAGCTATTCTAAGTTCCCTGTGTGATCTGTGGAGAAAAGTAGGCTCTTTTAAGGGGTGACTCATGTAATCTATTTCAAACACCTACTCTCAGAGAAGATGTCCATGTAGGAGCCAAGGGTGTCTGGCTCAGATGTGTATGTCTGCACTTGGCCAGATGAATCCTACCCAGTATGCCTATGCTGTAGACTGCCAAGAAACAAGATAAATTTAGCTGTATAGAGCTCCGTGCTGTCACAGTGAAGTTTTTAAAAGCTAGCTCAGGTATTTCTGACTCCACTGTTGCCTAGAATCAAGACAAAAACTTTCCAAACAATATTAAGAGGGGTAAGATAGAAAGCAGTTCTTTAATGGAATCCTTCGGATGTACAAATATGGCTGTGTGCATATAGCCATAGGATTTCTGCAATTTTAAAAAGGTTAATTAATTACTATATCTAGCAGGTACATCCAAGAAGAGATCAGTTGCCCCAGTAACCCACCCTCATGTCTGCTCCTTGGAGTTAGTTGGTCCAGGGGTTTCTTTGCCCTTTATCTTGTTATGTCCCTCAAATTCTGGTGAAAAACAAGATGTCCTTGTCAGAAATTCTCTTCTTGAGAATAAGACTCAACAGAATTTCAAGGATGTGTTAGAAAGGGCTAGCTTAATATTCTAAAATGTGAGAAAGGGCAGGAAAAGTACTAGAGACTATACAACTATATATTAAAAATCTACAAAGCTAAAAATATATGAAAAAGCCAGAAGTTTTTAGGCATCACCACAACATAGTCTTCTGTAAGACAGCATTCACTCAGGTGTTTCAGGCTCTTGTTTTCCACAGCTGCCACCTCTGACTGGTGGTACAAAGCCATTGTGCTGTCAGGGAACTCTGCAGGAAGTTCCAGAACTAAGGAAACCAGGGCTACCTGAATATGTCTGGTGAAGAGCAATCCTGTAGGAGTTAAGGTATGATGTCACTTCTGTCCTGGTGAAACTGCTGCTGAGGTCTGAGTCCAGTTGTGGTGCTGATGTTTTAAATGCCTCTGAAATCCTTCCAGCACAGTCAGAGGTCTGGACATGCTGCCTGTGAGAAGTGAAAAAGCACAATCTTTTTATTTTGACAAAGAGAAGGTTGGCATGCTATTTTATCGTGGTTTAAGAGTTGTGCTACACAGTGACATTTTTTGATACAGGATGACAATTTAATCTAGTGAATGAAAGCATGATGCTACTCAATCTCTAAAACCAGATTATTTCAGGTGACAAAAAAGAAGACTTTTACAGCAAGGCTAAATAACTGCTGGAATAACTTTATCTAGGAGTTTTATAGATTATTCTTTTCCTTGAAAATCCTTTTAAATCTAGATATGATACAGGACAATGAACTCTTACTGCTTTAATGAAGGAATTAAACAGTGAAATGTTGTGGTCTGTGAAGTGAGACTCTAAAGATATCCCTTCTGGCCTAAAAAGCTGTTTAATGGGCCCAGTGCAGCATTGGATCTCAACCTCTCACAGTCCTGCAAAATCTGCATTTCAAAAAGGGCTATGCAGCCTTTCCCATTTCCAATACAATTACTGTCAATCATTTGGTCCTATCTTCCTCACATTATGTTCCTTTAATAAGGTTTTTGATCTGAAAATGTGCTCAGTGAACGCACTTTCTGTGAGCTGGACTCCTTATATAGAAAGGTAGATAAGGGAGTTGGAGAAGCAGAACCTGCTGGAGCTGAAGGTCATGCCTGCAAGGTATGGCACAGAGCTTAACTCTGAGCTATTTTGCTTTTGTTACCAATTTTCTGCTGGATTTTTTTTTTACCATGATTTTTTTTCACCATGATTATTTTTTTTTTGCACAAACTTTTAGTAAGTCAAATATAAATCTACTTAATTTTGACAGAAGAAAATTAGTACTTCTCTTTAAATCCAGTCAACAAATACAGATGCTTTAGTTAGCAATCTAGTTTGTCTTTGCTTCTCAGACTGGAAGGAATTTGAATTTGTGCTTTGCACCACTCTCTGGAGGATGCTCTCTTGATAGCTAAAATTATAGGATGTGAGTCTTTGCCAAAACTATGGTATTAAATGTCCATCTCTCCCTGATCCTTCCCCCCACCTCTGGATCTTCAGTGCCAGTGCTTATGTGAATTTGTCTCTCTTTCATTCTCTTTCTTGGTCAGACTTCATCAAGGCTGAATAAGATCTTTGCCACACTGAATTTCTTGTCCCATCAGTTAAATATGTTTATCCTTTGAAGAACTTTGGCTTAGGCAGAACTACAGTGTTTCTGTTAAAAACCACAGAATTACAATTATATAATGTCTTTGTTTCACAGGTGTTTCCATATATAAATGCATTTAAAATATGATTTTATAGAACAGGAAAACCTGTAGTAGTTAAGATTTAAGTTTTTTCACTGGTCCCAGTGATTTCCCTTTGGCAGAATGGCAATATCAGTCATCCAACACTGATCTGCACAATTGAAGGGCTTTGAAAAACACCTTGTCTAGAAATAATTTTCCATGATGACTTTCATGCATCATGTCTTCAGGAAG
Organism: Agelaius phoeniceus; assembly: GCF_051311805.1. Taxonomy (NCBI): domain Eukaryota; kingdom Metazoa; phylum Chordata; class Aves; order Passeriformes; family Icteridae; genus Agelaius; species Agelaius phoeniceus. The sequence goes on from NC_135266.1 coordinate 14,413,506, forward strand.
GGCTGCTTCTACATGGGAGTGAAGGGAGCCCTGTTCATCTTTCCCTCCTGGCCCACTTGCTGGGTGTGTTCCTGGCTGTCCTGCTCTAGTCCAGTCCATCACACCTCCTGGCTGCTTGAGGCCAGGCTTTCAGTTCACTTCCTCACTGCTTCTACTGCAGAGTGAGGAGGCAGATAAATTCCTAACTAAGGTACTTTTCTTACATTTCTGTTCCTGGGGGTCCTCTTTTTTCCTTGCCAAAATGCCTTTTGATCTACCACCTCTCCCAGCCAAAACATTTGTGAAATGTGATGACCCCTCACAATGCTCTTCTTGCTCCTTGCTGTCAGCTTTGAAACAGACAGTGGTGCTGATAAATTAAATCTGCCATGATGTTGCAGGGATATGAACAACACTAGAACTTAGGCTTTGGAGTGATTTTGTAGTAAAGAAGGGCTTATGTTTCTACCCTTCATGAGTGTAATATTGACAAATCATATAAAAGAACATTGTGCAAATTAGGAGATGTCATGTGTTCCTTTTATAATAATGTAAAAGAATTTCGTAGAGGAGACAAATGGAGTAAGAAAATAGAGTTAAGGTGTCCACTGTGGTAAGAAAGCAGTGAAACTTCCCAGAGTGTGCAAACTCTTGAATTAAATATCTACTGTACATTCTACACTGTACTAAAAGAAAGTGTAATGGCTGCACATTAGCTGTGGAGAGTGATGCAAATTGCACCATTAATGCCATCTTTGCATTTAGATTTGTAACTGCTTCTTGTTCTATCAAAATACAACTACATTTTTACTCCTGCTTGCTTTATCAAACCAGCTTGAATTTAGGAGAGGAACTTAGCTTGTCTGTTTAGCTTGCATATTATTAGCAAACATTGCTAGGAACATGGGAGTCATCTACACTAAGCGTGATGTCTGAGCCTAAGTCCATCACCCTCCATTTGTAAGCAATGAAGTGAACAGACAACTCCAGAAGGTGATGCCTCTTATGATAAGTCAGCTCAGACCAGGAAGATTAATTGCTCTTTTCAGGTGCTTTTTCCAATTATCAGCTAGGAAAAAAAAAAATAGCCTAGGCTTAAATCTTTCTTTGTTTTCTTCTCTGTCTTTGTTAGGCACCTCAAGTAAAGAAGATAACCCCATATTTTGTCATGGATCAATGGAACAGCTTTTGGGTCATGTTAATTTTTATCAGATAAGGTTAATTTGTATCATTGCAACCATTTGTGGTAATGTGTTTGTTTTGCAAAAGAAGTTCAGAGAAGGGAAAGAAAATGAGAAAAAAATGTTGAAGTGACCTAATGTCGTGTTTCCTGATTTGTTTGGGTATCCCTCAGAGGAGCAGTAGCAGCCCTTTTTCATACAGAAGAGGGTTCAGTGGGTCAGCACTGAGAGACTGAGGGAATCAGTGGAGAACTGGAAGGGCAGGTGTAGCACAGAGCAGTGTACAGCTGTTTAAAGAGCAGGGATACAGATGACAGAGCCAAAGTCTTCCTGGTGGAGTCAAAACATATGGCAAAGGATAAATGGCTGCACTGAAGCTGGCAGGGCTCAGATTAGATGTGAGGAGAAGCCTTACCTCTGGGTGGGTGGTGCCCTCTTTGCCTGTCAGAGTGTTCAAGACTGAGCAAGACAAAGCTGTGGCAGAGCTGAGCTGTTGCTGGCAGCACTCCTGCTTTGGGCAGGGGGCTGCTCTGGGTGACCAGTGGAGGCATCTTCCAACCAGCATCCTTGTGACTTTCTTCTCTTCACTCTAAGGAAAGCAATCTCTTCCTATGGAGTTCAATCCTCAAAATCTGGAGCCTGATCCCAGTGTCCTGTTCCCAGCCCTGCTGTGCTTCTCACCCCAGGAACTCCCGAGGCATCTGCGCAATATGTGGATGTGCTCTGGCTGTTCCCAGCTCATGGACCATTTGTAAAATGCTCCTGATAGCACTGTATGATTCCACTTAGGACACTGCCCTGGGACACCTGTGTTCCAGTCCCTGCAGTGATCAATACCAATGAAACTCCTGGAATTAGATTTTCCATATGTAATGTGGGTGTGCTTTACAGACTAGCCCATCATTTTTTTCTGGGGGAAAAAACCAGAAACAAAAAGATCTTCTTAGGGCCTCAGTTTTCCCTAACTGAGGAGCTAGTTTATAGGATAGGGAAAATTTATGTTTTCTTATCTCTAAATACAAACTGCATTTAGATTGCAGAATCTTAATTTCCTGTTGGAATTCTGAAACTGGGCAGTATCCCAATTATAAAATGCGTGGCAAGTCTGATCACTTTAAAACAGTAACCACTTACAAATGTGGAGAATCTTGGAGAAAAAATAGGGAGAACACAGATACATGGAACTGGAAAGTGCCATTTTAGCATTGATTTTCAGCATGAAAGGCCATCTTAAAATCTTCCATAGCTTGCATTGTCATCTTGATAGTCTCTTCTGTGTCATTATTCTCCACCTATTTTAGATTAAATGAACAAATGCACTTTTTTTGAATGTTATCACTTTAATCCCTCTTCACCTTGAGTTCATTGCAGGAAATTATATTTTTTTGTTATTGAAGAAAATGCAAAATTATCACAGTGTTTTGATCATACAATCAATGTATTTATTTAGTTAGTTATATTAGTGGTGTGGTCTCTTGATTTCCAGGCTAAGAATAGTACAATGTATATTTTTAAATACCAGTTTATTACACCTTGAAATATTGAATAACTTTACTGAAAGAACTATTGAATCTTTTTCTTCAATGGTCCATCAACCTTGTAGACTGTTCTGGTTCTTAGCCTTCAGAGAAGTTATTTTATATTTGGTCAATTTGAAACTGCATTTTGATTTTATTGATCTAGCCAGCAACTATACAACTTATAGACCCCTATCACTGTGCTGTGATACTGAACATTATCCTTTGTTTCCAGAAAATAAAGCCAGTGAAACTTTATGTACCTTTAAGGCAAATAGAAATCTTACATTGTCTGTGTGCACTTAAAATACAAGAATAGTGAAAGTTTTCCCATTCAGTTTCTTTTCCTGAGCTTCGTTAGTGCAGTCTCATGTAATCTGACTCTGTCACACACAGGTTCTTATTTCACTTTGTAATGATCCCCCTTGTGTGGGGGGATTCAGAAAGAGGCAAAAGAAAACAGAGGTGGGATGTTTTTACCTTTTGAAATGCCTGGAAGAATGTATTGGAGGATGGTAAAGGGAAGCAGTGTCCTCCCTGTATGACACCAGGTTGACAGGCTGGAGGACAGGGCTGCTGTTCAGAAGCATCCTGGCAGTCTGGGCAAAACAACCTACAGCTGAGGCAGGGTCACCCCAAATACCAGTGTGGGCTGGGGCAGCCTTTTGGAAGAGGAGTGTGGGTCCTGCTGGTCAGCAGAGCAGTGTCCCTGGTGGCCATGGGGGCCACCAGGAACTGGCAGCTGTTAAACAAGGCTCATGAGGCTTCATTGGAGTCCTGTGGGTGCTCAGAATCAGCTGGAGATGTGTTCTATGGCTGTGTAAGCTCTGTGCTCTAACACACCAGCGTGGATGTGAGCAATGCCTGCTGTGTGTGCAGAGTGGCACCTGCTGGGGTGTGCCCCGAGCCACAGGAATCCTCATTCCTGGAGAGTGACGGAGCAAGCGAGACAGCAAGCTAGGAAAGTTGGGTAGAGAGGGGAAGTTCTAGATGTTCTGGTGTCTGAAGCAGATTTTTATGAACAGCCTGACTCCTACAGCTCACAGATGCAAGGGGTGATGCAATCAGGAGACTTCTTTTAAAAGGGAAGGGAATATTGCTAACAGGCTGTTAAAATCTGGATTTCAGATCAGGCTGATTTCCCCCAGAGGTCTTGATTTTTCTCCATAAACTACAGATGGTGTGTAGGACAACAGTTTCTAAATGGGGTGTCAAATCTATGTTTATAAAGCTAGGCAAGATGAATCTGGGTCAGTTCTGGGCTGAGTTTTGTCAGTAATATTGCAATCAAGATTAAAGCTCTGGAGAGTTTACATTCACTTTCCACTCTGTTCTCAATTGCACCCTTTTGGCACAGTCTGACTCACCACTAAACTTTTAAATGTCAGTCCCCAACTTGCTAAATCACATCTCTAACTCTTAAGCAGGGAAACTAATTTATTTTAAATAATTAAGCTTCAAATTTAGTCTTTTCCTCCTCCAAAAACTGGAATGCAGCAGACCAAGAAAGACTCGGTTTGTAGCAGTTGATTGTGGCAAGTGCACAGCCTATCTGTGCTGAAGAGGACATCAGTAGCAGTAGTAAAGGTTATTCATCAAATGTGCAAGATGAGGCCCTATTTGCATATGAAAATTAGCTAAAGATGTGAGGACAGCTACCTCAGCTATGAGCTACACCAGAGGTTTAAGATCACTACTTCAGGGGCTGTCTGGCACACTGATGGAGCTGAAGTGAGGTCCTGTCTTGTCTTGCTGCTTTTTACTTTCTTCTGGGGTCATCTGTCCTGTCTGCCCTGACACAAACTGTCCCTTAGTGCCAACTAGGTGGCACAGGGGGGTGGAAGGTTATCCTGAAGGGCTCAAGCCCACCAACACAGGGCTCCTGCTCTGCCAGCAGATCAGGGGAGATTTGGTGCCTCTTCTAAGTGTGTTTGGTCTGTGGCTAAGCTGACAGCTGTCCTGGATACTGTCTGGGAGATGTTCGGCCCTACAGATCTTACATCTCCTCATGGCTTTTGAAGAACCATATTTTTGGTGCACTAGGAGCTGTATAATCACCACTGCAAGCTGGAGTTTGGCTGCAGACAGAGCTAAACAAAGTCAGACCAGCACCCCAGGTGTGTCCTGACTGGGCTGTGCTGTTCCTTCCAGCCTCCATAATGGAGCTGTCCTTTCCTCCCCCATTTCTCTTTTAGTGTCAGCAGGGTCCAGATCTAAAAGAAATAGAGGAGCACCCCAGGGTGCTTGTTTTTAACTGTACCCAGACTTGAGCAGGCTTTGGCTGGACTGCAAATTCTTGTGACCTTCACTGAAGTCTTTCAGAATTATCTGGATCTGTGTTTTTCTACCCCCTGCAGTTCTGGTATGTTTTCAGTGTCTACAAATTCTAGTTTTCATTAGGAAATGCTTAATACCACCGAACTGTGATGAAACTAGAAACTATGACCCAGCTACAAACTAATGATAATTCATGAAAGGTTTCTCTCAATATTTAAAAATAAAATTCAGACAATTCTGCATTGAGCATCTGATACAAGAAGCAACTTAAGTGCTGAAACACATGTTGATATTCTCAAAGCAACAAGTCTGTCCAGATCCTCTGCCTTAGAGTATAAAGAATTGTACTGGGCATATGAACCAAGGGCAGACTCAGCTTTTCTAGCTCTGTTGTGCATGTCAGAGCCAATCCCATAGGAAAACATGGCACAGTGTCTCTGTGACTCCCTGCTTCTCCATGGGGAAGACTTTCACATAACTGGTAGGAGCAGAGTTGACAGGGATGGTGGTAAAACACACATATGCCAGAAAGATTTGGAGCAGAACATCCCCCCATGGAACAGGGGTCTTCAAGGAGTCCAGCCTAGTGAAGGCCAAGAGTTGCAGGGGTTGTCCTTGGGGCATACTGGCAAGAATGGATTCTGAATGGATAAGTGTGGAAAGCAAAGCTGTCCTGGTGTGGAGTGGCTTTTCTCCCTCTTTTCCTGCAATATGTTTTTACTGGAAGGCTGTGTCCCTGATGAAAATGGACAGGGGATGCTGAGGACTGCTTAGGAAAGACCCTCTGGTACCTTACCTGGACACTGGGATTACTGCTGTCTAGCCAGCATTCTGGGCTTGTGCATGGCACACACAGAGAATCTGGGTGAGATCTAAGGGAGGGTGCAGTTGGTGGCTGCATGTTTGGCCCCTGGTGGCCTGTGCTGACTCAGTGCCTGAAGCTGTGCAGGACTTGGATAAGGTGCTCCTGCCTGGGATGCTTTGCAAGGGAAGTCTTTGGGTCATGCACTCCTGGTCAGGGAGCAGCATTGACTGATGCAGGGCTTGGTGTGATGCTGTGGTGGGTTTCAGTATCTTTTGCAAGACCCAGTAAATGGAAGAGTTTTCCACATTGTGGACTTCAGCCTGGAGAACAGAAAACACCTGTCAAACTCCATTTTCTGTTACATATTCATAACTTGTTAGAGCAGGTCCCACTCCATCACAGAAATGACCTTTGTGTGTTATACATCTATTGTTCTTTGCTGCACAAAGCCAGTACTGCCAGCTGCTGCAGTCCCTAATGGAGCTGTAGCTGTAGCAGGTTTTGTTTTAGCCCCAAAAGTAAAGAAAGATCTGACTGTTAAGCATAAAATCTGTGTTTATTGCTGGCCTTGCTGTGTAGCCTGAATAGCCATGGAAAAGCACCACAGGATGAGTTCTGCCAGGAAGAGTTGCCACAAAGGTTACATTTTCCCAAGAAGTGGAAGATGGTTGAACTCATTTCTGTTTACTGAGGAAAGCCTTGTGCAAACAGCTGCCACATTCTAGCAAAATTTACAGCCTCTGAAAGATCTGGCTTTCTGGAGCCTCAGAGGCTTACAGTGCTAAACTCATTGAAACAACTGCTAATGAGTTAATTGCAGTGGATTCTTTGGTTAAAATTGCTGCCAGAGACTTGAATGTTTCAGATAACTCTGCTGGCAAGTGGATTACTCTGCTGGGCAGATCTTTGCCTGATTTATGACTCTTCCAAAATCACATGGAACTACTGCCTGATAAAACCAGAATTCAGTTCTGGTTTTATCTGTTTTAAAAAAATCATCTTTGGTTCTGAAGGGATTTCCTATGTGCTGTAAGTGCACCCTAAACCATCATCACAAACAGCTATTCTGTGATTCTTGTCTGAAAGGTGGCTTCCTGCATGGCAGCTCTTCCTGTAGAGAGCTATCCATCACCCATGAAATATGAGGCATTGAGAGGCTTCCAAAAAAAAAAAAAAAAAAGAAGCTAGTTCATATCCTCTGAGGGTCATTTGGTGCAAAATAACAAGGATTTTGTCCTTTTGCCCAGAAAAAAAAATTGTGGTGTAAATCAATAGTTGAACTCCTTTCTTGTGGGACTACCCACTATCAAGTATCTTCTTGATACTTAAAATGCACATTTAGAAATGATTTATCTTGGCTTTTTATAATTACAGAGATTTTAGTCCAGAAATGTGTTGACTCTGGCTTCTTTCTTATAAATAGCAAACATATGATCAAACCTCTTGAAACTGCAAAAACCAATTCAAAAGCCAGGTTTCAGCCTTTCTTTGGATGTTTTTCCCCAGTAAAAATTGCAGCTGTGGGTGTTGAGCCCTTTGGAGACATTCTCAGACTTCCCAGACTCCTGCAGTAAAGCTCCAAGCTCTTCTGCCAGGTTTGTTTAAATATTTTCAGTTAACTTTTTGATTAAGGTCAATGAATATCTTCTTTCCACCTTGGCTCAGCAAGAATAGCATCTCAATTTCTCTCCTGTCCAGTTAGATGTACCTTTGACCTGATGATTTAATCATTAGTCAGGGTCTTACAAGCTTTTTCATTCAAAAAAGGACTTGATACAGAGTCTGCATTTTTTTTCCACTACAAATCTGTTATTTCAAACACCTACAAAATTCCACTTCTTTGAATAGAGTAGGAGTCTTGTTTTGGCCATAGTTCCACAGCCCGTTCCAGGCTGCAGTACTTCTGTAAAAGTTTCTCTCATCTTATATCCATTTTTATGGGTTTTCATTGCCTTTCTCCCATGTGTGTGTGCACAGGGCACATCTGCAGCCAGCACTATTGAGTTGCTTATAGTGTCCAATCCCTGAGCAAACCTGTCTATCTCATCTTCCTTATGACAGCTTCAGCTGGCTGTGTCTCAGCAGAAGTCTGTTATTCACATGCTGAACTGTTCAAATTCTTCTTGCCTTTGACACTTTGCTGCTGCTTAGAGAAATACCTCAGGTGATTGTGAATCAGGAAGAAGTAAATACTTGTCTACAGAAGACATTGAATTGTCCCAGTCCCAATGAATCACGTCTTCCTTGTGTGTTTAGTTATGCTTCTTCTACAATAGGCCTTCTATTATCATTTCTGTAGCAGGCTTCAGAAAGCCATGTGCTACTTTTTTGAAGTGCATGAAGTGTTTCAATAGAAAAGCTAAACCGAAAAGACTTGTGAAGATAAACTACATAGACTTCTGATATTGTTCTATAAATTTATTGTCTCTTAAACAGGCAAAAAAAAAAGTGTCAACATTTGACAGCTGTAGTCTCTGCACAATGAGAAGTGCTAGAGAATGACTTCCACATGGCTTCCAGCAGAATATTGGAACAGGTTTCCTATGTAAAAGTTTGCTAGTGTTATCTGAAAATGGCAAAAGTTTAGGTAGATTAGGTATAGGAGAAAAAGGAATCCCTCAGCAGAATGTCCCAGAATATTTTAAAAAGTTCCCTCCCAACCAGCTTCCTGATGTTGCCTTCACATTTCTAGCTGGTTGGCTGAGTAGTTTGCAACTTCTACAAATGCTTGGACGTTAGGGAAGAAAAACTTTCTTTCCTGCACACGGTGCCGAAGAACAAACGAAAGACAAGTGAATATGACCTCAAGTTGCACTAGGGGAAGTTTAGATTTGACATTAGGAAAGATTTCTTCACAGAAGAGGTTGTCAGACATTGGAATAAGGTTCCCAGGGATGTGGTAGAGTCACCATCCCTGGAGCTATGTACAAGATGTGTAGATGTGACACTTGGGGACTTTTGTGGTGGACTTGGCACTGCAAGATTAACAGTTGGACTCAGTCATCCTACAGGTCATTTCCAATATAAATGTTTCTATGATTCTATGGCAAGTTTTGTATTGTCTTTTGGCACCTAGGACCAGATTGGCTGTGGCCATGTACTGCAGCAGGCAGGGTGTCACCAGACTGAGGGTGGTCATCCTCCCCATCCACTCAGCACTTGTGAGACACATCTGAGTTCTGGCTTCAGTGCTGGGCTGCCCAGCACAAGAGAGACATGAATGTACTGCAGCAAGTCCTGTGAAAGGGCCACAAAGAAGATTAAAGCACAGGAGCATTTGTCATAAAAGGTGGGCCTGAGAGAACTGGGACTCAGCTCTGGAGAAGAGTCAGGGTATCTTACCTGTCACAGACATATTTTATGAAAGATCTTTTCTCCTGAGAAGCTGAGAAGCTTCAGCTTCTCCATGTTTTGCTGCTTCGGAATGTGATTTGGAGAATTGTTTACCCAGCATGTGAAATTGTTTTTACTTGATGACCAATGACAGCCACCTGTGTCGAGGCTGTGAGCAGTCACAAGATTTTATCATTCCTTTCTATTCCTTGCTAGCCTTCAGATGAAATCCTTTCTTCTATTCTTTTAATATAGTTTTAATATATAATTTTCTTTTAATATAATATATATCATAAAATAATAAATAAACCTTTTGAAACATGAAGTCAAGATTCACATCTCTTCCCTCATGGTGGGACCCCTGCAAACACCGCCACATTCGGTGACCCCAAGTGAGGGACACTGCCACACTTACCCACTGGCATAAATACCTGCTTGGGTTGGGATGAGTGAAGTAAAGATGACAGAGCCAGACTCTAATGCCCAGTGACAGGACAAGAGGCAATTGTCACAATTTGAAACACAGGAAGTTCCACTTAAACCTTTTCTTAAAGGCTGATCAAACACTGACACAGGTTACCCAGAGAGGTTGTGAAATCTCTGTCTTGGGAGTAGATGTTCTCCTGTGCTGCCTTCCTACCTCAGCAGGTATAGTAAGCTCTGTTTTGTTTTGTTACTTTTGCAAAAATGACACTGCAACCCTTGTGTCAGTACCAGAGAGGATTCACAAACACCAGTTGGTGTTTCTGACATTTGGTAGTTCAGTCTAGCAGCTGAAATAGCCATGCTCATGTTGAGCTGACAAGATTGAAAGGTATTTGTCTAGTGAAAAGGTCGGTTTTGATATATTTTCGCTTATGCCATAAAAATAAAGCCAGTCCCTAACTCGGATCTCTTAGCTCCACCTTTGTGTGTTTTCTTCCCATTTTTCTGTCTGTATTTTTCTGTCAAAAGTCAGTTCATGAACTCAAGAGAAAGGTACATCATTGGCTTAGCTGAACTGTTCTAATTAATGATTTTGGAAAAACTGGTGGAGCTGCCTAAAACTGTCTCATTACCAATGTATTACAATATCCTGACAATTATGAAGCAAAATCCATATTCACATTCTCTAATAGTTCTTCCACAGCCACTGCTGCTACTTGCTTGACAAACCCCAATAAATTAGCAATTTGGCAGCTGCTCTGTCACCTACGTGCAGTTGATCAGTGGTCTCTTATACAATGCTTTGGTGGAAGCAGCAAGGAAGTGGCATATTGTTTATCACAGGAACCACAGTCCCCAATGCTTCATTACTGTAGCTGTGGCTGCCTCTCCACAGTCAGTGATGCACTGTTCATCATCAGCCCAGTGCCTAAGTTGCACTCACTGCTGATTCAACTCCACCATCATCACAAATATTATTTTTTGTGATAATATTATGAGGCAGTGTCTGTAGCAGGGGCTATAAAAGTGTTAAGATGGGAACAAGGAAGCTGATTTATTGCCTTGAGCTCAGGGTTGTACAACAGGACTACAAAGCAAGCCTGTGCTGGTCCAGCTTGGATTCCTGCTAGGGCTGGCTGGCATCTCCCTGTGTCAGGTTTGTAATGTAAGCTCAAGCACTGGGGCTTGTTCCCAGTCTTCCCTTCTCATAAAAAGAAAGATGGAAGTGTGGCAGCCCAAGGTGTCACAGTCTTCTCCAGGACATGTTGCACACCTTCCAGACAGTGCATAGCTGATACCTGGCTGGTGGCCTCATGTGCCTGAAACCTGCAGCTGAGGCCAGCAGGAGGCAGCTGGCATGGACTCTGGCTCCCATTGCAGGTGCAGCTCCCACTGCAGGTGCAGCTCCCATCACCAGCTGCAGCTCCCATTGCAGCTGAAGCTCCCATCACCAGCTGCAGCTCCCATTACAGGTGAAGCTCCCATCACCAGCTGCAGCTCCCATCACCAGGTGCAGCTGCCATCACCAGCTGCAGCTCCCATTGCAGATGCAGCTCCCATTGCAGGTGCAGCTCCCATTGCAGGTGCAGCTCCCACTGCAGGTGCAGCTCCCATTGCAGGTGCAGCTCCCACTGCAGGTGCAGCTCCCATTGCAGGTGCAGCTCCCACTGCAGGTGCAGCTCCGCACTTTGTGCCCCAGTGCAGGGAGAGGGTTGAACTTTTGCAATTGGCCCACTTGCATTTGTGTAATACCCCTTCAAATATGCAAGCTTTTAGTCCTAGTGTAATGTTCAGGCATTTCCATCCTGCCCTTGGGAAAGGCTCTGTGCCTGCCTTTTCCTGCAGAACCTATAGGTCCAGAAGGGATACAGCACTTGTGGAAGCTGGAATGTGTGGGAACAGTTGGCCTTGCACTCCCAGCACCCTATTTTAGTATATTGTTCAGTAAATAATCAGTGTGAACATAAAAGGCTGCCCCAATGCTATGTGAGAAGATTTTCAAAGGTGAAAGTGCTGCCAATTGAAATAAAGTGAGCTTCAGCTATGTAGAACTGAATCTGCAACAGGGTTTTTCTTACAGAAAATTATTTTTTCCCATCAGTCTGGTAGTTTGAAATGTTCCAGATTTCATTTCAGGGAAACATTCATTAAGCAGTCATAGCTGGGTATCTGTTAGGTTGTTGGTGAAACAAAGTTTATTAACTGATCCATATCCAGAAATTTTATTAAAATCCAAGAATTTTATGTAATACTGTATTTCTAAGATACCAGATAATTCCAAGCCCAAACATTTTAATACAGGGCAAGTCTTCAAAAATCATGGCTATTCTTTTTAAGTGGAAATTTCCATAAGCATATTCAGCAGCTGCTATAAAAATAATGTGAAAATAGTAATTTGTGATTTTTGGTTAGGAAAAAGAAAGAAAAGTTGATCCAACCTCTATAATTTCAGGAATTAGTTATTTCCCAAAAGTTATTTTTGCCGTTTTCAATCTTCTTATACTGTCTTCCTATGGTACAATGAATTATTAGCTTGAGGATATAAGAGGAAGCTGGTGATAACCTGTGCTGCTGCTACAAATCAAAGGTTCACAAGCAACAGCAAAAATCCCCACTGAAGTGCAGGAGGACAAGGAAACTTGCTGGAATGTTGCTTTGCAGTTTTTGTGACCACCAGCTCCTGTACAAAGCTGAGTACTGAATATTAGCCAACTGTCCTTTGTGAAAGTCACTTAAAAGAAATTGCAGAAAGTGCAGAATAAAGCATCAACATTTAGTATTTTGAAAACTGTTAGTAAAGGGAATAAGAATGGATCTCTCTGCTGGATCAGAGCCTTTGCTTCTAAATGGATCCATTCAGCTGTTTGCATGGATCCAGAAATGGATCTCAGTTCAAGGATTTCTTATGAACCCTTTATTAGATTTAAGAAGGGCTTTGAAAACTTATTTTTAGACAGTAAAGGACAGAAGTGATCAGCAGAATGGTGGAGTCTGACCTCCTGCATAATCCTGCATCTCCTCCACAGCAGGACATGAGCTGCTTTTTGTAATGAGATGAAGTGAAGCCAAAATTTGGAGCAGTGGTTGTTGCGTCTGTTTGAATGGCTGTGTTGGGTACGTACCTCTCTGGATTTGGAAACCGACCCTGAAAAACTTAAGGGTAGCTAGACACATTAAATTTCTCTTCTAGGATTGTGTAACAAACATTTCTAAGCCTGACACACTCTGTGTGACACAGGAAAAACCCCACATTTTGTTTTATTGCAGACATTACTTACTGTGGGTCTCAGAACAGTTGTGGTGGGTGAGGGGGCACCTTTGGTCAGGACTGTACAAACAGAGCAGGCCCTGAGAAGCCTATGGTCTAAAGGCAGGCAGAGGCACAATGTGAAGATCCACAATCTACCTTCAGAATAGCTGGATCAGGCACTGGAAGGAATAGAAATACTGCTAAAGCACTGAACTGAACTGCTGCTATTTTATATTACTGCTAAATGTGAAAGAGCACTAAAACATTTCAGGAGCTGGTATAGAAACAGAAATATATATATATACAGCATGTTGTTAAGTAAAAGGGGAAAGCAGAAAGTAAAATGATTTCCCCTTTTGTCACAACTTAGTCACAAACCTACACTTAAGGAAAGTGACCTTAGTGTGATGTCAGGTTCCAGAAGGACCTGGACTGCAGCCAACAGCCAGAGAGAGATCACAGGAAGATTTGGAAATAGTTCTGGAGGGAGTGACTGGAATTTGCTGAGGAAAGGAAATCAATCCAAACTGGCACTTACAGGGAGATAAACAAAGGTCCTGTATGGGAACATCACTCAGGACCCCAAACCCAAGAGAGAAAGACACAAGAGGCAGATAACTTTCATCTCTAGAAAGGAAGGTAGTTCATAAAAATTGCACATGTGCACATACCTGGTGTGAAACAACAATGACAGGTAAGTGCATTGTGTTGACACCCCACAACCATGGCAATCAACAGAGGTGGATATACATTATGGAGGAATTATACCTTATACCTTTGGATATACCTTATGGAAGAATTCATGGTCTTCCCTCCAGATTTCAGGCTGCTGGAGGCTGGGTTAGTCACTGGCAGTAATGTGTCTGGATTCTCCATTCTAGGCCTGGTGGACATTCAGTCACATTCACAGGAAGAGAAGGAGACTGCTGCTCCCTGATGCTGCCACAGAGTACAGGAGTGGGTGTAGCTGCAGCAGTGGAGGCAGAGCCATGCTTGGCAGCTTCTCTCCTAAGGTGTCAGGGAAGAGAGCTTGTGCTTCCAGATATGCTGAGAAAAGGGCAGAGTATACAGATAATTGGTTAAAAGCTTCTGTAGTCTATTTCTCAGTAGGTTAAAAAAATGGACTTCTTGCCTCCATAGATTTTACAAGTTCATTATTTTGTGGCTCATTCATATTCTGTTTTTGTACTGTATGTATTATTATAGTGGAATGAAGAGATCTAATGGGGACTATTTCCTTAATATCATACAGCTGTAGAAAGCAGGGGAAAAAACAAAATATAAAAGTATTACAATGAACCAATTAATGCAAACTTTGGTTTTGCACTAAAACTGAAGCAAGCTCTGTGTCACAGTCTGTTGTTCTATTAAAAACATTCCCAAGGCCTCCTTATGCACCTAAGCTCAAAATTGGCATCTGACTTCCAATTACATGACAGGGAGGTTTCCTTCAGCACTGTGAGAAAAGAAAGGATCTGCCTGACTCCTCTGCTTTCAGCTGTGACTGTAGTACTGCTTCTCTTCTTCACTCTGTGATTAATTGCTTCTTCAGTGCACCCCTCAGAGAAATCGGTTTTCCTTCTCTCTCCCTTTCCATTCCCTGCTAGTTTTCCAAGAGATGTCCTGGAACTTTTTCCTCTATCCCTTTGTTTTTCCTTGCACAATGTTACTGAGCTGGTAGCTCAACAGTGATCCTTACCTTGACAACTTGCAGGTGTCTCTATTACTGTCTTGTCTCCTTCTTTCCAGGATAATATTTTCTCCCAGCTCTGATTCTTTCTTTGTCAAGCTCAAGACAGTTCACTTGCTTGTCTACAAACTTTTCTACTGCTTTCTGAAATGATCAAACACTACCACCATACCATCCACATCAATCAAAGTGAAAAACTGATCCAGAGCCAATTCCAATCCCTCTTAAATTTGTATGCAAGACTGCCAACAAAAAAACCATCATGAAGCTGACCTCCCTATATCAGATCCAGAGTTTGTTAAATCCCTCTCCACTTTCACAGATGGCATCTCAAATTCTTCCAAAGCAACAGACAACTTTGGAAGGACAATAGCTTAAACAGTCAGTATTCTTCCCAGCTCCATTTTCAGGCAGAATGAATTTAAAGCACTGGAGGAGAACCTAGTAAATATTCTCTATCAACTTTATTTTTTAATGATGTCTCCACAGTTTTACACCTTTAATATTAAAGTTGTGCTAGTAATTAAGGAACAGTGATTGTGCAAATCATTTAAGTAATTGAGTTAGTGAACTGAGGTTACTCTGCAGTTAATGAGGTTAAAATTGCTGGCTCCTGTATACAGTATTTAATCCTGTGAGTAGTCATTTTGAGGTCATTATTGCCTGTACCAGTTCCTTAAGGTAGCTTTGATGCACATATTTTGGCTTTAAATTACCTGCCCTTGACTTACAAAGTACTAAGTGATGAGAAGTGCTGAGGTATTTGTGCAACTTTCAGTTAGGTTTTGAATTATTGCAGCACTTGAACAGGGGAATTTTTCATTGGTTAAAATGTCACTGAAAACACACTTGTACCATCAATGGGATACTTAAGAAGACGTTATACTTTTGACCTGATGTCAGCTCTAGAGGGTTGAAGCTTTTCTTTAATAGGAATTTTGAGAGGATGGGATATAAATCCATATTGAAGATGAAATTGGTGGCTCAGCTATGGCCTTCCAACAGTGATTTCCTCTACCTGACCTGCTTTTAAAATCTTGTTATTTCAAATAATCTAAATTGAAATTCACTCAACAGCTTTTTTAAAGAGTAAATAAAGGGCCACATCTGAGAGGAGAGACTTAAGCAAGGAAGTCATGTCAGTCATCCAGCCTGTAAAGCATTTTCCACAGAAGCAACTGCAATGTATTGAGCAATGCAAACAGCAGGGAAAGCCCCCCTTGCCTCTGGAATAGCAGTGGCAGAGCCTGGAACATGATTCCACACCCCTCCCATGAGTCTGGCCCTCTGCACTCAAGGCCAGCTCTCTGGTCAGAAAGAGATATTTGAAAAGCCTTTTTTGCATTGGGGCATTTTTTACCAAAAGCTGGAAGAAGGCTTCCCATGGCAGAGGTTCCAACAGCTGCTTGGGAATGGGATTGGTTGCTGCTGGGGACACTCTGCAGTGGGTGTTGCAGCCTGTCACTTGTGCCTGTTCACACACGAGATCCTGGCCCTGACTCGAGGACTGAGTTCTTGACATCAGGCCTGAGGCCTTATTATTTATTTAGGATTGTTCAGCCTGGAGGATACAGGGGGACCTTGTGGCAGCCTTCCAGTACCTGAAGGAAACTTATAAGAAAAGAGGGAGAGACATGTTTTACATGGGCAGGTGTTGATAGGATAAGGGGTAATAGTTTTAAAATGAAGGATGATCAATTTAAATTAGATATAAGGAAGACGTGTTTTGTAATGGGAGTGACAAAACACTGAAAAAGATTGCCCAGAGATTCTCCATCCATGGAAATATTCATGATCAGTTTGCAGGTGGGTTGGACTTGATGATTTTTAAAAGTTCCATTCCAACTCAAAGTACTATATGATTCTATGATTATGGACTTGCCTGCTCTGGGATCCTACCTCACACAGTGTGGTGAGATGGCTCTCGCTGCTGATACCTTGCCTTTGCCGGCTTTGTCACCATGCTTGGCTTGCAGCTTCCTCTTCCTCATGGGACACCTCCCTCTTGCTCCTTCCTGACATAGCAGGACTAGAGAGCATCATAGTACATCCAGATAGGATGCAATTATAGCAGCACTTCCCTCCAAATCCCTGTGAGTGAGGCTGACAGATACCACAATTTGCATCCTCTGAGGGCAACTCATTGAAAATGCTACTTTTAAGTCTGAAAAGTAGAGGAAGAAAATCAGAGACCCTGTCCTTTGAGAAACTTTGCAAAGACCAAAGAAAAAACTACTTGTGGCTTGCTCAGGCATTCCTTGGTTTTTGCTTGCTACCTTCAATTAGTGGATGATCTGTCAGTGACTTTTCAAAACTGAATTTGGAAGTCTTTGTCAGGATGTTCTGTAAACCATAAACCTAAGTGGCTAAAAAAAACTTACAAAAATAAAAGAAATATTCATGGGCCCACCTTAGAAAATCACAGAGTCCCCAGTGTTAGAGGAGGGAAGGATAATTCTGCACTTGTGTGGCTTCTTAAATGCTTTGCCTGCTGAGTCATCAGAAGTTTCTTGCTGCTTTAGGTATGCAGGCAATATGTAAAACTTTGGTACCTTCTTGTCCACAGAATGTTTGGAAGACAGTGTGGCCCACTTCACCCTGGTGAGAAACCTGTAACTTGTGGTCACAAGAGCTCTGTGTGTTCAATCCTTCCCTCCATATGGTGAGAAGAGGGACTAGAGAATAGGGGGGATCAGAAATTAAAGGGGGCTGTCTGTGGGAGGATGGATTGTAGCAGAATAGAGACAGTACCGAAGGCAATCTCACCCCTGAGGGCTTGCAGCTGTACTGATTGCCAAAGAGTAGGAACAGCCCTGCCCTTCATAGGCCACAGCTACGTCCAAGAAGGATGGGTGCTATAAAAGAGTGGGTTAGCACCTCAAGAGGAGAGCTGGAGTTTGTTGGATGTTCTCTGAGGAGGAAGGGTTAGGCAATTGTGTAAGGGATAGGAAGGAGTCAGCTGGCTGTGCAGAAGAAAGAGAAAAGGAGTCAGTGTTATGAGGAGCTGCCCCTGGGAACTCACAGGGAGGAGGTATGAAAGTTTTACAGTAAGATAATGAACTGGTGATGACAGTCAGTTTCCATCCACTGTAGATTGGTGCCAAGCACTGATGCTAACAATTGGTGGCCCATAGAGGGATGAGTCCCCACAGCCGTGTTTTACACTTTGTATATTTACAACAGAATATGAAGATGTCACACTGGCAGAACCAGCTAAATTTCAGGCGTGGCCCTGAAGTACCATGAGTGCCAAAAGAAAACTGACAGTCAAGCACTAGTGAAGTGTGTTGTAAGTGGATGTCATGGCTCAGTCATCATGTGTATCATGGGTCATGTACCCCTCATTCATACTCCCCAGTTACTGCAAAAATGACTAGTACCCTCTCTTGTATTTTTAAACTATTTTTTTTTGTATTCTAGAAATTGTTCATGGGAGATACTGCCATGGCTCAGTGCCTTAAATAGTAGCCATAAAAAAAGGACATGCAAAGATCGAATCCTTGCTGGGAGATAAAAATCATGATCCATCAAATTAGAAATGTGCTGGCAAAACATCTTGTTTTCTTGGTGTATGTGATAAGGTCATAGGCAGTTGCTTAATAATAACAACATAAGAGCATGAAAACTGTTGAAGATGTACCCTAGTGTTGTTTTGGCTGAGAAATATGACTCCTGCTTTCAAGTGTATCCTTCTCTCATTAGAGATAAATCTTTTTTCACCAGAGAGAGAAATGTACATGCATCTTTGCATGTACTTTCGCATGACATACAGCATCTCTGCTGTAAAAAGTTAGGTTTTCTTTGCAATGTAGTACAACATTTATTGCAGCATGTCCTTTTCTGACATGTTTTTCATTGATTATTGTAAGAGTTTTGTGAAATGGCACATCAAATGGAAGCCATGTTGCCTGTGCTGTCCCTCTCCCTGCAAGCTAATCAACGTAGGTTGGAAAAAGTCAAAGGCCTCACACAATCAAAATGTAAATAATGGAGGCTGTCCAGAGTAGTTATTGTACATGCTAAGCACCAGGAGCAGGTATTGCTGTTTGAATATCTAAGTTACCTTAGCAGGCATTTAAAGGCCATTAAAGGCACTCCATCAACCCTTGGAATGTTTGTAGGTTGGTTTTATGGTTTGGTTTTTTTTTTAATTTTTTTGTAATTAATGGTTTTCTATCTTCTTATTATGTATTAGAATTAAAATGTGTGTGTGTATATATATATATATATATAGCTTAAAAACACAGGTTATTTTACATTATTATCATCTGGTGAATTTTACTGAAGTGAATGTGGCTATGTTCTACCACAGGCAAGAAGCTGGAGAAAGCAGCTTGATCTTGAAAAATCAATTTTTTTTTCCTATGTAAAAATATGAACATTAGAAGATAACATTTCTTTCCAACTTTTGTTAGATGACCTTTCATGTTCAGACTTAATCTATTGGCTGCTATGCTTAAAAGAAATAGTACTAAAATACACATGAAGCTGGTTGCAAAGCCAGTTCTGCTTTCATGCTACAGACTTTAGTCTTTCCTGTGGATTGCTCAATTCTCTTCATGGATTTATAAAGATCTATGGAGATAATTTTTTCACAGTGTGGGGATATTGATGAGTACAGTCAGCTTTATTCTTTAAGTCACAAGGGGCAAGAGTAGCAGTGCAGTACTGATCAGTAGCTTTTAATCTTCATCCACAAATGGCAGTGTTCTGCTCACCAATACATGGTCAGGAATCTTGTTGCCAATAAAAGTTCCCATTAAAAGTACCCTACTTCAGACAGCATGTGGAACCACAGGAAATAAGTTTTTCACCATGAGGGTGACCAAGCACTGGCACAGATTGCTCAGAAGGTTGTTGAGTCTCTATCCGTGTATCCTTGGGCATAATCTAAAGTCATCTGGATAAGTTCCTTGGCAGCCAGCCCTGGGTGGCCCTGCTTGAGCAGAGAAGATTGGACAAGATAACCCCAAGAGGTCCCTTCCTACCTCAGCAATTTTGTGGTTCTATAACACTGAAAAAAAAAAAAGGCTTTTAATTTGTTTTTATTTCACTTCAAACTGAAATTTGTTAATGTGTGGGCGTGTGTGTCGAAGTGGAATGTCAGCATCATTGTTTGCTGGGTTTAGAAAGGAAGGCAGAAAATTTGCTTGGCCATGTATGGTGAGATTTAATTTTCAGATTATGAAGGAAAATATTTAAATTCTGGTTGGCATGGCCAGCATAAAGGCAACAGGGTGGATTGGTAGGCCAGGAGTGCTTCAGGCCTCTGCAGAGTAGAAGCCCAAGGGGCAGTGAGCTGAGTCCCTCTGAAGAGGTCACTGAGTGCAGCAGGAGCAGAGGTCCCTGCCACACCCACAGTCCTGTGATTCAATTGCCAGCTGAGTTCCAAGGAAAGCATCTCATTAAACCTAGAGGGCATGCAGACTCGAAAATGTATCTACTCAAAGTGGAAGTTGGCTAAAATAGGGAGGGTAATGGGAAGGATCTTCTTGTAAAAATTTATAAATACCCAAAATCTTTGAGTAAGGACTGGTTTTTTTACCTTTTCAGACATCAACTTTTGCGGCAAACTGTAGTCTGTGGACAAAGATGGGCAAAGATTTGATCAAACAGATGGATTTGCTTGCTACTGATGTGAACAACAAATGAAAATGTCTCTTCTTGTGATAAGCTTGCAATCTTTTGTTGTGCATTTTGATAGAAATCCATAATTATTAATGTGTTGGATAACTTGTGTTTATCCAGAATCCTGTACCTCCTGGTTCTGTCTATTTATCAGCCTCACTTCCTTACATGTATCCAGCATGAAAAACGGACATTTGCAAGTATGCAACACAGTTACCTGCAAGCCTTAAAAATTAGGAGAAAATACCTTCCATTCCATATAACTCCAAAGAATTCTACCATATATTAAATACTCAAAATTGAACTCACTAGACCATGGACTTCAGAAATATATATGATGGCCTACTAGTAAATCTGACTTGTGCATGCACAAAATGCGGGGAAAAGACTTCCCTGTGAATTCAGGGAGAGGATTACTTTTGGGATGACTGAAAGTTCAAATTCAGTGCCATGTACTAGACACAGTGTGGTGAATTCTGCATATATTTCTTTTATGTATGTTCTGACTGAGAGGATTGTGGCTTGCACTGCCATTTTTCTATTGGAGCAGGAGTTAGTGAGCAATAAATGTGCATTTCAATATTCATCACCGAACAAGCTACCAGTCTGATGGTTTGCCTTTACAGAAGTGTACAGGTTTTAGGTTTTACTTTTTTGTCTCTTTTTTGGATGGTACTGACTTTGCTATTAAGAGTTACCTTCAGCTGCATGAGGAATAAACTTCAGTTCTTTAATATTGCAGCAGAAGAGAAAACTGTTAATATTTCCCTCCACAATCAAGGAGGTGATTTCCTCATTAAAACTCTTATCTATTATGCTGTGCTAATTATAAGATCTTGAGTGGTACTCTTTTTTTTTTTTGTCTTCCATTGACAAGTAATCTTAGTGCTAAAAGCCCTATCATAATGCCATGTTTCTTCAGTGACAGCATGCTGACATTGAGTGCCAGCAATGCAAACAATTAATATGAGACTGGGCACCTGAGCTTTAGGATATGTAAAAAAGCTCTTTGTGTGTCATATGTGAAGCTTTTCCATAGACTGACTACAGTTACCCTGTGGAGTAGTCTATGTATGAAGGGAACACATCCTCTGAGTCTGATTTAATATCAGACCCTTGTTGTGAGTGGATATTAGATTGGACCTTACCCATCTAAATGCAGTGTGTGGCATGAAAAGTCTCACTGCTACAGTCCTTGAAGAAGGCAGGTGTGAAATCAAGAACTCAAGCATGGAGAAGTATTTACTTGCAGAGGAGAGGAAGCACATTTGTTGACTGAGATTTACCCTGAAAATGTAAAAGGAGTTGAACTTAGAACAAGCTGATTGGCAGCAGGGTGATGGTTCCCTGTTATGAAGATGTAAATATGTGTGGAAGTTACCTCAGTTTCCCATCTGCTTTAAGTGAGGAAAGCAAGATATGGGATGTATGCATTTGTCTCTCTAGTGAGAGATATGAGCAAATGAACTGTAGGGATCTAAGACAAGACTGAGGAGAGCTCGAGGTCAGATGTTAACTATTATGAGAATTTTACACAGCACCAGAGTAAAGAGCCTTTGCTAGGCTGGTCACCAAATCCCAACTGGTTTGTTGTCTGTTCCAAGCATCCCAGAGAGACAGCTGTCCTCATATGTGCTGTTAGTCTTCTCCAGCTCAGAGATTATTTTTGTGGGGGGTGGCTTTGAAAACAAAACAGTTGAAGTGTATATTCCATCTGGTCAGACAGGCTTCTTGATGACAAAAATCATATGCTTATCAGTAATCTGTGTTGGTAAAAAGGATCTGTGTCACTTAGTCCTTCACTGGGGAAGTGTCTTGCATTCTTGTACTTTTCTTTTACAAGACTGGGTTGGGGGCAGAAAGGAAGGAAGAAGAGATGGCTCTAGAAAGCGCTCAAGGATGATTCCAGGAAATTGGTAGGCTGGACTAGTTGATGCTTGTGAAATAATTTCTGACTCAGGCTTTCAAATGAAAAAAATGAGATATTAGAAAGACGATAGTCTTTTATCTGCTGAGGAAGATGGATTGGTATGACTTAAGATGTCATGTATATGAATGGGTGCTATAAAGGGATCATTCTAATGAGATGCTGTAAAAGACAACTGTCAGGAATAAATTATTCTTCTCTTCTGATGATATTGATGACAATGCACTCAAATTCCCCATGACACATTTCCTCACCTAAAGTTAAAAGCTTTTCCTAAAATGTTTAATGGGCACAAAGGTCTTTGTTGTGCATTTCCAACTCCATGAAAAACATCAGGTAGTGGCTTACATAAGAGCAATTTTGCCTGCAATTAGTACGTTTGCATACAAGTACACAGGCTTTGATTAAGCAGAGGAAAGTACTTGTGCAGATGTAAGTTCCTTTCAGCAGTGGAGCAAAGAAACTGAAATATGAAGAAAGCCTGACTTCTGAAGTAATGGGGCTGATAAGAGGAGCAGTTCTGAGCAGCTGAGCAGATCAGGGCTCCATCAGGGATGGAGATGAGCTGGATGTAGCCACCCCCAGGGACACCTGTGCCAAAGTCACATCCTGCCCGTGCAGCCGGAGTCCAGCACCACACTGTACTTGTTTGAGGGGCAGCACTGGGAGCAGAGGGAATGAAAGCCTTGAGATGAGGACCCTCAGGCTGGAGGAAGCTGCTCACCACTGCACTGCTGCCTGCCCCTCCTCCCTGACCTGCCCATGACTCACATGCAGAGCCGTGGGCACCAGTCTGCCTGGAGAAGTCAACAAACCTGCTTGGGGAAAGGACACAACAGGGAGACCATGGCCATGGTTGACTAATGGGACATTGCTGAAGGACTGGGGTTCATGGGCAACCCACATTGGGGAAGGAAAATAAGGAACATAGCAGGAAACCTTAACCATTAAGGGTTAGAACGAGTTGCACTGCTTCAGCCTCCCAAGCAACCATGCCTCACTGGAGGAATTTTGATGCACTGAGATCAAAAAAAGGCAAAAGTAAGAGTACTTGAGAGCAGGAAGGGGAAGGTCAGGAATTTAAGTAGGTTTTTGCACAGTGATTTCTGTTTGGGTTTTTTTTTTTTTTTTTCCCATCAATGTGAACCAGTGATTGTGTATTTGTGTTGGTTGGCAGTAAATTAAGTCAAGTAAAACTCTCTGACTTGATGCAGTTGTAACTTTGACAGACTGGTACAAGAAGTGATGGGCTAAATTACAGTAAAGGAAATGTACCTTGAGCATTTGGAGTTTTCTAATGGTAAAGGAGGCTGATCACAGCCTAGATTGCTGAGGGAGGCTGCAGAGCCACTGGAGGATTTAAGAGCAGATTAAATGAACTTCTGTCAAGAACAATTTAGAAGAAGTTGATCCTGCCTTTGGGGCGAAAGGCGAATTAGGTGACCCTCTTGAGGTGCTGCTGAGCCCTGTTGCATTTGATTTCTATGACATGGACATGGCCTTGTGTACCCCTGGGAGAAAAGAGGATACTGAGCTTAATTATTGGCAGGCAGTTTCAGTCAGCAGGAGGTGTTTCCTGAGGAGAGATGGGTTGAGACAGAAGGCTGAGGATGTTAAAGAGGTGAAGAGTGCAATTAAATGAGATTATATAATGCTGTATTTGTAACTAAATGACAGAAAAGTGAATCCTTTTTCATTTAACCTAGTACTGACCATGTGCCTCAGAACAGTCTTCTTTAATTCAATGTATATTAAAAAATTGGGTCCTCAAGTGCTCTTTAGATCACTTCGTGGACAGGGGAATGCTGGCCTAGATGCTGCTCACAAATTAGGGAACCACCAAGGATGCACTCACAGGCTCCTCAGGCTGCTTTAGCCAAAGTGATTACCAACTCCAGCTTCAGCTTGACTGTACACACTCTGTCTCAAGCACCTTGCAGCACTCCTGGCAAGGACAAGCACGATTTCATCCTTCTGCCTACCACATTAATGCAGATGGCTATTTTGAGGTTAAGGCCATGTTGGCTTTGAACTGCAGCCTGCAACGAACACCTGGATGGAGTTCTGCTTTATTTGCAGGCGACTGAGGTACTATTATTAATTATTAAGCCATTTTTTGTGATATTTAATTTTTTCTCCCCATTTTTTGATGAGCAAGCGGTGCCTTTATTGCCTGTAACCAAATAATCATCCTCATTTATCATACTAATTGTGGCTTAATGAGGAAGGACCTGGGACTGGGGGAGTTGTCTACCCTAAACAACTTTGGAAAGTAGTTTCCTGTGGTAATGAGCACAGGCTGTAATCATTAGGTATGCTAGGTGCTATATTTACCATGAAGCTTAAATGCAAGAAGAATTCATCATCTGGTGGTAGGCTTACAGAACACAATGAATTGTCTTAGTAAACATGGAAATATGAAAATAGAGTATTGATAGATAAAAGATTAGATAAAAGATTACTTCCTCTTGTATGGTTTTGCCACACAAGGAATAATTCCTTTTTGCTCTAGTGTAGATGGGACTGGAAGAAAATCACAGCAAAGATGCTGTTCTGAACTACATATAGCTTTGGGAGGAAGACTGGGTTTTGCTTACTTTTGCTGCCCTCCTGCTTCCCTGCCTGACCCAGCAATATTTCACTGGAAGCCCTTCTGTAGAGCCCTTGGCTATGCACTGTCCCCTTGAATAACCTCTGGGATTTTTCAGGAGGGAGCAGAATACTGGACCTGAGATCTGACCTATGAATTAAAATGAAAAGTATGGTCTGCTAAAAACTGTCTATCTGCAGAAAATTACCTTAGAGTTAAACAGATCATTCCTTTTTCTTCTGCTTTTATGTTTTACCATGAAATTAATTCACCAAGGTTTTAACACAATAATGTCTGTGCAACACAGAAACCCCATCTGAATATTCTGGAGACAATATCTTTAATGCAGTGGATAAGTCACTCAATGTTTTGTAGAGTAAGAAAATATACATACAACTGCAAGTTGTTTTTGAAGTCCTCCAATGAGACAATAGGAACCAATAATATCTGCAATCAGAAACAGTGAGAAGTTGGGTTTTTTTTCTCTAGGAACTATTGTGGAAATTACATCACATAAAGTGATGTAGTATTAACTATTCAGTATTAATCAGTATTGACAGGAGTATTTATTGGAAAAATAAAGTGTGAACTACTGTAGTTTTTCAAAGCTGTTGTTATGCACTTGATTGTTTGGAAGATGCAAAGGGAACACTTTGTGAGAAAAACATCCCCACTACTCAGAACAAGCACTAATGATGATAATTGCAGGTTCAAATCTGGTTTAATCTTATGGGCACTAGTCTGTACACATCTGCAAGTTCATTCAGTCCAGTGTTAAGGTGTTGGGAAGAAAAAGTAGGAAACAAGTGTGTAGCATGAAAACTGTAAGGGTGATACTGAGGAATGCGAGCTAAGACTAGTTTTCTGTTATTCCTCCTTTATAATGGTACCTTCACTGAACTTTGAAAGCTGTTCATCACCTTTTTCATTTGCAGATCAGTCACCCACAAGGTAGAATAACTAACTAGAATCTTGCCTATCCCTCCTTGTCTTGACTGCAGGTTTACAGTTCTGCCTTCTCTGTCACCTTCTTGCAGTTCTGCTGTAGATGTTGGCGTGGGACTGATCCAAAACACACTCACAGGCTCTTGAACCACCCCTGCCTTGGTTTTGAAGGTAGAGGTTACATGTGATGTAAAACAGGATGTCATTCCTGGGAACACTGCTCTCCTCAGTGCCAGCTGACCAGGAGGAGAAGGAATTATTTTGGTAAATGCACACCTATCTCCAGTGTGTCAGGTTGCTATTCCATTGTAGTTCTGTTCTGGCCTGCAGGCTGTTCTTTTTCCTTGTAGCAGTTGAAATAAGGCATCATTGTAAAGGAGAACAACAGAAAAAGTGTCAAGACTGATTCTTGTGAAAAGGTGACATCAGTATCTGTACAGAACATGTTTGACTTTGCTTTGTTCAGCTCAGGATTTCATGGCTGATGAGACAAGCACAGGACTCCCCTGGGTGCTCGTGCAGGTTGCCATGCAAAATTCTTTTGGAGGCTTGAACTGGGTAAAAAGTGGTGTATTAGTCAGTGTTTTTCTATTTCCAGCAGAGACAATAATTCTTGTTTTGGGATACAAAGACCATTTAGGTGATCCTTAAATCAAGTGAAGCCTGTTTGTTTTCAGGGAACACTGAGAGGAACACTGCTTAGGTGGCAGAATTAAGTTCTTAGCAAAGCAGGAAGACATTTTTTATCTTCAGCTCTCTCTCAATAGATTAATCCCCCAGTGTTCTTGTTCACAGCTTCAGCCTCACTGTTCTGTTTTGATGGTGAGAGGCATGTGGGTGAAGCCACACATTGACAATGGTAAAGGTCCTGTTGGGTGCATAACTGACTATGTGTGAAGTTTGGAAACACCAGACTGATTGTGAGGACATGAAGAGAATCACAGAATCATAGAATGGTTTGGGTGGTTAGGGTAATATCTGATTCCAACCTTGGTGCTCTGGACAGGGAGGCTTTTTTTCTGGACCAATTTGCTCAGAGCTCCGTCCAGCCTGGCCTTGAACACCTCCAGAGGTGGGACATCCACAGCTTCTTTGGACAAGCTGTGCCAGTCCCTTGTGAAAAGTTCCTCTCCATCTTTCTTGTAGGCTCCCTTCAGGTACTGGAAGGCTGCAATTAGGTCACACCAAAGCCTTCTCTTCTCCAGGTTGACCAATCCCAATTCTCTCAGCCCTTCTTCATAGGAGAGGAGTTCAATCCCTCCAATCCTCTTGGTGGTCCTTCTTGGCCTCAAGAGGGAGTTCTCTTTCTCTTGTGTTGCCACAGCAGTCTGGGCCATTATTTGATAGGAGCTGGGACTGGCTCCTCAGCTAAGAACATTTATTTACATTCATTTTCCACATGACTGTGGAAGTGACTCAAAACCCATGGGACACTAGGAACATGTTTGTGCCCCCAGACCTTGGAAGAAGTGGGGTGATCAGTAATAAGTTACCTGACTGTGAGTCTGTATTGGCATTTAAATATTTTGGGCATGGATAGTTATTTTATTGCTACCTTGAGGTCTGGCAAATGTAGGACTCTGCTTTAATCTGAATAAAGGTCTGATAATATTCTGGATATTGAAGCTGTGTGGTCCTAGCCTTTTCAAGGCAGCAGTCAGATGAAAGCATGTGATACCTGTGATAGGCTGCTGGTTTCTGCTCTGGAACACCTCAGACTTAGCCACAGCCTTCTGGCAAAATGGGCTTTGTGTTTCTGTCTGTACATCGAAAGCTATGGTGATCTCTCTGTCTGTGCACTTTGACATGAATTTTAGAAAATACATGCTTTTAGATCACAGGGATGTAATGGCTGTGTACTATGATTCAGTTTTAGACTTTAGATTTGACCATTATCTCAATATTTTTTGGTTGGAGTACTTTGAAACCTTCTTCTAAAATTTATGTTAGGATTCTCAGGTGTTAGTTATTATTGTCTCTCAATCTGGAGAGATAGTTATCAGTCCAGCTCCTTAAAATGGTGTGCTATAACAGCACACTGAGAACCTAAGTTTCTATTGTTCAGTAAAGATACTCTGGGCATTTATTTGCTTATTTCTTGCTAGACTTTTGGTTTCTTTGACCTTTGCTGGTGAATTTATGTGATGTCCACTCCTCTCATGTCCTTCTTATACTGTAAAATACATGTCTTTAATTGGTGCTGATAGGAACTCCAGTTCTTGGCTGGGTTCCACAATCCCAAGTTTAGAGAAGGCACATTTAATATATTTAGTCTTCAGTGTGATTTTTGTGCTCATAGGAGTAAGTGTGTGCTTGCTGTCATCCTTGGAAAGTTTTTAGACAAGTGTTACATTCCTCTGTGAGGGTGAAATATGGAGCTGTGTAGAGCTGCTGGAAAGCACTAACAGAGCAATCAGAAAGGTTTCAGGCTGGCAGCACAGCAAAGGCTTCTGTTTCCCAGAGGATGCCCTGCCTTGCTGTGTGCCTCAGCCCTGGCTGGGAGGTCAGTAGCTGTGATTCAATCACAGGATTTCCCGGGGGACTGCCCAGCTGCTCTTTGTTACCGGCCTCTCTCCTCCTGTGCTACTTGCTCTCTCCTCTTCTGTTTGCCCTCTTGGGTTTGGGTTTCTTGCATTTTTGTTGGGTTGGTTTGTTCGTTGTTTGTTTTCTCTTTTCAGAGCTACTCACTACTCCTAGTATTTTCAAGAAAAGAAAGACAATGTTCATTGATTTAAATTTTGGGAGTTGGGTTCCACTGGAAAAATTTGAAATATGTTGTCTTTTATTTTGCTCAGAAGAACAGAAGTGTTGTGCGGCTGTTTCATTCCTTCACCTAGTCAGCAAATGCATACATTCAAATGTCAGTACCCAGAGGGAAGAGCAAGTGCCTGGAAATGTGGTGGTGTGTGTGAGCAGCATTGCTGGTGAGCAGCCACTGATCCCACTGAACACAGCAGTCTTGCAATGCAGCCAGGAGTGCTGAAAGAACTGGCTGAGGAGTTCCCCAAGCCAGTTCAGCATCTCTGGTAGTGTTACAGAAGATATGGGGGACACAATAAAAACTAATGCTCTGTCTGTATGTTTACAAATTAACTGGCTGTGCTAGGTAGCTTTAAATTGCCCAGCCTTTTATCAGTTCTCAACAAATCATGAAAAGAATGATAATAATCAATGTAAGCTATAATCCCTTAATTCCAATGAGTGTTATTCAACATGGTTTTATAATAAACAGTTCATTTATTTCTTTGGTATTAGTTTTAATTAAACTACAAATCTGTGAGATAAAGGCAACACTGTTGTCACAGACTCCAGTAAAACAACTGACTTTTTGGCAGAGAAACATTATGATTAGAAAAATCATTACTGCCAAGTGAAACCAATATAGCATGTATTAAATGAACTAAAATGTAATAATTAAGGTGTTTCAATGAACAAGTTCAGGTGCTCTGTTTGAAATGGCTATGCTTGTCTTTAGCAGGAGTGGGTGATTAAGAAGGTAGGGTGAAAAAGCCCATACCCTTCTCTAAAAGTCTCCAGCTGTGTCAGGGGAAATATAGGTTGGATATTAGGAAGAAGGTTTTCACTGAAAGAGTGATAAAATATTGGAATGGCCTGCCTGGGAGGTGGTGGAGTCACCATCTCTGGATGTGTTCACAAAATGACTGGATGTGGCACTTGGTGCCATGGTTTAGTTAAGGTGTTTAGGACATGGGTTGGACTTGATGATCTTGAAGGTCTCTTCCAACCTAGTCATTCTGTGATTCTGTAAAAATGTTGGGATTTTTAAAGTTTTTGCCAGTGTTGAACAAAATAATTGCTGATGAAGTTTCAGAGAACAAGAGGTTAATGAAGTGTTATGTAAAGGCAGAAGAGTCATTTAGAAATATCAGGGCTATCATGGGAGAAGATGGGCTTTCCAGAATGACACATGAACCACAGCCAGAGAGGGGGGCAGCCCGCAGTGAGCAGCACCTGCTTGCCTGGACTGTCTGGGCAGATGCTGGGCAATGGCTCAGGGCCCAAGGAGGTGCAGTGACTGAACTGGGCTCCCATTACAGCCTGGTGCCAGAAATGATGAGTGAGGTCCTAGCAAATGTCAGTGGGCTGCCTATTGAGTGAAAATATAGCCATGAAAATATGGCTATGAAAATATGGCCATGTTTTGGCAATACTGAAAGTAGTGCCAGGTTACTCAGTGCAATAATACTTACATACAAGTATCTTGACTATCTGGGAAGACTTCAGAAGGCAAATACAAGGCTATTTTCTGACACTTCATCGTAGTCTTTCTTGCAAGAGAGGGGAAAAAGAAATCCACTTTACTGCAGAGGACATTTAAAAGTAGACATAGTGTCTGTGTAGCAAGGAGCTGTCTCACTGCAGAAGTCTGATGAATTTAAGTGTGAGCTGCTTTTGGCTGGGGCAGAGTTAATTTTCTTCACAGTGTCTGGTGTGGGGCTGTGTATTGGATTAGTGCTGAACACTGGGTTGATAATACAGAGATGTTTTTGTTACTGATGAACAGGGCTTACACAAAGCCAAGGCCTTTTCTGTTTTTCCTACTGCCATGCTGGTGAGGAGACTGGTGTGCATGGGAGGAGACAGTGCTGAGACAGGTGACCCAGGCTGACCAGAGGGATATTCCAGACCATGTGTCATCATCCTCAGTATAAGGGGAAGTAGAAGAAGGGGGAATGGTTGGAGTGATGGTATTTGTCTTCCCAAGCCACTGTTAGTGCAATGAGGCTCTGCCCTCCTGGAGATGGCTGAACACCTGCCCAACCATGGGATGCAGTGAATTAATTCCTGGTTTTGCTTTGCTTGTGTGCATGGATTTTGCTTTCTCTATTAAACTTTTGTTATATCAACCCATGAGTTTTCTCACTTTCAGCCTTCCAGCTGTCTGCCCAAACCTGCTGGTGGGGGAGTGAGCCAGTGGCTGTGAGGGGCTTGGCTGTTGGCTGGGGTTAAACTGTGGCAAGTGGGTACACTGGGAATGGACAACTGGAAGCTGAATGCTGGGAATTGCAGACTGAAGTGCAAGCTTCTAGCAGTGATGGTTGGAGAAACAACTTAATGAGTCTTTAAAAATATCATGCATTTTAAAGACTTTAGTACTCTAGCTTTAATTATGAAATCCTCCAACAGTTTTTGTCCTAACATTGTTTCTTTCCCCCAAGTTTCTAAGAGGAAAGCCTACAGTTCCTATTTTCCTGCCCATTACCTTGAAATGATGCAAAAAATTCATGCACTCTTCTTCATTAGTGATAAATTCACAAACTTAAGAAAAAAAACAAATTAATTTTTCAAGTATCTTGTACTAGCACATATATCATCTGTCCAAAACCAGAATTAATTTGAAGCTAACACAGTTATGTAATTTCTTTTTCTCTGTTGATTACAAATATAAACTTCTCATTTGTTTTCAATGTAGTGACTCTGTGCAGAAAATTGCAATAATTTTGTTTACCAAAGTGATTTAATTGCCACAGTTTTCACTGTAAGTATAATTGACATCACCTTTCTATTTTCAAACCATTCAGATGAACTAAAACTTTCCCATTAGTTCCTTACCATTCTGCTCTGGTTTTCCAACCAGGTGGTGGGCATATTCTTTTAAAAGTAAATAATTGGGAAAAGTTCCTGTATGTGCAACAGCTTCTCCTCTCTACTGATTCAGGGTGTATGTATGTTCAACATGATGGCACTTGTTTATGTATGAACAGGATAGGAGGGAATTCCATGAAGGATTTGTTGGCTGCTGCTGCTGGTGGGAATGGTACTGTACTTGTGCAATTTACAGCTTGGGAGAAGAGGGTCTCACATTCAAGTAGGCAGTGATTCACACCCAAATGAGAACAGATTTCTCAGGGAAGAAAGTGATACCCTCTTCCATTATTTCATGGCAGTTTTGCAGTATTTTTTACTATCTTTAAAGCAATTCTGGCACAAAGCTCATCTGCCAGGAATTTTCAGTCCCTGACCCTGTTGTTTATCTTTCAGATTTACAGCAAGTTTTCTGTGATTAGTATTCCCAGCCTTTGCCTGCTAATACAGCATCCAGAGTTCAACAAGCTCCAGCTTTAGCATTTTTTATAAAACTGTGTGACTCTGCAATAGACTTGTCCCCTCTGTCTTATCGCAAATATTTATCCCAATTCTCTTCATAAAAATTCTGAGTCATCTTTAGTTCTGTGCTTATAAAAATTCCACTGGAAAAACACATACACACAAATCAACCAAACAAAAATCCCAATCTTCCAAAGGCATATAGAAAAGATGTTTATTCCTAACTAAAAATCAATTCTTTTATGTATAATCAATTCTTTATGTATTTATAATATGCTCGTTTAATAAAATTATTAATAATGGTAATTGTGTACTTGAGAGCAAAAACAACTATATAATGTAGCAATTTTGCAATGATTGCTGTTACTGGGCTTTGCTGGTGTCTCTGTGATTTATTGGAAGGAAGCAATATACTTGTGCCATCTCTGGCTTATGCTAATTACCCTGTTTGTTTTTGTTTTGGTTGGTTAGTTATTTTTGTTTGAATTTTTTTTCTCTCCCAAAAAAATGATCCAGCTTCTTTTTAGTAACTTGGACTTTTTTCTAAATCAGGCATAAAACCAGGCATTTTTCTCTTGCCTTCCTTGATTTGCAACACATGGAAGTCTGCAGTGAGAAGTTGTGTAGATCCTGCTGATTCACTCTGGCAGATTCTAATAGTTAACTGCATCCTGCCTGCAAGAGTGTGGGATGATCTCAGCAGGATACAAACAAAACTGAATTAGGCATCACCTAGACTGGATAAAGTGACTCTTTGCTTCTGTCTTAAACACCAAAACAAGTGCAACAACTATGAGACTTTCTTAAATTGAATATTATAAGGACAGGTTCACTGCAACACACATTTATGGTGCTCTTCATGTTTAAGTTTAAAAAAAATAATTCTGAAAAGATATCCTGATCCCATTGAAGACAAGGCTACTGCATCCATTAAAGCCAGTGTTTGAGCCTTTTGCTCTATAGGGGTACAAATGCAGTGTTATACATATTCTGGTACTGATCACCAGAGAGAACATTATCTGCTAATTCAGTAACTGGGAATATCAGTGCAGTTGGCTGCAACTGCCATGGGATTATTCAAGACTAAATAGGAAAACAGGTCAGAACATCAGATCTCTGTCTTCTTTGCCATTGGAGCTGATGGAGGAGCTTTTAAATATTTATTAATCTTAATAGACACAAAAGTCTGCAGATAAAATAGGTATTGGCCCAGATACCAGATCACTGCAAAGCAGCCCCTGCCCAGCTCCTTTGCATCATAGTTCAGTGCTGCACAGGCAGGAATTTTTAAATTCAGCATTGAGGCTCTGCCATGTTGCCAATCTATTAAAAATGAAATGGTAAGAAAGCAAAATTTCCTGTGACTTCTTGTGAATTCTGGGGCTTAAATCACTTTACATTTCTGATCATGAACTCTGATGATGAAGTGCTTGACTTATTGATCAGCATGAAAGGAAAAAGATATATGCCCCTCAAAATATCCTTTCCATGCACTGAGTTTAAAATTCAGTGTGTTGTTGCCGAGTGATGATTTCATCTTTATTGCAGGGAAACTAACTGAAGGTGTCTTACTCAGTTTAGCTATGGCCTTTTTTTCCCAGGTGGGTCATGAAAACAAGTCTACAGTGGCAGCCTTTTGAAAATAGTCTCTCTTTTCCCTACCCCAGAATGTTACAGAGGATTTACTGGATAGTTTTATTTGCTTCAGAAAATACCTGCTGCACTTAAGTCATAAGACACTGAAGAAATACTGCGGTAGAGTTCTTTTTATATCACCAACAATGTAACTGCATTGTCAATTAGTTCTGAAACTGTGCTGAGGAGTTTATGGGAGGGCTGTGAATTGTACTGGAGTCACTGTTTTGGGACTAATTTCTCTTTTAAATCCCAACAGGGAAAGATATTCATACACTGAAAATGATTAAAGAGTGTTGTGCTCTTTTGTGGTACAAAGAGAGAAGAATTAATTTCCAAAGGGGTTACTGCTTATTTTCTAGAGAATGTCCATGCAAGTGTTGCAAATATATGATGTGAAGCTACATAGCCAACAGTGGACTCTGGAATAGCTTTGATCCTTTAACTGTATCTCTGGGACTGAGATTAGGCTTTACTAGATGATAGCTCTTGTTATTTGAAATAGCCTAAATTTTTGTAATAGTTCAGAGTGAATTTTCTTCCCAGCATGGATCAGAAGTGAATTGCCATAAACTCAGTGGCTAGCACATTTGGGAGTGTTTGGAGAGATCTGTGTTCCAGCCCCTGTTCTGAATCATGTCCCTGTGCAGCTGGCTACTGTGAAATCTTTTTCCTTCTTCCTTTAGGTTCACAAGAAAAGAATGTATTATTTGAGTAGAAAACACTTCATTGAACCTGATGTTTCCCTGTTGGAGGTGGGGCTTTCTAAGCAGTTGCTGTTTATTCATAGAAGAAATTCCAGGAATTTAAGGCTCTGCAAGTCATTTTCATAGAGGCTCATTATTTGCTGACCCTTGAAACCCTGTCTCCTCAATTCATGTGAATATGTACAGAAGGGCAACCTCATTCAGAAACAAAATTCTGTTATAAAGGCGTGTGTGGGAGGAAGCAGATAATTTTCACTGATCTTTTTGTTTCTCTTTATTTTGTTTTCACCCTTTCTTTTGCTATAGCAACAGTGCGGAGTGTTGACGCCATAACACGTTGAAGAGATGATCTGGACATTAAATTAAGCTTAATCTGTCCTTATTTCCAATAGAGAATGGATTGTCACCTGTGAATATTTTTGTAACCTACTCTTTGTATATCTCCTTGTATATATATTCCCACCTCCTCAGTATGTCCTTCCCTATATCTCACCCATAGGTGGCATATTTATCATAATATTTTCACCTATGTGCAGCCAGTCTCATTTTCTGTTTTCAAATGCCTCTCAGTAATATTTCAGGTGTAAAATGTCCCTTCAGATTGGAATACATCACACCTGGCTGAGGAAAAGTGATGTTGCATCTTTCATAAAAGTCTATCAGCTATTCTTTTCTGGGATAGCTCACCTAGTCACAAGTGGTGGACTCTGCTGTTTCAATCTGTCATTTCTTTTGTTTCTTTACTAAACAGCCTGTCTTTCCCAAATAAATTGCAACATATCTAAATTTCCATCATGGATAATAGCCCTGATGTGGTTTATGTCACTGAAACCTGGCAGAGTGAAATATTGCCCTCCTCCCAGTTTTGGCTCTATCATCAGGTTTGCATTATATCAGGTCATCTAGGAGCTGCTGCAGTAATTCTTCATTCTTATTCTAGCTGTCCACTAGTGGCCTCTTATGTTTCATCAGGTGAAACATTGAAATAACAAGGTGTGCATATTTATAGCCTCATTGTTGATTAAGTATAGTAGCTAGCTTGTGAAGTAGATGTTGGGAAATAGGATCTTAAATCAGAGCTCATTTTCCCCCTTCAGCTCAGATGACAAAGGAAATGAGATATTCCTAGAAGTGTTGTCCACAACAAGATATAATAAGGAACAGAAGGTACAGCTATTTGACTATATTAATTAACTCTTTTCCAGAGTTACACATCTGTCAACTGAGAACTGCAGCAGCCTCTCAACTTCATTACTTTAAGAAAGTATCTTTAAGTAGCATTTTTTTTTGTTGGCTTCATTTTTGTACAGATCTTTTACTTGTAGTGATACATAGCAAAATGACTTCTTACCAGACTATGAAATTGCAATTTACCATTCCCCAAAACAAGCAAATAAGATAAATAACAGAAAACCCCTCAGAGCCTCTGCTACCAGTAAAGATAGAATGTACTGTAAAAGGAGATTTTTACAATGTAGCACTCATCAGACTGGACAAGACATCAGTCTCCTTCATTTGGAGGTATATCTATGTAGCTCACAAATTGTCCTTTGGCCTCTTTTTCTGTGTTCTTTAGCCAAAAGAGCAGGTGAGATGAATGGATGTTGCAGATGCAATGAATCCTTTGACAGGCACTTGAGCTTACAGCTGGCATTGAAGTTCAATGGCATGGAAGTTCCTCATGGCCCAGAGCCTGCCCTGAGCTGTGCCCTTCTGATATTGGGGTGTGTGGTAACTGCAGGGAGGGCTGTCTAGTGACTACCTCCCAGTGTGAGGGTTTGGGGTGAATTGCCCAATACTTTCCCTTTTCTCTGGGAAGCTGGTGGGATGATGGCCCCAGGGTGCTCCTCAAGGGGATTATTGGACCATCTCTTCACCCCTTCTCAAGAAGGTGTGAGTTCAATTTTGTTGTTGTTGCTTGCTGACATTAATTTTACATCTCCTGATTCTGATGAAAATTCAGGTTTCCCAAAAGCTGCTTTTTTTTTTTTATGCCTTCAGACATTTGCACCTTGCTGAGAAAAGTGCCTGACCATGGAAAGCCATTTCACAGCAAAGACTCTGCAGTCTCAGGCCTCAGTAGAGCATTATTTGTTCTTGTTTGTTCTACTCCAAGTAACCATTTTTTATCACTCTTCCTACTATCATGATGCTCATGGTAATCCTGAGCCTAAGGCAGGAGTGGGTGGCTTTCCACTTTTCATCTCTGAAGAAAAGCTCAGCGTTTTTGGTGGGTGGTCCTACACCCCCTCCAAGGGTCTGTCTTGGTTTAGGTCTCACCTACCTCAAATGACAGTTTTTCTCTCTATATCTCCTCAAGAGATTTTGAGGGAAGACATCTAATGTGGCTTTAGTTCTTTGCATTTTTTTTTGTTTGTGACCAGAAATAAGAAATGATCTCCTCATTATAAGAAAATAGGAAATCCTGATTTAATCTGTTTGGCACATATTGTTCATTTAATTATTGTGTGATTGATGTGTGACAGCAGAGCAGGAGTAATATGGCCACACATTGTTGTTTCAGGGGGTGTTTTTTTATGGTCTCCCACAAGCAGATCACCAGTCCATTTCTGCAGCCTGCCTTCCTTCCTGCTCAGAACCTGCCCTGCCCAAAAATGTGTAGCACAACCATGCACTGCAGGTGTAAGAGTGCTTGCTTCAGTTCACAGAGCACTAGTAATAAACAGGCATCCTCTTGAGTTCTCAAGGCTTGAAACTTTTGTTTACTCTCCAGGAAACTTCATTTAATATTCTTGTTAAATAAAAAATAAACCTGAGACTTGCTTGAATCCCTTTTTTGACAGTGTTGTTTCAAGTATTAGTTACCTTGGCTTGCCTAACCTTTTACTACAGTTGAATCACTTCTACTCTCTTACTGTTTTACAACTTGATGTTATGTTATAAATATAGAGGATGTAACACCTCCTGATGTGGCATGAATATTTTTCAAGGCCAGGCTTTTCTGTTGTTGGGAAGTCTTTTTCTGATCAACATATTCTCCTTATTTCAAGTTGAAGCTCATTAACCTGAAGATTCAAAAGGCTGGAATTAAGTTTCTATTTCTGAGACCTGATTAAGAATTATAACAAATGCAAATGAAATTTCTGCCATAAAACAGCACTTAAATTACTGTAAATCCTCATTTGATTACTGCTGTGCTACAGGTACATACTTTTCTATGTAAGTCAACCCAAATGTATGAGAAATTTTGCTTTCTCAAATCAGTTGCTTATATGTAATACCTGTTTTTTAATGGAAGTAAAATTAGATTATTATCTCCAGTAATGAATCAGAGAAACCAGGGAAAATGCTGCCATAGTTGTTCCCATGTTCAGTCAGGCTGTGTAAATATTTCATAGGAAAAGAGTAGCCTAGGAGGTTGTAGGAGAAGCATCCTGTGAATCAGAAACTCTTAAAGGTATGGCATGAGAAGAACAAAAGGAGCTTAGTGCAATCTGAAGGGACAAAAGAAGGTGAGAGGTTTACATCAGCACTGGACATTGAATTGCAAGTAAATATAAAGGACTGAAGTGAATGCTCACATCAGCAAAAAGTGACAAAATATCAAGTGAAGCTGAAAATGAAGCAATATTCAGTTTGTCTTGGGGTCATGTGTTATTGATGAACTGAGCACAGAATCTTCTTTCTCACAAGTACGACCTGAAAGATGGTGTTTCTTGTCCTCTCTTCCTAAACAGTAATATGCTAATACTGAGTTTCTTGTAGGACATTTTTTTTTACTGTTATCTCTCAGTAATAGCAATTGCTGTCCCTCTGTGTTTTCAGTATACACTGAGACTGAGTCGTGCCAATGTATGTGGCCTTTGACTTCTCTTGCCTTCAGCAGAATAGTCCTGTTCAACCAAGATCAGACAAAAACTGTTTAAGGAAGAGCACAAAAAGTGTAGAGGAGAAAGAAGAAACACCTCTGTGCTAAGAGGATTTTTAAATGGCATCTGAGGAAGCTGCTGACACAGGGACAGAGGTTGTAGTCTCAGCAGGGAGGACAAAATGAATGTGCTGTAGTGAGGTTCCTGATTTTTATTGTCGCATTTGAATCAGTCATAAGCTCATTCACTGTGTATAGGGCAAAATCAGAAAGGAAGTAAAGGCCTATCAAGAGTCCAAAACGTGGCACTCAGTTGATAAAATTGTATCTTGTTTTGGAACAACTCCTCTAATTGTCTTCTGTCTCATCATGGTAAAAAAAGATCTCTTGCTTTTTCTTCATTTCAACAAGTCAGTATATATATAGACTTTCTATTAAAATTCACTAACTGTGCTATTGCCATTCCTTTTATCTTCTCAGCCAGGTTAATAAGATTCTGTGTATACTGCAGAACAATAACACTCTTGTCTGGTCAAAAACACATTTTACATCTTCTGGGAGGAAGTAATCCTTGCATAAATATGCTGGTTGCTCTGTTCTGTCATTGGGAATTTGCTTGTGTGCTGAAGAAGAAAGGTTCCTAGCTGATTGTTTAGAAGTAATTAAAGCTTCCAGAATTGTTTTTTGTGCTACACCAGTGTAAGAATACTGATATACTGTAGCTGCAATGCTCCCAATTCGGATTCAGTAGCAAAACTATACTGTAAATAAGTATAATAGAGCAAGGATAATTTATGTTGGTAAAATAATTGTCATATATATTCCAGATGTTTCTACTGCTGCAGTATTTGTCAGGTGACACATCTTTTCAGTGCCTGGCTCACAAAGAAATGACAGTTGTATGTCACAAAAGGCATAGTACTTATCAGCATTTTAGTTCATTAGAAAAATGCCTAATAAAGAACTTTCTGGAGCTCAGCTCTCATTAATCTCATTATCTAAATGTGGAATAGTGACGCTTGCAAAGTCACTATTGACTTTGTGTCAATAGTGACTTTTGACACAAGAAGTGTCCAAAATGTGGACTAGTGACACTTGCAAAGTTTTCTGATGCAATACAGAGGAGCCAAAGAAGTGGTAAGAGCTTCCAGTAACCCCTGTTTCAGCTTGAAATGGTCATGCTAGGAGGATCCTTTATGACCTCTGCAGCCACTAAGGCAGAAAATGTTGACTTATCACTCCTTCAGGCAGGACTTGTGGAACAGTTTGATGGAGCTAACAAAGATCTGCTGGACATGTGAACTGTAATTAACAGTTCCAGCCATGGCAGCAGGAGTCATGTTCCCATGCACGGGACATTTGTCCTGCTGAACTTGTGTGGCCCGCTATCAAGAAAGAGGCCATGGCCAAGAGAAGGACTGGTGCCCCCTCCTCACTCCACATCTGCATTGCTCCAGCTTAGAAATGCTTGAAACTTGACTCGTGATCAGAATGACTTGTTCACTCTGCATATTTAGATAAACTTGAGCTAGAGTAGGAGTTACTGCAACTAAGGAAAAAAACATTTTATATGGAGGTTGGACATTGCTTGGGTGGCGAGTCAGAAGAAATGACCTTGACTTGTGTTTCTAACATGGATTTTTGGGATCAACTTAGATAATTAAACTATGCCTCTATTCTCATCTGCTAATGGGAATACACCTTACCTTGTCCTCCTGCTGTTTTTTCTAATCAGATGATAATCTCTGGGGACAAGATTGTTAC
The DNA here is from genome assembly GCF_051311805.1 of Agelaius phoeniceus. Taxonomy (NCBI): domain Eukaryota; kingdom Metazoa; phylum Chordata; class Aves; order Passeriformes; family Icteridae; genus Agelaius; species Agelaius phoeniceus. Next base: position 14,453,058 of record NC_135266.1, read on the forward strand.
TTAAAATAGTGTGTTCAAAACCCAGTTTGTAGGTGGAGCCATTAAGCCTTGGGAGCCACAGTTACAAAGGGATTTATATGCCTTTACCCACTTATTTCTATGGGAAGTACATTTGTGGGTCTTTGTTGTAGACAATACAGATACACAGCAAATATCAGGAAAAAACTTGCTAGACTATTTAAAATATTATGTTGGAAAGGAAAATAAGCAGAAAGAAAGACAGCAAAAAAACCAAAAGGCAACCCTGAAAGAACAATGTTTAAAATAAATAAAACAAAAAAATTAACATATGTAAAATTTAAAGTTTTATATGTTAAAAATCAAACAGACTAGGTAGTAACTTGCAAAGCAGGCAGTGCTTAAGCTGCACTGAAGGTTAAGAAGCTAATAGAACTGTTTCATTCATTTCTTTCCTTTGTTTTGTGATGAAGAACATTACATCTATGTTATTCCAGGATAAGAAGATTCAGACCATGGAATATAAGAGTAGCAGTAGTATGAGGAGGCTTTCTGCTGCTGCTGTTCTAGTTTTGAGGTGGAACCTAAGTCCAGATCTTAATCACGTGTAGTGATCAAGATCTTGCTAACAGGTGGATTGATTGTATGGAAAACCTCAAGCTTGAGCATGACATTGAATGTACAGAAGATATTAGAGAATGGAGTCTTTTTCTTTTAAAGGACTCTGTCATTGATGTGACTGAGGCAGCAAATCCCCTCTGATAAAGCAAAATTCTTCATAGCCAGAAAGGATTGGACTGAATTTCCCCCTGTGAATGAGGAAGAAGGGGAGAGTGAACATAATGGCAATACAACATTCTGCTGCTCTCGTGCCCTGCTGAGCTGGAGGAATGACTCAAAGCTATGACAGTACTTATCTCTCGTGTCTTGCTTCCTCTCCAGCTCTCACCTGCCCCCAAATGAATCATGTGGAGGGGGAAACAGAGGCACAGAGTTCCAGGGCATGGCCCTTGTCTGCCCCACGGGTAAAACTCATGACCAGAGAGGAAGGAAGAGAACTGTTGCATGCCTGTGGGTATAGACTCCAGTGGTATAGACTGACATGTGAGGCCTTCTGAATGTGAGGACAGCCATGAATTGCTTGTGGGGTTTGGTCCTTAGTGCTTTGGGGAGCATAGGGAGGCAGGCTAGTGAAGTCAGCTGCTGCAGGACTTTGTGTGTGATACAATGACAGAGAATTTAAACTAGAAACCTCAGGAGAGACATACAGTTATTTTGCTGTTGGCCAAGATTCTCCAAATTGATTTCTGGCTCTGTTTGTTTGATTCTCTCTAGCTGGATATTACTTGTTTTTACTTACTGCCACTGACCTCACCTTTTGTTAATGGGTAGGAATTTAAAAGGGTGTTCTGATGGTGAGAAGACATAAATTTAGCACTCTTGTGGGGAAGTAGGAATATAAATCTTCCTGTCTTCCATGAGAATTTTTTGTTTCTATTTGAATCCTAAAAGCCCCTTCTCCTACCATCTCAGCAAGGTTAGGTCTGAATTTTTGTTTGAATAAAGCTGCCAAACCAGGTGTTCAAAACCTGTGTAAAACCACACAAAGAAGCTGCTATGCTGTGGTAATATTGGAAACAAAAGCCATTCTCTCATTTCATTTTACACTGTGCATCAGCAAAGAGGGAATTAAAGGTATTCTGATTGCTATTTGATTTTGTATCTCCCAAGAAAATTAATTAAATTAGTGTTTTATTTAATAATGCTTAATGAAAAAACCCCAAACTCAAGGGATATTTTTTAATTGTTTAACCATCTAGATCTGGAAATCCTAGTGAATCACCTCTGAAGCCAAAATGAGGTGTTGCAGAGGCAGACTTTATGCAGAATGGAAGAAAGGCTGTTCTTCATTTTCTTGGGTGATAATTCATCATTGAAACATTGCTTTATGCTAAAAATCCAAGTAGTAGATTTGCTATTGTGATCTTTTCAGTATCTCCATCCCTTTCTATGGTGATGGCAGTTACCTCTTTAGGTCTATTTCTGAGCTGTCTGGTAATTATTGCTGTATTGTACTGCTGTAGTTCAACAAAGCTGTGACTGGATGCACGGGGTCCCTTGCTTAGTTATGTTCACATAACACATCATGCTTATGGAAATCTGACACTGCTGAAGAATCTTTACTTCAAAATGGATAGTAAAAAATGTCACATTTGCAGATAAAGAGTAAACATTCCTATCTATGCAGGCAGAGCCGACTTTCTCCCTCCACATAAATATCACGATTCCTTGGGAAACTGTACTTTATTGATGGATCCAAAAATAACATCCCTAAACCTTTCAGTCAGACCTAAATCTTTCAGTCAGAATGGTCTGATGTCAGATCTACAAAAGTTATGTTGCCTAAATGATAAGCTTGGTTTACTTTTTGGATGTAAGAATTCAAATGTGTTCTTTGCAAATCCTAGCAATTTTGGTGTAATCAGAAGAGATTACATGCAATTTCATTGTCACTGAAAAGAACATCCACAAGAGTGCAAAGCACAGACAAGACAGTGTTCTGTTTTGTAGGAATAATAGCCTACCTTCTGAAATAGATGTAAGATTTCTGTGATATATGGGGCTGTCCAGTGGTGCCTCAGGTAACATCAGTTTTATGTGTGTAACCAAGGTTCCAAATCTTCCTTGCTCTGTTTCTTTCTGTTTGTGATTTTTCCTCCATTAGCTAATCCCTTTCTGGTAATGTTTTTGACTTTGTGGGGAATCCAGTCAAGGATCAGTTCAGATCCTGTCCTTCTAGGAGTTTAAAAAAAGAAAAACAAACTACAGTAGTGATGAAATATGATTAAATATTAAAATATTTTATTTTAATGATGGAATTTTATAAACCTATATTGCAGTAATTCCTAGATTTTTTTTTCTCTCAGTGTAACAGAGCCCAAAGTGTCAAAAAAGGGTGACAGCAGATTTTTCACACAAAATATTGTTGCGACCTATAAAATGCAAGTTTGGGTGTTCTGGTTTACTTAAGCATTCTTATTATTTTCTTGCACAGGAATCTTTGTAAAGTGATTGTTCACCTTTTTATGTGTGTGTAATGGAATGTGCAAAAATGTCTGAAAGCAATGCTGGTAATAAGTATTCCAATGGGATGGTGCTGGAGTTTTTTTCCACTTGAGTGGAAGCATTTCTTTGGTGATGGAGGGATCTGGTTTTGTTGTAATTCTCTCTCAGTGCAAATGAGCTACTAGTTCAAGAATGGAAGATAAAATGACTTCACCTTACCCACAACTCAGGCTTCCTGGTTTCCAGAAATCTTCCCAGACAAATGTGGTAGGGCAGGGATTTCTGTTAATGACTTCAGAGCAAATGCTATTGGATTCCTTTAGAGTATTTGTACCCTGGGTCTGGGATTGTGCCTCACTGGATCCCCCACAGGGTGAATGCCATATGAATACCAGTTCAGTGCTTTGCTGCATTTCTGGATGCAGGTGTGCTTTCACTGGTATTTGATCCCCACAAATAAAGCCTGAACTTTCCTGTGTCTGTCCTTAGAAATATACACTTGTATGAAATACTGCAGTCCTTATAAATGTGTGGGAAAACTGACATTACTGTCCTTGGAAACACAAATTATTCCGTTTTCTAAGAGTTTCATACTGTCATATCTGTGTATCTTTTGCAAGACTTTTTTGGAGCAAATTCCCAAATGGACACCACACGAGTAAAATCCACTTGAAAAAATCCACTTGATTGTTCTTACTGAAGAAATCACTGTCTGCAGTAGTTATAGTTTCTTACTTCCCTTTAAATGTTTGAAAGATACTATCAACTGAACTCTAATAGTTTTATCTTTATTAAATTTTGTAACAATATGCAAAAAATTGAGTAATTCAAACAATTTCCAATGAGTCTGTAGTTTATGATAAAATCTATAATAATGTAATTTGAGTTTCACCCATCTTCTAAATGCTGTGAGCAAATTCTTTCCCATATTGAAAAACCTGCTGTCAAGATTGAAGAGGCTGCAGTGAAGAATTGTATGAGTGCTTAGGACTGTGAGGATATGAGTTATGAAGACAGATTAGACAGACCTAGCTACAGGCTGTAGTATATTAGACAGCATAGATAAATTGAGGCTAGGAGGGCATCTCGCAGTGGGATGAAATATACTGAAGGAATGCTATAGATTGATACCTCTCCGTGGTTTAAGACTAGTTGCTTCAAAAATGTGAGGTCACATACTATGAAGATGACAAGTGGACTTGGAAACTTGCAGACAAGGCATTGAAGTGAAGCATTTTAGTTCACATAAGGGAATACTGTAGCAAACTGTATGTATTAGCAATAAATAGACATTATTTCAAGAGGAAATTTGATTAAGCAACCTTAAAAAGAGAAATAACATGATTTTAGGTGGAGAAGAATGCAAGTACTGTGAAAAAACAACCAAGATATAAACAGAACCTCTACTGAAGAAAATACATTTTCCCCCTACTAATTGAGAGATCTACCTTCCACCTTGCCTTGCTGACCTTGCACTGTTTCTGATCATGTTTCAATGAATTTGGATGTCCTTCTGCTGTTAAAGCTTAGGGCTCCCCCAAGGTATGTAAAGTAGCTCAAAAGGATTGTGGGTTGCAAAAGTTTTTGAAGCACTTTTATTTTCAATTTGCTACTATGTAGTAGTAGCACATACACATATCTTAGACCCAAATGAAATTGTACCCTTTTGTCTATTTACTAAGGTTAGCACACATGCCTGGAAGTAGAAGGCTTTGTGTTCCCTATTTAGTGCTTTATAGAATTTCAAATAATACTTATTTGTAGAAAAGGCTGCTTATATTGTATCATAGTAGTGATTTTTTTTCTGTATCTCACTAACTTTGTAAAACAAGCATTGAATTTTAACTTCTGTTGTATTGACCTCTGTGTGGTTTAAAATAGTTCATCTTATCAGTGGTTCTCATGGTGCAGAAATAAAAACTAGCTGTTTCTTGATAATAATGTGGAATTTACTTTCCTTGGAGGTGTCTGGCCATAGGACTGGTTTGTGCTGCTTGTTGTGACCTCAGCCTGCACCAGCAGGATAAGACACACCTGTGGTGTGGTGTGATAGGATGGGAGCTGGGAGGTGACAGCAGGAGGTGTTTGGTTTCTCCACCCAGAGTGTGGTGGGTCCCAATGCCTTGGCCAGCACCTGGATGCCCACCCAGCCACTCCCTCCTTCTCTTGCTCAACAGGACAGGGGTAGGAAATTAGATGAAAAAGCTTCTAGGTGGATATAAAGACAGGAAGATCTCTCCAGTTATTATCACAAGCAAAACTGACTTGACTGCAGGGAAATGAATTTGATTTATCGACAATTAAAGCAGATTTGGGTAATGAGAAACAAATACAAAATTAAAACACTTGCTCTCTCCCCAGGATTTTCCAGGCTCAAATTCAGTCCTTCATTCCTGCCTGGAAGCTGCTGTATCTGACAGCCAGGGAAAGGCCTGGATGCTCCTCAGAGACATTGCCCCTGACAGTTCCTGGGCACCTGCACCCCATACCCTGAGATATATTAGTCTTTCTTTTTTTTTTAAGAAAGCGTAAAAAGTATTTTCAACAATTTAGATTTTTCTTCTGAGTATTTGAGGAGACATTCCTTTATTTTCTTTATAACCAACAATAGTTGCAATCTTGAAATAAATTAGCCCAAAAGAAAATCCTTTTTTCTGTCAAAACATTCTTTAAAAGCAAAGTGATGCTTAAAGACTTTAGTTTTGAATATGTATTAAGGAAAAGATTGCACTTATTTCACTGGAGAGGTGACCCTAGTTGATCTGGCTTTTTTTTTTTTTTTTAGATAAATTAGTTGCTTAAGCACTGCCAGATATCTATTAAGTTCCCAATTATTATGAATATTCTATTCTCTGATGTCTTATATTAGTAAATAGTTCTCACAAGGTTATTGTTTCAACCTGGCATATAAAACTTTTCCCTGTTTTTTTAAGGAATAGTAGAAGCAATTTGGCATCTTACATTGCCTTCTTGCACTTAGCTTTTTAAAAAAATCTATATAAGAAACTTAAATAAAACCATAGTGGTCACACTGTCCTTATGTTCGTGTGAAACATATGATCACACTGGAGAATAATCCTGCTGACAATTCATCTATGAAAAACTTTACAGCTGGCCCAAAATCATGCCTAGAAGGGAATCTATAAGTTTCCCTCCTTCAAGAATACCAACCTAAGAATACAGTAAGAACAAACTAGAAGTTTTCATATTGAACTTATAAAGCCAAAGTTTGTGACTGGTCATATAACACAATCTTCTCACCCTGGTGTGTTCTGTTAAGAGGCTGTACCTGCCTTTTTTCCCAGAAAGAAGCATTTCATTTCTTTTCTTTCAGCTAAGCCTGGAGTGCAAAGCACAGCAGCTGTGGTCCAAAGATAGTAGACTTACAGATGTGTGTTTTGCAAATGTGGAAAATGAGGTTCAGCCAGAGATGTTTCTTTCCATTAGCTCAGAACTTGCTACTCTAGTAACAGGAACAGCCTCCAAATTTCTCTTCTCTATTTTTTTCTGTCTTTCCTTCTTTTTTTTTTTTTTTTTTTTTCTTTTCCTTGTTTTAGCTATGGTATGTAAATATTGAACAAAATATAAAGGCTCCCTCCATTCTAGGCATTCTAGGCATTCTCCTGATGTAAGATCCTCTAATATAAAAATCAGTTTATTTGTTTATCTCTTGGCAGAATATTAACATTAACACTTACATTTTCACTTGCATTTTCAACACCTTCATCTCAATGGACAACCAGATCATCAGAGTAGCCTTTATCCTCCCACCAATCTGAATGAAGCAATCTCTGTTTCAAAAACCTAATGTTTTTTTTTTCTGTTGTCTTCAAGTGTATTCTAATCTTACTTGTATATAGGATGTAATTTAAAAAAAATAAATGTAAGGAACATAGAGCTAGAAAAAAAACCTTAGAGCATTTGGGCAAATATGGAAGATATAGAGCAGATTTGAGAGATACTAGAAGCTTGTTTAGGAAAAATACTGCTAAGACAGATTTGCAAATTTGTTTTGCATGACTGTGACAAATTACAGCCTTTTGCTGTAATGCAATATGGAAATTTGCAACTGCGTCAACATCGGATCTAGAAAAATGTACATCCCCTGCCATCCACACATGTCCACTACCCGTCCCTCAGAGTGGTTGATATTTAGAGTTTTATGTGACTCAAACATGTGGGTTATACACGAAGTGAAATTCTCAAATTGTTATTTGTCAAACATGTGCATTTAGTATAAAAGTCAGAAGTCAAGGTTTTCCAGCTTGGCTGCCTAACAACATGCTCTGCCTTTCAAAACTGTCTAATCTCAGGCAAGTTTTTTATTGTTTGCCCTGAGACTAAAGCATTGGGATTTCATTCCTGTGCTGCTTTTACACTGCAGTGCTTCTCAAATGAATACACTCACTTTGTGTGAGTGGGGAGAAGAAGAGGTCCTGTAACCCCCTGGGTGGCATTGCCTCCTAAGGGTAGAGACTGAAATCACCAAGGGCTGGATGCCTCTGTGGCACTGGAAGGGAGGCCCCAGCCTCATCAGGAATACTATTGTGCCCCCTGCTTGGGCAACATTAATGTGAGAGAGGATCTGTGTGAGTCTGTTAACTCAGAAAAACCCTCCTGCTCCCTATCTGGGATGAGAAGGCTCCTTCCTTTCTGTAAAACATCAGCTTTCCCCATAACTGGCATTTATTTACACTCAAGCAAATCTCCCACCTCTAGGCTCTTTGCAAGACTGCCTTGAGAGAAGAGTCATGCAGACCTCCCACATTAGAGTGACAATGAGTGAGTTTTGTCTCTGGCTTGACTTGCATTTTGGGTGCTTGGTGCCCAAGAAGAGAGCTTGTGAGGATGGAGCCCAAGCTAGGGGTACATTCTTTAGTGCAGTAGTCTGTGGACCTAAGTCAAGCTTCTATGTGAAAATCAATGATTTCTTTCCCAAAGTGAGAAGCTTAGGCAGAATACATCTGAGCAATGCCAAGAGCTGAGACTGGTAATGCTGCTCAGCAGCTCAAAGGTCTTCTGTACAACAGGTTCTGTGCTGCATGTATTGTTTCATTTTCTATGAATTATGCAGTTACATGCCTATTGAAGCTCTTCTTGTTTCCTCTTCTGTAATTCAGACTTTTTTTTCCCAGTTAGGAGGCCAAGTCTCCTTTGAGTCAGAATAATGTGTTCATATGGAAAAAACCCTCTATTTATTTTGAATATGAGCATGATTTTGATTGTACCCTGGAAAATGCTATCGTTAAAAAACCCACAAACAAAAACAAATTAAACAGCAAAGCACCTACATGATAATGTCCTTTCCCAGGCCAAACAGCCCCTGGCTGGAAGGCAGAATTTAGGTTCTTTGTTTATAAATTGCTACAGCTAAGACAATAATACATCATTTTCTGCAATCACGTAGCAGAGACAAATCAGATAATGTAGATAAAATCTCCTTTCTGCAGCTTAAAGTGAATGAAAAGCAGAGATAAATTGCCATCCCAAAATCAGTGGCAGTAGAAACAAGAGAGGAACCTCCTACTAAGATGAATATAATTGCATCTTGATTTCTAAGGCTCCTAGATTTGGAAAAATTTTTCCTAGAAAAATTGAACAGGCTTCACCTAAAGCTATTTTTAGCATGTACAGGTATATTTTGGTTATGGTAGGAACTGTTGATATGTCAAAGGTGGTTTTGGATGGCAAGACATTGAAGGAGAACACCAAATTGTATATATTATCACACTTGATGATGAGCAGCTGTAAGCCCAAACTAACATAAATTAAATGTGTATCACATTTTTCTGCACCCTGGGGAAGTGCAGAACAAAGTCATGCAGTGATTACACTTCCACCAGCATGCCATTAACAACTCCAGATGGCAGCACTTTAGCTGCAAACATCTCCAGGTGTAATGGGAAGGCTAAAAATAACTAAACAGCAAGGCATGACCTAGTGACAGCCTAATTTGCAAAAGGAATGAAGAGACAACAGGACTGTTTAACTGAAGACATCTGAAAGAAATGGCTTAAGCCATGAACAGATTCATGTAAATATAAAATTTTATTAAGGACAGACATATGCACAATCTGTCTTTTCTTTCTGCATAACTCATCATGAAGATGAAAAATGTATGTTCAGTCAAGTGCAAGCTTATATGTATTACTTGGTAGAAAAACACTAAATTCTTCTCAAAAAGGGTTGAACCTTCTTCATTTAAGGCTTACTATCATCCTGATAGGAAGGCAGAGGAATTCCTATTTGCCTTTCAGCACATTTCTTCTCTGGTTGGTTGCTTGGTTAGTTTATTTGTTTTAAGACAAGATACTGGAATTTAAATATATGCCTTGGGAAGCAATGATATTTTCATTATTTGCTTATTGCCCACAAAGTGCCCTGGGACATCTTAAATAATTACCATCCATTTAAGACTGAATTTTATAGGATAATTTTATTTGCTCTGTCACTTGTGTGCTAACAATCCTTGTATGTTTGGGCATGAAATGGATGGACTGCTGCTGGCTTTAAATAGAAGTAGTGGTTACTGTCAAATACATTTTACATCATTTTCAAAAAAGTTACCAAGCCTAGAACAGAGGTGAGGTTGCTACCAGGGCAGAAGTGAATGACAGGTGCAAAGCTCATTCTGTGAGAAACTGTTATTACTCATATAAATTCAGGTAAATCTATCAAAAGTAACTGCTTCCAGTTGTCCTTTGCCAGTAGATGTGTTTGTATGGTGAAGAGGATGTTCTTTCCTTCTGAGAAAAAAAAAGTATCTTGAAGACAAACCCGTTTTCTTTAATAGTCTGTAAGTTTGCAATCTATTTTAGCATTAACATAACCTTACAGACTTAGATGGACATATTTCTTTTTACTGCTGCTGATAAAACTTGAGTGTCTTTAAATTGTCAGTGGTAATTTTATTAGTGTATTTCAGTTCAGAGCTGTTCGTGGTCTGAAGGGATCATACACAATATAACAGAAACAGTCTTGAACGTCTTGGAAACAAACACAGAGGGAAGTTCCTATGATTGCTGGAACACTGAGGGGGATCAGATGAGTCTGGTTTCACAGTCTGAAAGTAGAGCCAGTTCCAGAACTGTGTGTTGCCTGCTGCCCCCAGTGTGCTGTAGCTGCAGTCCTGTCTCTTCTGAATTTTGCATTCATCATTTTGCTTCCTGCTGTTGCCATCATCCATCCCTCTAGCACATGTCCCAAAAGGAGGGTCTTCTTCCCTCTCTCAGGATCAGAGCTAAAAGTAATCTTTCCCCTCCCCAAACTGAAGGGATTGATTCCTGCAGTGTCTTGGCCAACCATCTTTTGAACCCCTCACACTAGATGAAAGCAAGGATGACATTCTCACATTAGAATTACCAACATGTCTCATGGTCAACATGCCTGTGTAGGTGCTCAGAAGGAGGAGAAACTTATGTCTGTCAATAGCCTGAGGTGTGTAAGATTAACTTTTTGAGAGAATGGGGAACAGTCATTATATAACACACAAAAATGAGGCTACCAGCTCTTCCTTGTCTATCTTTTGATTGTGGCTTTCAAAATAGGCAAAAGAGATATCATTCATGATACCACCATTCTAAAAATTAATAAAAGGTTCACTAAAAATGTGATTTTCTGTCCTGAACACTGGCAAGGCAGAAAAGTGACTTGTGCTGATAAAAAACATCTTTTACAAAAAAATCCAAACTTTCAAGACCTTTACATCCCCTACCTGAGGTACAAGAATGCCATGAACTCCCATTTATTTCGGCCTGAGCTAAAAAATCAAGAAAACCTTGCTAAATTAAGTAGAGTTTCAGGCTTATGAGGTTTATGGTTCAGACTCAAGAGATAAATCAGGCAAATATCAACACTTTGTCTGCTTATCCAAATTAACCCTCATAACTTCTGAAATTTGTTCATGGCTCATTTTCCCAGTGCAGGAAGGGAAGTTAATGAGACACTTGCTTATATTAATCTCACTTCCAGTTTGACATATGTGGATAGCTAATACAATTTTAAAGATGCAATAGTTCAAGCACACTGTTGTGATAGGCAAATATTTATACATAATCATCTTGTTATAGTAAGGAGTTTATTATTCAAATATTTTCTGCCTTTTGGGATATAATAACTTTTCAGCTATCCAAAAGCAAAATCAAATGTGATGACTTTTAAAAGATCTTTCTGTGAATGAATGTTCTGGTACCAGAAAAAATTGTTGTTTGGGATTTATTTGTTGTAAAGGACTTGTGTATTTACTGGATGTTGAATGCTTTCATCTCTGCAGAGGCATTTCTATTTGGAGTTCCCTCCATGCCTGCCTTCTCTGCCATACCCACAAGCCTAAATAGAGGAAGATGTTTATCAATTTCCATTTAGAAATTAGTATTCTGGTCCCTCTGCAGTGCATATAAAATGCTCGTTATGCTGGAGTTTCACTGAAGTAGAAGTGATTGTACCAAGGGAAAAATTTCTCTCAATCAGGTTTGAAGTGCAAGCCTCAGGGACGGGGGCATCGTCTTCCTTTCTTACACACAGTCACTCTTCTTATATCAACACCAATTACAAGGTAAGGTTCAAAGCTTGCCTGTGAGTTTGTTCATATTCAAGCCTGCTGAGAACAACCTGTCCCTTCCTCTCAGCAGACTCTCTTCTTACATTAGAATTCCCTTTCCTTTTTGTATCTAGATAAAATATACAGAAACTGTCTCTTTCAGCCAAGGACTTTGAAAAACCATGAGTTCTGGTTAGTTCTTTATATTTTGAAGTGTTCTTCTGAAAATAATCTTCTCTGTCTTTTTGATTAGACTGTAGACTTTTTAGAGTTTGTGTTCTACTCTGCAAAATTTTAAAATGGGGAACATTGGCTGTTACTTAATGTGCATAGAAGTTTGGGAAAAAGTTCTTGCATGCAGTAACCTATTTCTCTTTAGGAAAAGTGGGAGCAGATTAAAAATTTGCTCTGAGTATCTGGATGAAAACTAAGGTTGCCAGAACTATTTTAACCTCTAAGCTGTTCTCTCTGATAAAAGCATTCAGGAGGGTGCCTGCATTTGGGGCCTCTTTGGTTCAGGTAATTTTAAGCTGAAAATGATAATGTGCAAAAGGTTACACTGAGGAAAACTAAGGCAGATTGTCAATGCAGTCTTGTGTTTTGTGGCTGAATGATGGGAATCTTATTTCTGCAGGAAACAAAATAAGTTTGTCTCTGTTGCAGCATGAGCAGTCTCAATCATCATATTTCTTTCTTGATATTCTTAAACTCAGTTACTTCTTTGTGCTGTTTTGCTTTCAATTTATCTTGTTAGGAAATTTCTGGTAACTTTCTGTGATAAAAGCAACCGCACATTAATTAACAGATGCCTAATTTTGTGCATAAAGTCATGCACCATTATGGAGCTGTGCCTGGGAATCTTCCTAGAAACCTCAGGAGGAGAGATGTCTCTGAAAACTACCATGGTACACTGCTGTAGTTCAGCAAAAGTATATAAAAATTCGGGTGCTTATCTGCGGAAAACTTTTTTGTCTTTGTAAAATTCATCCAGGTCTGAAGGAATTTGAAAAGGTTCTTTAAATAGCTACTTGCTTATTTTCTATTTCAGTGGCTTTTATATAAAATGACTGTAACAAACCAAACCGAACTGTAAAATGCTGTCCTCCACTTCTGATTTCTGCACTGTTATTGATGTACATTACTCTATAGTTCTGGTGTCTGACAGAACCACAAGGTGACACACCTATCTGACAAAATATGCCCACAGCTTAACACTTTCATTTATTTTAGCAAAAAAACCAACCCTGAGTGCTCTGAAATTCCATCAGGCTTAATAGGAAAGCATGTTATTTAGTATAAAGTTGAGAGGAAGAGTGAATTGAAGTGAGCTCAACTGTTTTTAAAAGTTGGCTAGACTTCTTGAACTTTTAACACCAGAATAAAAATTTAATTGAACAATGGGAGAATATCTTCCCTCTTTAAGCTGCATGTAAATTATCATATGGCACATAAGGAGACACTGCTTTCTTTACTTGGCACCATTACTATATTAAATTTCATGCTTGCAAACATAATTTCAAAAGATGTGAGGATAGAGGATATGTACAAGACCCTTAGGAGTCTTGCTGAAAATGAATGCAAAATTAGCATTAAAGATTCTTGACATATCAATGTTTCTTTGTTTTTCCTGTATATTTTCTTCTAACTCCTTCTATAAAAGTACAAACTCAGTAGTTTATTCAGAATCTATCCAGTTGGATAGTTTTCTGTCTCATGGTGGTGCCAACTTGTTTCTCTTTGTAGATCCACTGTTGTTGCATCTCGCTTCTTACTAGTGGCCATTTTAATGATCTGTAGGAGAACATAAGTTTGGAGCAATTCCAATAGCTTCACACTTCACCAGGAAGTTGAGTTAATAAGTAAACTTTGCAGTCAAGAACAGACCAACCCAGAGCCAGAACTGAATCCGTGCCAGGCAGCATTACTGCTTACAGGGACACAGCACTGATGGTGCTCAAGGCCAGGTTGGATGGGGCTTTGAGCGGCCTCATCTAATGGTACATGTCCCTGGCCATGGTAGGGGAGCTGGACTATAGGATCTTCAAAGATGCCTTCCAACCCAATCCATCTGGTGAATCTTGGATTCTATGATCTTGGTTGGGGAGCAAGGAGGAAAAGCACTAAGAAGCTGGGCTTTGCTTATGTGCTGTCAGGGAAAAGGTATTCCTGGAGGTCTTAGGACTGCTGCTCTTAGGAAGATTTCCTCTGCCTTTGTGCCCACTTTTCCTCAGCAATACCTGCTTTCCTGCATGTATCTTTCTCAGACTCACCAGCCATCCTACAAGCCATGTGTTTTGCTGGCTGGAGCAATCTGCCCCCTCAGATACTCTGGAACAGCAGAAACACTGTTCTCATGCCTAGAGCTGGCTGATCAGTGCAGTCATCAGTGCAGCAGTGAGGAAAGAAGGCTGTGCAAAACAGAAAACATCAAATCAGCCTTACTCAGTAACAGCCCTCTGGAAACGGCCCTAACATTCATCAGCAAATCTAATTTGGACACACTTCTTCCCATCAGTCACCAAACACCCAGTTTAGGGGAGACTATGCCTCACTATCTAATCCTTGGCCTAAAGCTACATCAATAATACCCTGTGCTGTCAGGGCCCTGAGGACACCCCCAGTCTTGCCTGTGCCAACCCAGCCCCCTCAGGGCTCCCTGTCCCCTGCTGGGCTCCCTGTCCCCAGGCCAGCCCCTGCCCCAGGGCTGCTGCAGCAGGGCCGTCCTTCCTCCAGCTCCCCACAGCCCTGCCCGGCCACGAGCTCTGAGCCGGGCACAGCTGCAGCTGCACGTCCCAGCCCAGCCCCAGCCCATTCCCGTCCCCAGCCCCAGCCCATTCCTGTCCCCAGCCCCAGCCCATTCCTGTCCCCAGCCCCAGCCCATTCCCGTCCCCAGCCCCAGCCCATTCCTGTCCCCAGCCCCAGCCCATTCCCATCCCCAGCCCCAGCCCATTCCCGTCCCCAGCCCCAGCCCATTCCCGTCCCCAGCCCCAGCCCATTCCCGTCCCCAGCCCCAGCCCATTCCTGTCCCCAGCCCCAGCCCATTCCCGTCCCCAGCCCCAGCCCATTCCCGTCCCCAGCCCCAGCCCATTCCTGTCCCCAGCCCCAGCCCATTCCTATCCCCAGCCCCAGAGAGGTGCCTGTGCTGGGGCCATTATCCTGTGGCTGCCCCGCTCCTGGCTAGGCTGGGCCGGGCTGCAGGCCCTGTCCTGCTGTCCCCAGCATGGGGAGCCCTCCATGGCCCTGGATTTCTGGCAGCCTGTGCTGCTCTGACAGATGCATTGACAGCTCTCCCACGAGTGATTACTGAGATCCTGTGAGTTTTGAATACATTTCTTCACAGAGTGAGAGAACTATTGGGGTTGGCAGGGACCTCTGGAGATAATACTGGCCAAATCTCTGCCAAGGCAGGGTCACCTAGAGCAGGTGACAACAGGAATGTGTCGGGTGGGTTTTGAATATCTCCAGAGAGGGAGACTCCACAACATCCTTGGGTAGCCTGTTCTAGTGCTCTGCCACCCTCAATGCAAACAAATTCTTCCTCATGTTGAGGTGGAACTTCCTGAGTTTTAGTTTCTGGCCACTGCTCCTCATCCTGTTACTGGGCACTACTGAAAAGAGTCTGGCACCATTCTCTTGGCATCCAGCTTTGAGATATTTATAGGCATTAATGAGATCCCTTCTCAGTCTTCTCCAGATTAAACAAACCCAGCTCCCTCAGTCTCTCCTAGTAAGAGGTATGCCCCAGACTCCTAATCATCTTGGTAATTCTTCTAGATTTTCAAGACTTTGGTGAATTATATTCCCCAGTTCTGCAGCAGGAATCTCATAGGAGAGAGTGTCTCCCCTGACCACATCTAGACCTCAAGGGGACATTCACCAGGGCTGACCAGTGCCAGGCTGCAGGAAGGCTCTACAATTCATCTTAGGAAGAACAGGAACTGAGGAACAGTAACAATGCCAAAAGAGCAGAAATGCCTGCAAAATGCAGATTTGAATACATAAATGTTGAGCTTATCTTTGGCTGCCTAGCTCTATTCTTGTACAATAAAAAATAGCCTAGATGACAAAATCATTTTGAAATCAGAATTTTAAGAGGGGAGGAAAAGAGATGAAGTCTGTATAGGGGAGAAAGAAAAGTGTGGTGTCCACTGGGTAGCCTGAAATATACATTCTAAGTATTTAATTGTTTTTCTTTAATATTTTAAAATAAATAAACAAATACAAAATGTTGCTACTGATTGATATGCTCTTGACACTTTCTTGTTTTACTTTGTAATCACTCCCCTAGTGCTTACATAAACAGCCTGAAGGTTTGCTTTTGGTATTTTACCTTGTGGTCATGTTTAGAAGCTGGTCCATCAAAACAAGATTTTATTATTTTCAGAAGTTTATGAAGCAAAGAATTGTAATAGCTGGAAACAAACAAAACAGTCTAATGCCACTCAGTAGTTCAGTTATAAACCTGAAATATGTAAAGTAATAATAGAACATCGACATTTACCACTTGAAATATCCTATCAGATTTTCTACAGGAGAGAAAAATTTGAAACCAAATAAAATTACCTCCTGGGACCTCCCCAAGAAAAACTCAAACAGCCTCTGAGAACATCATTGTAGGGGAAGGCACTGAACATCAGGCAGTTGGTGATAATCTCTGGCAGTCTTAAAAATGCACCATTTACAGCAAACGATTGATGAAATGTCAGTGTATAACTTTGCAATTTTGTTCCCATATGTGTATAACTATATGCATTGCTTCTGTTTATTTCTTGTTGCTGTTTGAAAGAATTTCTGCAGCCAAATATCAAATTTTTTTGCTGTTAGCATTTAAGAGGCTGCCTAATGTGAACAATTTATGTCCAGCTGAGCTCCATTTTATATTTTCTCAATGATATAAAGATTGATTAATTGGAAATTAATTTAAATAATTCTTAGTATTTCTATTGATCAGAAGGCACCTTCCTCAGAAGCCTCATATGCATAAATATGGAATTTCATATCTATATATATATGTGTGTGTGTGTGTTCATTTATAGTATTTTAAGTATATAGCATTCATAGCTGCTTACAGCTGTTTTGTCCTAGTTTGGTAAGATTTGATCTTAAATTTGGCTTTGATTCTGGTGTAATATAACTACATGACAAGATAACTCCCCCCAGCTGATCAAGGGAAGTAGTTGATGTAATCATTTTGGATTTCAGTAAAACTTTCAATACTGTGTCTCCCAGGATCCTTCTGGACAAAATGTCCAGCACACAGCTGGATAAGCACATCATGTGATGGATGAGCAGCTGGCTCATGGGTCAGGCACAGAGGGTTACAGTGAAGGGTGACATCAGACTGGGGACCTGTCACTAGTGCAGTTCCACAGGGCTCCATCCTCGGCCCTATGCTCTTCAACATCTCCATAAATGACTTGGATACAGGACTGGACGGGATACTGAGCAACTCTACAAAACTGGGAGAAGGTGTTGACTCCTTGGAAGGCAGGGAGGCCCTGCAGAGAGAGCTTGATAAATAGAGGACTGGGCAATCACCAACCATGTTAAATTCAACAAGGAAAAGTGCTGGATTCTGCACATGGGACAGGGCAACCCTGGATGTATGGACAGACTGGGGAATGAGATGTTGGAAAGCAGTGCTGCAGAAAGGGACCTGGGGGTCCTGGTTGATGGAAAGCTGCACATGAGCCAGCAGTGCCCTGGCAGCCATGAGGGCCATGAGGGATCATGAGAGATCATCAGGCCCAGCATCACCAGCCAGGCAATGGAAGGGATTGCCCAGCTATGCTCTTCTCTGTTCTGCTCTGTGGCAGCCTCATCTTGAGTTCTGGGGGCAGTTTTGGGTGCCACAATATAAGAAAGGGATTAATCTCCTAGAGAAAGTCCAAAGGAGGCCATGAGGATGGTGAAGGGCCTTGAGGGGAAGACATAGGAGGAGCGGCTGAGGTCACTTGGTCTGTTCAGCCTGGAGAAGAGGAGACTGAGGGGAGACCTCACTGCAGTGACAACTTCCTCATGAGGGAAAGAGGAAGGGCAGACCCTGATTTCTTCTCAGTGACAGGACCCAAAGGAATTGCCTTAAGTTGTGTTAGAGGAGGTTTAGGTTGGGTATTAGAAAAGTTCTTCACCCAGAGAGTGGTTGGGCAGTGGGACAGGTTGCCCAGGGAAATGATCACAGCACCAAGCCTGACAGAGTTCAAGAAGCATTTATACTACGCTCTCAGGCATGTGGTGGCATTCCTGGGGTGGTTCTGTGAGGGATCAGGACTCGATCACTCTTGTGGGTCTGTTCCAACTTGCCATTTTCTGTGATTCTGTGAGGCCTGTGTACAGGACAATGGTGACATCAGCATGGCTTGAGCGCTGATCATGTCAAATTTGCAGTGGGTGAGGGCATGGGATTCTTCTTGCTCATCAAGCCTATTTTAAGGGATAGGTGCCTCACCAGAGTTGAATTTCAGCTTATGATGTGGTGCTGACTGACTTTCCTGGTTAGCCCCCAGGAGATTACAGCGGAGTTATTGAGCTTCCACACCATGCAAAGTGTGCAGGTGATGGAATCTTTGCCTCCCCACAACACTTTAGGGTTTCACTATAAGTCCCTTGAACACCTCCACACAAGTGTAGATGGTTTGTCATATGTGATGATTTTGCTGGGAGCCAAACTGAGACTGGCTTTAAGATTTAACAGTTTTGGATGACTCACACTTTCAGAGAAGCAGCTGCAGGGTATTCAGGAATAGGCAAAAATGGCAATCCAGTGATGAATGTCGTGAAGGAGCTGACAGGAATTGCTAAATATGGTGCAGCACCTGACAGGTGAATAGATATGGCGCACTGATAACGTTAAAACACATGGACATGTTCCCACAACTCCTAGTATTGCTAGTAAAAGAAAAAAAAAATCTAACCTTAGGACTTCATAGGCAAATAATTACGCTGTTGTATTTGGAATTAAGTTTAAATATGTATGTTGTTGTCATTACCTAAAGTATTTTAATCTTTAATTCTTGAGCTTTGGGTCCTTGTATCCTTAATATTAAAATATTGTTTAGAGGTAGCACTCTGGACTTAGTAGAGATGTGCCAGCTGCTGGAGTGGCCTGTCAGTACATAAATTGCTGAAAGAAATTTTGCTATTTCTTTAGAATGTGAACTAATGTAGCCAATTTATCTGCCTTCCTGCCACCCTGTCATTTCTGTTACCTCTACTAAGCTGCAGAGGAATGGAACTAAAAACAGGCCCTGAGCTTCTTCAGCCAGATTAAAATAAAATAAAAAGGTAAAATTCAAAAGCCTTGTTTTTCTCATTGTTAAGGTTCTGCCATCCTAAAAGACCTCTTTCTTAGGAGTATCTGTGGTGCAGTGTGAAGATTTCTGGTCTGAATACATGAGAAGACATTAAATCTTCCATTTGGCTGGTGCCACCAGGTTATGCAGGCTCCATTGGAATAAATCTGACTTGTAGCCTGTTTACCATGTTTAGTGAGTAGCCCCAAGGTCCCAGTGGACTGTCTTTTCACAATAATCTCTAGTTTAGTTGTGAAATTTTCTTTCCTTAACAGACCTATGCTACAAAAAGTAAAAATTTTGCAAAGTCATGCCTTCCTGAGAGATAAAGGTCATGTTTTGATATATTGCAATAGAGGCTCCAGCTGGAATCCTGGGCAAAAATTTACACCGTCTTGTTTCACACAGACTTTAAATAACATAGATGGTGGTGTCCAGGTAAGTACACACAGAGAAGAGTGGAAAAATTTTCTGATATGATCAGAAAGCCTCTGTGATTTGAAGCCCATTGAGACAGAGATTTGATCTCCTTCAGTCCTCTCCTCCTTCTTTCCCTTTCTCCCTTAACTGCTTCTCACACATCTGGAGATAAGGGATACCCCATGAAAGCTGTTTAAACCACACCAAGAATTCATCCAGAAACCAAAGCCTGAGTTTGTCAGTGTGCAAAATAGAACTGGGTTAAAAGCAGGCCAGGGCATTAATGGGAAGAAGATGGCTGGCAGCCTATTAAGCCCCATATTGTGGCTGTAACCTCCTTGTTGGGAGTTCTCCAAACTCCCAGAAGTGAGGAAGGCATATGAGAACAAAGTATGTTCATATAAGAACAAAGTATGATTGTGTGCCTTCTCTCTCCTTCCACTCCCACCCAATATCTGCTAGTGGCTGTTCTCAGAAAAATGATATTGTTTTGGAAAGTCCTATTGATATGACCTGGTATGTATAAAATTTTTGGCAGTCCTAAGCAGAGGACTAAAGATTGCAGGCAGCACTGAAAGTAAACAGTGTTTTCTCCCTCAGAAACAGTCTCTAAGGTTTGTGGAAAAAATGTTGGGTTTTCTTTGCTGTACTATTCCTTTTTTGTGGAGAGTATCCTTCCAGTAGCAGCTCAGCCTCTTTACTAGACACAGATGGAATTTTTCTTTGATTCAGTGCCCACTGCATGACACAAAGGACTGCAGCTAATCTAAGGCAGGTAGCAAAAACATCCATTTAAGATTCCTGTATTTTAGGACTTGGTATTTAAGACACTCGTGTAGACATATGGATTGAGACTTACTTGTAAAGAGAATAATTTAGTCTAAACCTGTTTAGAAAGAAAGATTTAGATTGATATTTTCATCTAATATGAACATAAATCTCAATGATCTACTAAACTATATACCTGAGAGTATTTCTAAAGCTTTCTGAGACTGAACCTTCTACAGACTGTGTGAAATTCTATTACTATAGCTGGGTTGAATCACTGGGTTTTAGACTCTTTCCCTTTCTTCTTTCTAATTGCATAACATCATCTCTTGAAATGGTGTTTTAAACAAAAGGCAGACTTTAAAGCAATGTGGGCTTTTCCCCAACACCTACACTAATATCTAAAAATACTCTTAAAATTATTCAAGAAGGAAACTTTTTAGGGTGAAATTCCTCAGATACATTGTGTTTTGCTTTTCCAGGACTGAGTCAGTTTTTTATTCACTGTAATACATTTGGTTTGTGAATATTTCATTTCTACATTTGCAGAGCAAAGCAAAAAGATGTCTGCTTGTGATTTGATCAATATAATGCCTTTAATCCTATGCTTTGGGGAGGGACTATGTTTGATCATGAGAGCTGGAGAGCATACCCTATTCAATCCATGAAAAGTCAAAAAATATAATAGTTAAGTTCCTGTTAATTAAGAAAGTTGTGACTGACCAAGAATCATCCATGGTTATCTGTGATGGTACCATGAAAAATGCATTGTAATTAGGTAGCACAGCTTGAATATGAATTAGCATTATTCAACAGATGCATGCCTATTTGTTGGTTCCAAGCATCAGTTTTTCATTAAAATGGAAAATCAAGTAATAACAACAACAAAAAAGGAAAGAAATTTAAAAATTGCTCCAACATTTCATTATTAAAGAAATAAATATTTTTATTTTATTTATTATTCACTATTCAAATCTTCTTTTAAGGAAGACCAATATGCTATTTCAGAGAAAATATAAATTTTATATATAATTTATAATTTATATATAATTTATATATAATATAATTTATATATAATTTATAAATAAATAAATTTTAGGAAAGAATGTTTAAAATGAAAAAGGTTTTTCCTTCAAAGCTGCCTGTCTTTTTGTCTCTTTCATATGGGAGAAAATGAAAAAATGAAAATATCTGAATGCATATGAAATGAATTAATCTTCAGCCCACATCCCTCCTGAAACTATAAGCTCTGCCATGATGCTACAGACAACATGACAAGAATTACATGCCTTGTATGCAAGCACTAGTGCTTGCAGTAATGATGAAAAGCATTTCATAGGTACAATATGCTTGTCTAGTCTGTCTGAATGCCCTTGGTTGCTCTAATATTCCCTGTCCCTGTAAAGTTGTACAAAGGGGTTTATATTAGTAACTTTGCAGATACCCATTTGTTCAAATGTTCGCTTCAGTTAAAGAGACAATTTCCATCTCAGAATTCTTTTTTCCTAACTTCCTGGTTGGGATGTGCACGCTGGCAGTAGTGGTGTATGTAGGGTGCACAGTTGTGTGTCTGTATTCCCAGGGGGTTGATCCTGCACAGGTGAGCAGAGAATGCAGGAGACTCAACATCCACACTAACACCCTCTCAAAGATGCACTTCCACCCTGCTGAATGAGTGCCCAAGAGCAATGGAGCCCACTCAGGGCACCCCAGTTTGGTTCCATCCCAAATGAGCTCAGTCTGTGCTCTGAGATTGCCCTGCACTGAAAAGAAAAATGATGTAATGGGGAATGCTCAGGAGAGTCTCTTCAAAAGCACACTCCTGTTCCCAGCTAAAATATCAGTGGAGCTGGGATTTTCAAACTGAGGTAGAGCATTAGTCATCCCAAGGGTTGTACTCCGACACCTGGCAAAAAGTATTTCTCAACAGTGATGGACTGCTGCATCACTCCTTTGCTGAGCTGGAACACAAGGTCTGTATTTTGAATTCTACCAAAGAGTCCAAGGTTTTGGTTAAAATGCTTTTAGGTCTTAATACATCACTGAAGTGTAAGACCTGGGGAAGTTTCATTAAACACAATCTCTTCTGCTTCAGCTTCCAGCTGTATCCTGCCATGTTTAATAGGAAAGCTAACTATCCTACCCTGCAGTAGAGGCTTGAAGCCCTGGAGATAATGTGGCACAGAGCTGCAATAAATATGTTTTCTGCACACTGTTCCAGTCCAGGCATGGCACTGGGAGAGGGCTTGCATTTTTCTTACTTTGTATAGGGCCAGGTGGGTTATGTGCTCTGCCTGCTGGCTTTCACTGGGAGTTAGAACTCCATCTCTCTGATGTTCCTTGAGTTGAAAAGCTCATTTTCATTTCATAACTACAGCTCTCCAGCCTCCTGCTGACTCAGCCTTTCTTCCTGCAGTACAAAATGTCATGTGGACACAGTAATTTTCATATATCCTTGTTCAGACTTCATTATAATTTATTATTAGCTGTATTAAGCCTCTCATACATAAGTCTCGAGCAGCTTACCTATCAGTATGGTGACTGAGAGAAAGTGTGTCAGTAATTTCTTTCTCTCATCTTCTTAATATCAAATATTACAATTATTGCAATTCATTCTTGGCACCCACATTTTTTCATTAGCAACATACTGTTTACACCTCTTTTCTTGCTACCTACTGTAATTAGAGAAATGAGGAGCTAATCACTTATCTGTGCACTGTAGTATAAATGAGTAGAATGATCACAGTTTGGGAACTGCTGTTACACACACATGGAAGTGATGCACAACACAGTTATACTGATAGAAATAAGATATTCCTGGACAAAAATCACTTCTGGTTGCTCTGGATAAACTGTATTTATTGTGTTCCAACTGTGACATAAACCTACTTTTTGTTAAATAGTTTGTTTTTTCAGCTCTAACTCTAAGTTACAAAATTTAAACACATGCTTGATTTTAAAAAGATTATTAGATTTAGATTCCTTGTAATATTATGGACTTTTGGGCATGGATTTTTATTTGAGTTCAGCAATCATAAAAGCTCATAATGTTCAAAATTCGAACTGAAAAATCATATTAACTTCAGTAGAATTCAGGGGTGTGTCTTATTTATAATAATAGGGGTATTATTTTGAACATTATTTTGAGGTTGCATGGTATTCAGAATATGTTCTTCATTTTGGCTATATGGAATGGCACATAAGCCATGAAAGGCAGTTTAAAGGGCCTTTGTGTTCTCTCAGCAAGGTTATCTCAGGAAGTTTGGAGCAAAGAGCTTCAGGGTCTTGCAGGTGCCCTACGTTTCAGATGATGTGTTTCAGTTCTTTCACCTCTATAGTGCACCTGCTGGCAGAGCCTCTCCTGGTTCAGTGGGTTGCAACCTTAAGGTGTTGGAAACCAGGTCCTGGAAGAAACTTCTTGCCTCCTGGCAATGCTCATTACACACTTCAAGACAACCTTTCTTCAGGACCTGGTGTACTTTTTATCTCTTCACAAATGGACAGTGAAAAGGTAAAACATCTGTATCAATAAAAGCCTGTCATCTAGGTCCTATTTTTATTTTACTCTCTCCTTGCAAGTTCTGGCTAGTTCCGAAATTTCCTCTGCTGTAGAGATCCTTACCCTGAGTTATGTAACATTTTTCATCTTCCTCTCTGATTAGTGATCACTTACCTCTGAATACAGAAGCTCTAAATGGTGGCTTTAAGATGAACTCCAAACACTTAAATAAGCCTGAAATAATAAGCTTGGCATAAAAATTATGTCTGAAACCAGAGAAACAGTTCTTTTTGGGGTGGTTAAACAGACATTTTCACATCAAGGTCCTTTTTTAGTTCATTCCTTAATTTTCTGTTTGGTTTTCAGCAGATCTGAATTACAATAAGATGCCTCTACCTACGTCTTCCATCACAGCTGGCTGCCAACTCTCTTGAAAGGTAGGCTCTATTTTAATAGTTGCATTTGTTGATGCATCCCAAATGATCTCTTTGGTAGAATTACTGAATATGCTACAGAGCTTCACCTAAAGAAATCTAAGTACACTTGGAGGCTGTCCACAAAAAGCGTGAAGATTCTAAGTACAATATAATAACTTAGCTTCATATGTCACTTGTAATTAATTTTTCTATACCATTTTATGAATAATAAGACTGCAGATACCTGCATTTGTTTTCAAAAAGTAACCTGGAAAGCACACATACTTAGTTTCAGATAGCTCTGCAGAGGAACCTCCTCCTGATCCTGAATTAAAACATTGCTATGGAAAGTGTGGCAGGAGCAGTCGGGTAGGCCCTGGGGGCATGAACACCCAGCACTTACCATCACAGCACATGGTCTGGGCATCTCACTGAGGTGCTTTTGAAAGACTGAACTGTGGAATTAGACTGGGGAAGCTTTACTCCATAAAGTTTTCCCCAGTCTGTAATTTACTTCCCTGCCATGCAGGAGAGGAGACCCAGTGGTCCAGTGTGGCAGCAGGATCAGAGTCCCAGTCACGAGGCAGGCAGTGACATCCCATTGTGCTGGGTCTTGCAGAGGCACTCAGGAAAAATGATGGTTTTTCCTCAGTTCTTGACTTACTTGGCAGTAGATGCATTTCTTGCTTTGCTTCTCTCAGGAAAACACTGCATCATGTATTATGGAAACACCAAGGTTACTTTCTTGCCTGTGCTGTTTAGTAAATGACATAGTGCTTCTTGGTAAAATATAGATGTCAACATGACTATTGAAAATGTCCAAGGATGTCATGAGTCCTTGCATGCAGGCGAGAGATGACATGCTATTAATGATCCTTTCTTCCTCAAGCAAATTCCATTCATGTTATATAAAGTTGGGACAGAAATAAAAATATCCCTTCATTAGAAGCAACCTTGTCTGCTGTACCTATGGCATACTAGACTTATTTAAATATCATTATGAATTCTTGGGGAAAACAGAACCCAGAGATGCAGCTATTATTTCTACTGTGGTGTGGCAAGGATTTTGCTGCTGTGAATAATAACAGCCATGTTGATGGGTAGGTCTAAATTAAAAGTGAAAGAGATTATTCATTCATTGCAAAAATCCATCTTAATGTGAAGATGAAGGTGTTTGGGGAGTTTTTTTCATTTTATTTTTGCTTTTAGGCCTATGTTCTATTCAGGGCCGTGTTAAAGTTGGAAAATTGTTAATGTTATGACAGATCAGCAGAGTTTTAAATGATTTGAGTTCCTTTTTTACTTCTCCTCTACTAGGCAATTACAAACTCAGTGGGGGATTTTCCTTGGTGCAAAGTGTCGTATCTGATGTCTGAAAGAAAGTGATGACCCTATTCTTCATTTTTTTTGCATATATTGGTCAACATTAATCAAAATGCTTCCTAGCTGTAACACTTGAGGTCCTTTCCTTACCTGTTTGGAATTAGGAAACATCCTTGGTATTTGAGAATGTTAATCAGTGACAAGCATCAACTGATACAGGGACTTAGGGGAGTATAAACAGCATATTTGAATGGGCAGGGACTAGTGGTGAATGTGGGTCAGTGGGACAAAGTGCCTGAGCTGTTCTGAGTGCTTTGGATGTTTCATGGCCTAAGGGACTCTGTGGTACCAGTGTACTCCTTGTGGCCCACATATCTTTTACTGATGGAAATTGGAATTCACCCTGCCCCTAGCCACAGGAATGGCCATGCTTAAAAAATGTTTCTCACTTTGCTACTGTCAGAAGATGTAACAGTCACTGAGCCACTTTATCACCTGACTGCAGGTGTAAAGAGGGAGGGTGAAAGTAAGAAGAAAAGAATTTTCTTCCATCTTGAATTATGTATAAAGTAATTTAATGAAGCCAAGTTGCAGAATTGGCTGAGTTGTGTGCTGGAAGATATAAATCCAGGCACAAATAATGGAGAATGGATACTGAAATATCCTTGAAATTAGGCTTTATAAAATGGCCTTTTTATTTACTTCTTTTTCTCCTTTGGAAAAAAGTAATTTTTTTCTCTGCTATATGTAAATGGAAAAATGTGTGTTCAGTGGTCCTGATACATTTACTTTGCTTTTGTTGATGTCAGTTTCTGAGGAGGGGAATATGAATTTTGAACCTATTTTGAACTTTGTGTGTTAGTAATTTACTCAAGAAGGTGAACTGTTAAAAAGCTTTCATCTTCCATTATTATGGGCCCTTGAAGCCAGAAGTCTTCACAGCAGCATGCTGAGAATGTCAGAAGGAATCTGTCCTTTAGTCCTTCCCCTGAATAAATAGCTGTGGTGTTCAGGAAAATGCAATCTGAAGACTGGCTAAGGAGATGAAAAAGCAAACAAGCAGGAGCTTTAGTTTTAAGGAGGAATGGTGCTTGGAACACTTAGGATCTGCAACAGGAAAGAGAAATAAGGCTAATAGGTGGTAAGATTATGCATCAGCATTCAATTAAAAACAAAGCTGAAGTTCAATAAATGTAATCCTAATATGTCAAGAAGAACAAATACTTGGGACTTAGCTGTGGCTGGGCTCAGGAGTAGAACTTCAGCTTTGAACTAGAAGGTCAATTATCAATACCAAACACATGTAAATAAAATATTTTTTTCCTAAGAAAAATTACCAGTGCCTTATTGCTGTTAGCTACATTATTTAGTCTTCCCACCTGAAGACCAGGCCAGACTAGCTAGAACCAGGCCAGTATTTCTAATGGGCAGAAGCATTTCTTGTCACTAGTGGAGTTTTATCTTCACACTTTAATTCTCACAGAAGAAAGTAAGTGAAACACAATTTCCCCATATGAGGCAGCGATTCTGAAGGAGGAAAGTGAGAAAACAGTGCAGGAAGCTTCAAGTGACTGTGAGACAGGTAAAACATTTAACATTGTCTGTAAATTCAGGTTAAAGGATTGGTGCATATTGATGTGGACAGAATGGAGTGCGTGCTGCATTGAAAGTCAAAGATGCGGTGAGAACACTGCCAACTTATGTTAACTAGGCACAACATGTATGACTGGACGTGTATTGTCCTTCCTTTCCTTCATCCCAGCCCTGTGTCTGTTAGAAGCCTCTGGTGCCTGAAAGCTTTTGGCCTCTGTGCAGAATCCCAGAAGGAAGAAGTAGACTTTAAAGCTGCCCAGTAGGAAAGAGTTTCAGGTCTGTGATGAGAAACGCAGGGCGATGTAATACTTTGGTGAGTTCAGACCTAGTGCAACACCTTTCCTCCTGGGAAACACAGGGACAGTGGTGTTTCCCTGAGTGTGTCAGAGGGGCCCTGTAAGCAAGACAGCAGCAGTAGGAATGTGCTATGGGACACAACTGCAAATGAAAAGAAAATCTCTTTGTAATTCTGCCATTTGGTGTCATTTTGCATGTGTTAGGAATGTCTCTTTCTGTCCTACATCTTTCCCCTCTCTCGTGCACCCCAGCCCAGGATTAGCCAGCTGCCCTGACTGACAGGGTATTTCCTCTACTGAGCCACAGCCATGCTAACAGCAGGTCTGAGATCTGAGCACAAACCTTCGCAACTGCTTGGAAATATGAACAGAAGAAAAGTTTGCAGATTCTTTCCTGGGTCAATTTAATTTCCAAGAACTTGCTATGAATCCATTTACACCTACCTTATAGATATGCACTTCACCATTTGTTTTTTTGAAATGTTGGCAGTGAAGTTTTGGCCAGGGATCAGCATTTGTAAGGTTTCCATCATCTGTGAACATACTTTGACATTCCATGAATGTGTC
Source organism: Agelaius phoeniceus (assembly GCF_051311805.1). NCBI lineage: Eukaryota > Metazoa > Chordata > Aves > Passeriformes > Icteridae > Agelaius > Agelaius phoeniceus. The sequence goes on from NC_135266.1 coordinate 14,480,795, forward strand.
ATAACTATTATTCTGAAAGAGGCCTGTAGTTAAGCCTGGTAATTGCTCAGATGCTAAAGGCCACAGTAGCTGAAACACTAAATTTCTGCCATAATTCTGAAGTGACTGACTAGATAAATAATGTGTAACTGTTTCTACTCCAGAATTAGATGTCTTCCAGGTCTTCCAGACAGTTTTGTCAAATAGTGCATCAACATTTCTACCATAAATAATCATAAAAATGATGGCAGTGATTTGGAAAATATTTTTCTTCTCATAGCCATTCCTGTAATTAAATATTGTTTGCAAATTAAACTGTAGAGTTGTTGTGGAGTTTTAACTTACAGGCAACCAGTTACAATAACTTAAAAAAGGCTGGAAGGGATTAAAAAAAAGATTTATAGCTTCCCCTTTAAGTGGCTACATAGAAATCTGTGTTTCTAGAGGTAAAGCTGTTTATTTCTGTGGTGTGTGAGCTTTAGCTGACATATGTGGGACATGCATGTGAATGCCTGCGCAGCCATCGATTGTGGCACCATTGCAGAGACCAAATAATCCAGTGACAGCTAGGTATCTGGAAACAAGAGCCTCAAAGATGAGGCTTTGATACCAGTGACAGAAGGATGTCAATGGATTCTAAGTAGTCCCACAAGACTTGTCAGATGTGCCACATTAAAATTAAAATTTAGTGAATGAGGATAAAACTTTAATGTAGCTTCAATGGCCTGACCTAGATAAAGTTGTTAATTTTTGATTTATAACTGGGTAGAGAATTTTAATCTGCATGAAAAAGATAAATTTTTCCATTTCTGTGAAAATAAGCATCTTCTTTAAATACTGAGAATCTTAGACCAAACTCCTGTAAGGTAACAGTGGTACCAAACCTATTACACCTCAACACTGAGTTCAAAATTTGACATATCCTTTTGGACTCTCCCATTCTAAACTTGGTTGTTTGCTCTCTCTCTCTCTCTCTTTCTCTGCAAAAAACTGATTGTGAATAGATGCTCTTTTGGATGCCTAACAACTGCTGTGATTCTTGGCCTTAAATGGGATTCTTGCTTGCTGATATGAACACTCAATTTTCTCTCAAGCTCTTGCCTCTCTTCTGCTATTTTCTTCTACAATATCACCTTCCCAGGAGGTCCTGTTTCCTGCAGATATCACCTGATCTAACTAAAGGCCTGCCAATTACACACCAAGCATTCCAGGTTTTGCAAAATCCCACAAGTCTCTGCCTGATGAGATGGATTTTGTTTAAGCAGTGTCCTCCTCTAGACTAAGTGAGGCTCTTCTAATAAAATGGATTCTGTTTAAGCAGTGTCCTCCTCTAGACTAGAGTGAAGCTGTTCTAATGAAATGGATTCTGACTAAGTGAGGCGGTTCTCCTGATGAAATGGGTTCTGTTTAAGCAGTGTCCTCCTCTAGACTAGAGTGAAGCTGTTCTCCTAATGAAATGGGTTCTGTTTAAGCAGTGTCCTCCTCTAGACTAGAGTGAAGCTGTTCTCCTAATGAAATGGGTTCTGTTTAAGCAGTGTTCTCCTCTAGACTAGAGTGAAGCTGTTCTCCTAATGAAATGGATTCTGTTTAGGCAGTGTCCTCCTCTAGACTAGAGTGAAGCTGTTCTCCTAATGAAATGGGTTCTGTTTAGGCAGTGTCCTCCTCTAGACTAAGTGAGGCGGTTCTCCTGATGAAATGGGTTCTGTTTAGGCAGTGTCCTCCTCTAGACTAGAGCGAGGCTGTTGTGTTTCCTCGCAGGGCAGGGCCGGGGCTGGAAGGCACAGGATGCGCAAAGCCGCAGGCACCGTGTCCGCAGTCACCGTGCCGCGCCCTGCCCCGGCTGCGGGCGGCATCAGGAGCTGCCCGGAGCTCCTGGAGAGCTCAGGCTGGACACTGCGGGTGGCAGGAATGGGACAGCTAAAGTGCTGCATTGCCCTCTAGTGACAGGCTCCTAATTAGCTGGTATCCACCTCACCTGTCCAAGTTGTGCCAGATGTTGCCTCCGCTGGATTTCTGCACATCCAGGCCAGGGGTAGCACAGCAGTGCAGAGTAAAGACCTGGCTGTGGAAATGGACTCCAGGAGTCCCTAAGATGAGGTTTGGTTGTGTAGAGACACTGAAAAAAAAAAACCTCTGGCCCATCTTTAGTTTTGTATTATTGGTTTCCAGACCAACGAATCATTTATTTCCTACTTGCCAACATCACACATTCAGGCTGCCAGGAAGAAGGGGATTTGCCTCATCTGTGCCCATCCTGCCATTAATGCATATTTTCGAAAGGAAAAGTGAGCTTCCAGTTAAAGCTCATCCAACAGCAGCTACATTTCTCCCCTAAAGAATTATGGATAAGAACTGAAAATATTTTCAGATCTTGGTGGTATGGCAAATAACATTATAACATTTATTTTTGCTAATAAAAAGTGAGGCAGTTGGATCAGAGATCACTAGTGATACAAAAACACCTTGTAGCAAGAAGAGATTTATAGCTTCACATATAGAGGAAAAAAGCAATTTAAAGAGGCTATCAAGCCAAGGTTTTTACAAAATCAGTGAAGTTACATTAAAAAAATAGCTTATTTTCTGCTTACTTTCATGATGTCTTTGAATTTGGACATTTCTTGGCAGCTTCTTAAGCTATATGATATAATTCCAGACAATTAGACAGCAGGTCAAAGGAAAGAGATTGATTTTATGATGATTTTTTTGAAGGTTATACATCTATTTTTGTTCCAAACTGGCACAAAATCACAGTGTTATAATTCTGTTAGGTGAAAATGTTTGAATCAAAATGTCAGTTTTCAAACTGAGAAAGGAAGTGTTTTGATTCCTTTTTCTCTTCCTTGTTTTCCTTTTGAAATTGTCATGGATCCTCTTTAAAATGTCATTTAAATAAATGCTTCTCTGCAGAACATTTTAGACTTACCAAAAATAGTCTGGTTGGCTTTAATCTACATGGCTATTTCTCTGTTCAAAAATCCTGTTAAAGAAAATACTCATTTTGTAATTACTGTTTACATTTTGTGCTTTATGGCTAGTTTCTTTCTCTCATTCTTTCCTGATTTGTGCCTAAAGTTTCAAAAATTGAGTCCTCCACACTTTGGGAGAACACGAAAACAATTCAATCATAGTCCCATTACAGTCAATGGCAAATAAATGATTCATTGGATCACAACTTTCAGCCATAATGGTACCCCAAAGGTCATTAAATCTTTGGTCCATTATTTGTATTTGAGTGATATTGTCCTGAACTCATCCTGCAGGTTATTTTCCCTTACCTTCTCTTATGGCACAGCATCTCAAACAGACCTTGTTTCTATCTTAGCAATGAACTACTAGTTCACTAGTGTGCCAAGCTGAGCCTTCTTTCAGACAATCTACCTGGGAGAAGGACCTCTACTGAAGAATAAAATTTTTTGGTTTATCCATCCTTCCAGTATCAAAACTGGAAGAGGAGATTTTTGAGTTACCGTGCTTATGACTGAGATGGAAAGGAGTGAATGTCTCAAACTCAGGATATCAACCAATTCAGATGCACAAAAAAGCAAGAAAAGAGTGATACCCATGTGCCAGCTCTACCTTCCTCCTCTGGCTTTGGCTGTCCTTTCCAATTTTTCTGGTTGCAGAAAGCACTCCTCAAAGTATGTGGAGGTGATGCCCACTTGTTTCAGGCCAAAGTTATGGGAAAGCAAGTGGTTTTATGTTTTAGTTATAAAGACACAGAATTTTAAAGGTGTTTCTATTGCTTGTGTATGTCTCTTAGTCATTATTTTCCTAAGTTTAAAATAATACATTTATATGGATGAAATAATTATTCAGTCCAGATTTGTGTGTGATATATTTTTTATATGTCTGTGATATGTTAAAGATAAATAGAAAAGTACCTGAGGTTGGGAAAATTCTTCTAGAACAAGGCTATTTTCAGCAGGCTTCAGTTTTTCCTTAGAAGACTATTGGGACACTGAGACATTTAGCCTGTGTTCACATTTAGCCCCATTTGAAGCACTGTTTTAAACAACAGGCATTATCTTTCCAATAATTTCTTCACTCTGTTGCTCTTTACCTGAATGCTATGGTTCTCCATTGACAGTACTGAAAAACAGTCAAAAACCTCTTTTTCTAATATCTATCTCAACATACTCAGACAAACTACTGCTTAAATTTCTTTGTGGTTGAATTCTTGTTTTAATGTGCAAGGATTAAGCTTTGTAAAGTCAAAATCAGAAAGAGGAACAGGTTGCCACACGTGTTGGCTGTGGATATTGCCATATCAGTGATGGGTGTGTATATTATATTTGCATCAGACCATCCCCTTCACAACACCCTCAGGAAAGGGGACACTGTGTGAAAGCAAGGGATGCCCATGCAGCAGCAGTGCAGTTCATAATGGCTGAGAGGGTTGGGGCTGATCCATCTAGAGAAAAGAAGGCTCCAGGGACAAGGGGCAATGGTTTTAAACTGAAAGAGGGTTTAGATTAGATATTAGGAAGAAATTCTTTACTGTGAGTGGGCTGAGGCACAGGAATGCATTGCCCATAGAAGTGCCCAATCCCTGGCAGTGTTCAAGGTTAGGTTGGATAGGGTTCTGAGAAACCTGGTCTAGTGGAAGGTGTCCCTGTCCATGGCAGGGAGTTGGAACTAGGTGATGTTTAAGGTGCCTTTCAGCCCAAACCATTCTATGATTCTATGATAAAGCGTGCCCACCTTGCACTGGTGGGTAGTGAACATGTTATGCTGAGGCTGAGTGACTGACTTTTCATTACAAGCAGCAGCAGGTGGTTTAAAGCTAACTCAGACTTGCTCACAGTGCAGTGAAAACCTAGAGACTGCAAAGGAGTCTCCCTAGGGAGACTCTGGTCAGAAAAGTGGAAAAATGTGTGAGCAGCTGCAATCCTAATGCCTACACAATATAGGTTAATAAAATATAGATAACTGCTTATCCTACACAAGTTGTTAGCACTTTACCTGTACTAACTTTTCTGTGTGGAATAAATAGTCAAGTCCTTATTCTGTTTTCATTTGGTTCTTATTGAGGCCTTTAAAGCTTTGTTTAACTCTAGGGGTGGGGTAAGCCAAGTCTCAGCTCTCCCTGTTTCCAACCAAGCACTTCTTTTTTTCCTCCATCAGTGCAAAACCTCAGCTTATTAGGAAGGTCTCTCTTGCAGCAGTGTCTGAATGTACAAATTTGCTCACAATCACAGCTGGAGTGGCTTAGAGAGGAGACAGGTCATGCTGGGATCTTTCACTTTGGCACCAATTAAATTCTTCTATGAAAGCAGAGGAGGAAGTATGAGTTTGCGTTTTAAAGTCAATAGAAGCTGCAGAGCACAGAGCAACTTGTCTTTTCCTATGCTGCTCTTTGTAGATAAAATATTGTTAAGAAGTGAAACTCATGCCTAGCCCTAGGGCTTAGTTGCCTATCTATACTGTCAAATCTGTCCAACTAGGACAAAAACATCTGAAAATAAGGCCTAAGAATATCACGAAGAATGTGCTGTCAGGGTAAGCCGTGGCAAGTCTTTGTTATGATTGAACTGGAATATCTTAATGTGCAATATTTTAAAACAGTAAAACAAGGTGGGCTTTTTAAACCTTGCTGCTTAAAGTGATTCAAAGACTACACTGGACCTCAGTGAGCCTTGGCATTATGACCCTTGAAACTTTCAAAAAATGTTAGAAATGCAATAATGCAGAAATACTAATGAGTTGGTGGTGAACTTGCTCAAGAATTTGTTGATTCAGCCCTACACTTACACTTTCTTACAGCTTTCATAGCTTTAATTATAAAACAGCTAATCTGTTAAATTTTTTATTCAGAGTTAATAAATGCTGAAGCCTGATTTGTAATTTCCATTCTTTTTGCTCACAAACACAGGCAAATTTTGCCTGCTTTGGCTGTGGTTGTGCTTTGAATTCTTAGGTTCATTCCAAACCTCAAGAAAAGCTAATAATTAAAAGATAATCTATCATAAATTCAAAACAAGAAGCCCATAAATTCAGATCTAAAATAAAAGCTTAAGTGTTTTTGCATGATGAGAATTTGCAATGTTGTATGAGATCACAATCACCACTTAATTTTCTGCATTGACATGGAAAACTGTAATTTTAAAAATAATCTTGCTACCAAATTAGTGACTAGTTTCAGATCAAGAGAAGGAATCTGACTGTTTATCTGGTTATTTCAAAGAACTTGGCCTGATTTGCTTTGAACAGGTAGAAAATATTGCTTTAAAGGCAAGTACAGACAGTGCAATATACATAGTCAAATAGCATTTTGCCTGGATTAGATTTCGATTAGTTCAGACTTTTTCTGCCTCAGAGTATGAATGTGAAGTGTGAGCTCACATGTTCACATGAATATTTACACCACCTGAAGTTAGAATTAGTGGATATTTGCTCTAGAAGTATTTGCTCACAAAGGAGAATTGATGGAACAATATATGACTCATTTGATCAATCATAGCCAATACAACTAAAACGATAAATACTGAGCACTTCGTAGAATAGCTTGTGATGCATCTGGAGATAATTTCCCTCCTAAGTAATTGTCTGGGTAATTGTATTGCATGATTGTTTTGGATAATTATCTGAGTAATGAACATATTTAGAGAAATTGTGGTTTTCTTTTACAATATAATGAACATAAAAGTTACCAATTAATATGATAATCTATTGGTTTTGGTCAGTGGGTAATTTATTTTAAATTACAGTGGAGGAAAAGAATGCTAATTCTCTTTTTGAATTAAACTGCAGTAGCAAATTTGGTGCACAAGCACTCACATTTGAACCGTACTGCCCTGTATTCTGTTGTCTTTACCAGTTAATTCTCCATGGAAGAGTTTAAAGAAAATGGACTATTGTGCTTTATGGTTAAAAGGCAGTACAATCTCTGCAGTCATGTCAGCTTTATAGAGTCATGTGCTCAGCAGAGGTCCAGACTTTGTGTTTTGTCTCTCCTTTGTGTGAGGATTTTGATTTTGCTGTAATTGTTTTGGAATTAGATTGCGCTGTGGAATGAGTCATCTCCACAGACCATAGACCATGGGTGTCTTTGCAGTTTCTTTCTCAAATAATAGCTGCACTGTTTGCTTTTTTAGTTTGTATTGATTATTACTGTGAGGTGACAAGAGGTAAAGTAGCTTGTGGTGCTGCTGCCAGTTATCCTGGAGTAGCAGAGGAGGAGGGAAAGCTGGAAGCCCCTGCTCTCAGACATACCAAGGTCTCCCCAAAGCTCTTCTTAATCAAGTTTACTGGGTTAAAATTGAATTCTGTGGAAGCTCAGCTGGGTAAAAATAAACACAGGAAAAAGCCATAGGTCTGACTTCGAAAAAGCCTTCCAAGTTTAGTCTAAAACCTCATATAAAAATGAATGTACAAGAAGCATGAAGGAAAATAGCTGGGAAACTGTCCTGGTTTTGCACAGCTTCAAAAACATGGTGTCTTATCTAATTCTCCAATTTACTGGCAGTGGGGAGACTTCTCTGCTCTGGTTCAGCTGAAGTGGGTTACTCCTCTGGCATTATAAAGGCTGCTGATGCATTGAATGGAAACCCCTGCCCTCCTCTGGGAGCTGCCTGGGCCTGACGCCCCTTTGCTGTGTGTTGCCCTCCATCAGCTCCTGGTGCTGTGACAGCTGATGGCTCCTGGAAATATCTCCCTTGGAGTGCAAATGATCAGGATACATCCTGCCTTGGCTCTGAGGGATGGGAGAAGGGAGCACACCTGCTGCCCTCCCCAGGGCTGCTCACCTGACTGGCTCAGGAGGGACTGATGCTGGGAGAATGTTGCACACCCTGGATGCTGCCTGTGCACAGAACGTGCCCTGCTTCTGTTTCACGAGCACAGTGCTGTGCTTTGCCACCTTGCAGTGTCACTGAAGTCCCTTGTGGCTGCATGGCACAGGGATGTTCCAGATTGCAGTCACAACACGAGTTAGCTGGGTGTATGTGTGCCTGGGGATTTCGCATTTTTGGATGGTAATTGTTTCCTGGCTTAGTTCGATAAATTAGAAAAGGCAATCTTATGGCACTGTGTATGCTGAAGGGATAAATACAACCATTTTTCCAGTCATATGAATAACTAAATTACTATTGCTACATATTTATTTACTGTTCTTTATGCTCCCTGAACAGCTAAAGTTCTCCAGAAGAAAAGGTTTTAACAGAGAAGGCAATCTAAGCTCTGAGAGAAGTAATTATATTCTTCTGCATTACTGCTAAGCCAAGCAGGTTTTAATTGTGTTTGATTCTTTTAAATTTGCAATGAATTGAGAGTATTGATTCCCTCTTTTTTTAAGTATGTATTTGTATGTGGGTATTTTTATATCTCCTGGTAGAAGTTTAGTTTCTACACAAGCTAAAATCAACCTGTGAATTCATGGAAGTTTAATACATTGACAATTTAATTCAGTTAATATGCACTCAGAGTTCCTTGTGCTTTGATCGCTGCTGGCATCCTCTATTTCTAATACTAGGGCAGCTGAGTGAGCTATTGATGAATGATGGGCACAGTGGGACATCTCAGGATTTATATATCAAATCCCTACTCTAGTTTCTGGCTCAGTTCTTAACAGGGTTGTTACACATCTCAGAAACAGAATACAATTTTGAACCAATGGAGGCCTGTTAATGCTTGATCCTCAGAAAAAGTTGTGGAAACACAACTACGAGAATGGAAATCAAAGGAGTAAAGTACCAAAGAGCTTTCTGGTGCATATTTTAGAGAAAAATATGAATATCCAGGGATGTGAAGGAGGAAAGCTGAGAGAAATGTAATGTGTCCACGTAATGCCTATTTACAAATATCTAACATTCACATAATGTTACCAGGGAACTATAACTGAAATACACTACCCTCTGTAATATTGCTTTGGACAATGCTTCAAGGTACTGGGGAAAACATAAATAGTTATTGGATGGAAGGGCTAGGGACCAGTGTTCTGACCTTTCTTCTGAAAGCAGAGCTATCCCTGGGAGCAATCCCACCTGCACACCCAGGTATCTCAGAATCATACACTCATAGTCATAGGGCTTTTAAGAGGGTTTCAGAGCCCAGCTGGAGGAAACCATTTGAGCTTTTTCAGAGCTTCTTTCACCTCAGAGAAGTTTTATGAGGCGGAGAATAAACTAATGCCTTTTGAATTCCAGCACTGTGTTGTGGATAATGAGGATCCTGACTGCTTGATAGCTGTTTCAGAGGGAGCCAGTGTCTCTGGAAATGCTACAGTGACTACTAAAAGCTGGTGGTTACTGAGAGGATTGAGAGGCTTTGACAAAAGTGGCTTTCTTCAAGTTTCAAGGAACTGGTACTGAATTCCCAGAGATGCCAGCTCCCTTCTTCTTTTCCCCCTGAGAAATCATATGCTTGACTCTTTCCCCTTCTTGTAAAAAGTACACAAAAAATAATTGGATTGACAATGTGGTATTCCTTTCTTCCTGTGCTGATAGGATAATACAAAACCCTCAGAAGCATTCTGATAACATTCAGTAAAGCTAATTTAATAGTAATTGAATTCTTGAAAGTTCTCATTAGGATGCTAAAAGCAAGCATCTGTGTAATATAAGCATGGTCAGCATCACAGTGGAGCATGGGGTACAGATGCTGAAGCTGCCTGTTCTTCATACAAGCAAGACTACTTATTTTGCTTCTTCGTGACTTAATGCAAATATATTTGGAAGTGTTGCACTGGGGAAAGAGGAGAGAGAGACAAAATATGTTCAAAAAATGTTGTTTTCTTTGCCAGAAACCTAATGGTGTATGTGCAGCTGTATATATGCTTAGTATATGCTAGGCCTGATCAAAAGGTATTGTACTCCCTCTAGCTTTAATTCAGCTGTTTTATGTTGTGCTGCTGGTATTGTTCCAGTTCATCATATGCTTAGATGACTCATAGTGAATGCATTGAGGTATTTACCATAATGTTTTCCTCTTTGTAAATTAGTCTGCAGTGTATGATGTGAAATACAATTCACAATTAGCATTTCAGCACTATTAAATCCAGCTTGAAGTGTTTTGATGGAAACAGAAATCTGTTTTATTCTTCAAATTTCCCTGAACAAAGCAAGTGTATCAATTGCTAATAGTCTACATTATACAGAATTAACTGGTGCCTTTCAAATAAAATAATATTTAAGGATTATTTTTTCATAAGCCACTAGGAGTCAAAGTACCCAGTCTCACATCTTCCAACAGTATTTAGTTTTAGCAGGTTTGATATGTATTTGGGTTATCCCCATCACTTCTGTTGGAGATGTTTGCTCATAACCTATAGGAATCTGAAAACAGAAAACTAAGCAGGCTGGCTGATGTGGTGCAGGATTGTTTTGGTAAGTGAGATAATTGTTGGCATCTCCATGTTGATTGTGAACCCCTTCCATATTTGGCACTTAAAGGGATGATCACTGACAAGGCCGTAAGGGCAGAAATCCCAGCTGCAAAAGCTGAAGAGAATCTCATAGGACATTTTCTTACTCTAAATGGATGCAAACCATGTTGAAACAAAAGGAGACATGGCTCTGAAAAATTGCTAAGTGTAGAAGAAATGGAGGAGATACATGGGACAGAAAAAAACCCTGAAAGATGAAGTGGAGAAAGCATTCAGGTGAAACAATGAGAAGGAGGAAAAGAGCAATGATCTAATTGACCATCCCTCAAAAACAACATGGAAGTCAGGTGGGGGAACACTGTGGGTCACGGAATGCAGGACAGAGGTCAGCAGGACATGGCTGCCCTCATTAGCACCCCCATGGGCAGTGTGTTAATGCAGCGTGAGCAGCAGGGCTGCCAGGGCTGTCTGATGATCACATGTGCCCATCTAACACTGCCTGTGCATACACAGTAGGTGGGATGCCTTGTGCAAGTTTGGGACCAGCCAAGCCTATGTTTATCTTCTTGTGCAATTTGCAAAGTATTAAATCCCAGTATATCTTTTTGTCATCTGCAGAGCAAAAATACGAAGCGTAACAGGCAGACTGCAGGCTATTCTGTTGAGCTGTGTCTGCCATCTGGACTAGGGGTTCTTGCTTCAAGCCAAGAGCCCTCTACCTGTGACATTTCTGACGGTTTCAATCAAGCAGTGCTTAAAACCATGCTGATCGAGTTTTCACAGCTTCCAGAAAAATTTATTCTACTGGTTTAACCAATATAAAAAACTTCTCCAAGTTCTTTGCTACAATCTAGACTTTTCATATTTCTTCTGATTCACAAAGAACATATTTTCTTTTGTGCCTTGCAAGTATTCTTCCCCAGATAAAACAATTCCAAATTTCAATTTTTTTTTTTTTTCCAGAGATCAAATCTCTTTCACGTTATTCAGCATTCTCCTTTGTGTCCTCTTTTGATTGCCTGCATCCTTCTTGAAAGGATACGCAACACCTGACACATCAGATCTGCTGAGACTCCAGGGCTGGTGAAGAAAGTAGGAAAGAGGATTATTTTGTACCACTTAGAGATTAAACTCCTGTTTGTATAAGGAGTATAAGCTCCTAGCATAAGGGGCATTAATTTCCACAGCAGTAGATCAGTGCTGAGTCATTTTCTGTTTGCCTCCTCCAGATCTTTTCCAGCATGGCTGCTGTCATGGTTAGCTGTTTGCCATGTTGTATTTGTGTACACTCATCTAGAGCTAGAATTTACACTTAGTGAATTGCAGTTTTCCAGACCATTTCTCCAGTTTGTCAAGAACATCTTACATTTATTGTCTCCCAATATTTTCAGTCCTGCACATCACATTATCTAACAAACCATGACCTCTGTTATGCTTGGGTTATCAAGAAAGTGTTAAGTGAACAAGGCTTCATTATTACTGACCACTGAGTAACCCTACTAGAAAACTAATTCACTTCCTCCGAGACCTCTCTGAACCCAAGTGGAGAGAGAAGATTCACTTTTGATCCTAATTAAAGCAATAGTGTAATTGCATGCAAGAAAAACTGTAATAAAGGGAAGGAGAGAAGAAAAAACTGAAAATTATTGCCTAAGTGGTAAGATGCAGTAGTACATGCTTTCCAGTAGTTCTAGCAGCAAAATAGCTTGTGATTATCTTCTATATTTTCTTTTATCATTTGCATTTAATTTTGTCCTTTTGACTTTGACTATCATGTGGTATGTTTCAATTCAGTCAGAAGGAACTGACAGACTTATGGATTCCAAAACCAGCAAATTCTTTCCCAGCTCTAACTTATATTATTAATAATAGACAAGCCCTCAATGGAATCCTCAAATCTTCAAATCATAGAATCACAGATTGGTTCCAACCCCCCTGCCTTGGGCACCTTTGACACAACTCTTTGAGTGTCATCATTCAGCAAATTTCTTATCCACTGAGTGGTCCATTATCATGATGGTTTTTGCAGATTGGGAATGTGAGTTTCTGCAAAGTACTTTTTGATGTTCTGTAACCAGGTAAATTCAGTGACAGAGTTAGTTTTATCAATTTATGAGATTGACTTGGAACCTGAATTCAGTAGAAAGACAACACAATAAATGAATTACCAAAATTAGTAGACAATTAAAACCTTATGATAACTCAAAGTCTCAAAAGCAGATACCACAGCCTTGAAGCACTGAAAACATCAAGTGGCTCAGAAAACAGATGAAAAATTAAAATTAATGTAATTGAAGAACTGGGTATAGTAAATAGTATCTTGACAAAGAATGAATTTTCTTTATCTTCATTGTATGACACAGATCCAAAGAATTTGCCATTTTTGTTTGATAATTGTACAATCTGATAGAAGGAGAGGCATATAAAAACTCAGCTTAAGAAAAATTATTATTAGTAGTAGTAAATACCAAGTTACTAGTAGCATAAATTGAATGAGGTAGTTCTCTAGGTCTCAAAAATAGAAATATATCAACAAATTGACAAGCAAACAACCAGCAAACTTGTATTACTGTTCCAGTCACCCTGTTATTCCACCCTTACTGTTCTGGTAACGTCCTGTGTAGCTTTTCTTCCTGGTCATTGTCCTGCAGAGTCAGATAGTATTTAGTACAGGATCCCTTTAATGTATTCTAAGGCTTCAGAAATCAGGTGCTTTAGTCCATGCTAATGATTTGGCCTCCATTTATGAGTGTGCAGAGAGAGCAGCACCTCTGCAGAGCAATTTTAGGGCACATAAGATGAATGAATTGCTGCCTGGAGTTGTGTGTGGCTTTCCCATCCCCTTTTCCAGGTTAAGGGAGACTGAGTGCATGTCTCTGATCTCCACCTTATCCTGCAAGCTGTTCACCTTTCTCTGTTAAGTAGCACTCAGAATTCATGTCAGTGTCAGCTGATTCTGAGATCCTTTTTGGTTTTAAAGCCTGCTAAATGACTGCAATGGCTTCATGCTGAAGAGTGGGGTGAAAAAAAAAGAAACTATACTCCAGAGTAGTAAACAATATATATAAAGTAAGAGTAAAAAGAACAAAGAATAAAATGTATTCCCTCATCTCTGAGGCAGCATTTCATTTGAGGCATAAATTTTCCAGAATTATCTGAGCTGATACTTACACTGTCATTTGCAAAATGGCTTTGCTGTTACAGTAATTTCAGTGGAGAGAGGCATTAGTCTGTCTTATAATCTTCATACTCTGTATGTGTGAGCATTACAGAGCACACAGGTGAATAGGGGAGCTATTAAATATTCTTTCTGATATAAATCAAATAAAAATTAAAACCTGAGGTAAGAGTTTTTCTTTGCTTGAGCACTCCAGGTTCCTGGGGCTGAGTGCCTCCAGTTATATTTTCTTCTGCTGGAACTTGGCTTGGGAAAACTTTTCCCCTTAGCATTTTTTGCTTCCTAGAGGAAAGGAGGCATCCTACTACCCAGTAGGCATGAAGCATGTTTTCCATCCATCCTCTAAAGCAGCAAGGTTGTCAGGGTTTGGGTTTGTCCCACAGCTGCTAAAGAAAAATTTGCTTGTAGCAAAGCATTTGAAGTGACCTTCCTTTCCCCCCTCTGCTCCTGCAAAACCCCCAGTTCATTCTCTTTGGCTTCCTCACCTGTGATCACCTTTGTCAGCATGCTGAACAATATACTGTATTTCAGCTATGACTTCTCCAAGCAGCATTTTATGACAGTCTGAAGTACAACCATTTCCTTCATTTTACTGGATTGTAATTTTTAATATTGGGTGGTTAAGGGCACATAGTTCAGCACATAATAAATATTCTAGTTTTGAGATTAATCAGCTTCATGGCTCATATTTTTTAGACTTCTAAGTGCTTGAATTAATTTTTCACATATGAATAAGGGCTAAGTCCATGGTCTTTATGTTTTGAGCCATTGCTTGTTTTAATCTGATGCTGAAAGTGATTTTTTTTCCCATTTTTTTGCTGCTTGATACAAAATTGAGCAAAATTAGGGACTCTGCAGAATTTTAGTTCCCCAAACTGATTTCTGAATAAAGACTTGTCTGCAAGATATAAAATACCTTGACTGTTTTTCTTCCTATTTTGCCTGGTTTGTAATGAATACACTTAAAGTCTTGGTGCATACTCCAACTTTTTCCTTCCTATAATGTATTGCAGCAACAGCCTCTAAGAGCATCATTTTTGTTCACATTGCAGCGTACTTCTATGAGTGTTTCTTCAATGCTTCCCGTTCTCAATGTCTTCCTAAGTGCCTTCCTCTTTCTGTGTCTGCTGCCCTGGACATTTATTCATTCTCTAATGTTATCTGCTTACTGCTGTTCAGTGCATGCAGTGTGCAGGTCTCACAGTTTGCACTCAGTTTCTGGCCTGTTTCTAGTATCTCCTCTTTTTACTGTCTGTCAGCTCCAATAAGTTGGTTTTCACCTAAGTGGATTTTGGCTTGATTTGGTTCTGATGAAATTCTTGGCCATTTAAAGGTTGTACTATGGACTAATAACATGGGTGCATTATTTTCTCAGTTGCAAAAGTAAAAAGTGGAGGGGTTTCCAAAATACAAGTTTCCCATTGGAAAAATAATTTTTATTTATAAATAGTAAAATTTTGTGTGAGGCTTCACTTTCAATAAAATCTAATTAAGGATAAATGATGAAAATGTAATTTTCAGTCTTATCCATAATGAAATTCTGTGGTTTCTTATTTCAAAATACTTTTTATTTTTCCAACCTATAGTTTGAACATAACAGTAAATCAAAATCAGAACAAAAATATTCAGTTTGAAGTGGAACATATTAATTTATCCAATTATTTTCCTTACAAATAAAATTCAGCTTTTCCTTTTGTTCCTCTCATAATGAAAACAAATCTGGTGTTTTCCAGTAGAACAGAAAGTCTGTGTTCAGATCAGCATGCACTGATTTTTTTTTGCTCAGCATTGTAGGTTAATTTTATCTGTCATGCTATTTCAGGTAGATTCAACATTAAAATGGTCACTATTCTTGGATATATATGTCAGCATTTGGAAAGAGGGAGAGATTCTGCCCAAAGCTGTAATCTTTTCTGGGTTAGTGCCTCTAGACTTTGTGGTTAACCATGTTCTTCAAGTGTATTGGAAGTAACTTTCATGGTTTTTTCCTGCTCATTATGTTCAGTCTTTGGTGTCTTTTATTTATGTTTTCATAGTTTACATAGATGCATGAAAGACTTTATTCAAACTTCTGTTATTTTTCTGTAATGGAAAGCAGTTTATAAGTGATTGCACCAAATTTTCATTTGGATTATTAGTGAACTCCTTAGTGAAAAAGAAATTAACATGGAAGGAGATATGTGATGATAATAAGAGAAAGTAATGTGTAGCTTGACAAAGACCAGTGATTTTTGGAGACATAGTTAAAAACTGCAGTAATTGGAAGGTCTAAAAATGAAATAAAAAGAGGATCCATTTAGTGCAGTCAGATGACTGTGACTTCCATTCATAGTAATTGAAGGTCTGGTCCATTGAAACTACTTTTTACATTTTGTTTCCTGACATTATGGGATACAATGTTTAAAAGATATTATGGGATATATTATGATAGATCAAAAAGAAATTGATGCTCCTAGTGAGGTATTGCCTTATGTTTGTCTTCATAGTTTTCTGCCTTTTTCAGTTTTACATACCCACTTGAAATTTACATCTTCATTTTTATGTAAGTCTTGCTTTTACTGAAAGATTCATAACTTCCAGTGGAAAGCAGGAATCTAGTTCTGGCCAAAATAAAGCTTGTAATACTAGGAAGTCAGAAATCAGTCAATGCCATGAATGCAGATGACTATGAATCTAATAAAGGAAAAATTATAAGCCCTTCACTGGAAAGGTGTGAACCTACCTTTGAGAAAGGATTAAGGAAAGTGCCCTTGAAAGAATAGTCCTGTGTAGTAAGCTCTGAACCAGAAGATGCATAATAGCCTTTTTTCCCAGTAAGTTTGTTGTTTGGGTATTTTCCATAGCTAGGCAAATTGAAAACCCTCATTCCATGATTCTAAGGCATTGAATTATCAAAGATTTTCCTAAAGTTCATTCTCACAAAACACTGCCTATAAAGATGAAGTCACTTAATTTTTACAGGCTATTTCCCACTGCTTTTAGCATGAATGTTCTTAGACCGATGCCTGGAAAATGAATGTGTCATGCTGAAACAAGAATATTAATCTTCAGCTTTTGCTTTCTCTCCCTGTTATTTCCTGTGCTGGTTGCATTTTGTGAAGAGATCTGGGGATACATTCTTTTTCCCCTGATTTTTCCTCATTAATACTTTGGGTTATGAACACTAGTAATTTCCAGAGTGCATGGTTTTGAAAAACAGAGTGGCACTAGGACAAGTGCAAGCCATTGGTAATGAAGTATCCAGAGAACTCTGGCCATGCTGCAATTGCATAGCTATGGAAATTGCTGATTGACAGGAAAATAATGCATGCTAAAGGATAGTCTAGTCTTTAAAGAGAATTATGTTT
This sequence comes from Agelaius phoeniceus, assembly GCF_051311805.1. NCBI lineage: Eukaryota > Metazoa > Chordata > Aves > Passeriformes > Icteridae > Agelaius > Agelaius phoeniceus. The sequence goes on from NC_135266.1 coordinate 14,497,620, forward strand.
ACTCAGATAAACACAATTTTCAGAACCAAGAGCAAGCAAAAACTTTTAATTTTGAACATTTATTATGGAGATATTTTTATGGTTATTATTTCATTATATATATATTCTTAAACAGTTGGTGTCCTTACATTTCTGTCATCCTTTTTTGTTTTCATGCCTAAACATTTAATACAAGTGCTGTATCACAGATTTTTAAAAAATTGCAATTGTTCAACATGAATCATATTTTATGGGATAGAATAGCTATGACTTGACTGGAAAAATGAGGAATAAGACTGTCTTTTGAAAACAGCACTGCCTCTTTGTAACCTGCACTATTAAAACCAATTCCCAGAAAGTAATTTCATGACTTTTTGCTTAGATTCCTTTCACAATGGAGAAGCCCATCATATTCTGTGCAGACATCTAGCTACTACAGTATTTGTTGACTCAATGGTGCCATTTGCCTATTTTACCAATCAGGAGCATAAGATGGCATTTTTCTTCTGAGGAAGCTATATAGATTTTCTCCCTTGTTTAATATTATCCTTATCCTGATATAATCAGAAATTTCTGTAAGGTTCTCAAAATCCTTTTGTCATGTTCTCACTGGTCATGTTGAAATTTTAGCAATCCATAATTTCTCTGAGTCCACTGGTTCATGGCAAATACAAAATCTCAAGTCAGTTCCTGCTTCCTGGCTCAGTGTTTGTCTGCATTCCTAGCCAAATTTGTCCAAGATCAGAGCATAGAAAAGATACACACCTGAAAAAAACTGTTCTTTAACATGTTTTTTTCCCTAATTTTTTGAAATTCAGAATGACAAAAAGAGTTGCAGAAATTCCTTTAAATAGCATTGGTATCTAACAAGGAAACAACCAGCATCCTGTGAAAGGATGAAAGAAATTTATTACATTTATATGGTCATTCACAATATTACCTCAGGAATTTTGAACAATAAAATTGCAAAGAATGTCTAGTTAGAGATGCAGTCCCATAGGCAATATTTCAAAGGGACATGCAAAGCAAATACTAAGTAAAAATTTAAATTACAAGGTTTCTTTTGTTTGTTTCCTTTTTCTTTTTTAAAGAAGTGAGAAAGTCCTTTGAAATCTTATGCTTCATTTTAGACTTCACTAGAGCATTGGCAGAGATGCAACAACTGGAAGGCCAGCCTAAGCCTTTGATTAGAGGAAGGTGTGAGTATTTCTGCTATAACATCACTGTGTATTGTGTAGGAAACTATAGGGCTTGGAGGAAAAAATGAAGAATTTTGGAAGAAAAATCCCTGTTTTTAAACTTGAGCTAGGAATTGTGATGCCTGGTTAACACTCTACTCACACAATCTGCCCTGATGCATCTCCAGTGATGCAGGGCAGTTGGGGGCCATGACTTTGTTTATCCCAGACTCATGGTGGACCTCATGCTGATAAAACAGAGCACCTGTGATGATTACAAAACTGGCAAGAGTGGAAAATACTTGGGAATGTGGTTTGAGACAAACCACAGACTCTGTAAGGCTGACAAATAGGACACTGCAGATGAGATAAAAATTGCACTGTATAAATGTGTGCCCATTCAAATGCTTTCACAGTCTTTAACAAGGTATTGAATTCAGTTTAATTTAGATTATATTTTGCTAATTATACAGACACACACACACCTATCTATATATATACACCTAAGAATTTCTAAACTTTCCTGAAAGCTGAGCCTAATTCTAAGGTGATTTAGCTTGTGTATTTACAGGAGCTGCACTTCTGGTTCAACTGGGTACAGACTTTTTTTCTGGAACAAAATTGTTTTCCTTGTAATTCTGCAACAATTTTCCATTAGGTAGAGATCTCTTTCTTGACTGTTTTCCCCTCTCATGTGTTGTTATTTATGAGTACTGCAATACATGAATATTTTACATTTTCCTCTTTCTGATTGTATTGTTCTTTCCTTATTGTTAACCAGAATTTACTATTAGGAACTGACAGCAGAGATTTTTGATGCCATTGCTAATATAATGTTAAGAGGCTGAAGATCTGCTGATCTCTATCAAAACCTCTTATAAATTCTTTTCTTCTTCAAATTCACTTCCTTTTCTTGGCCAATTTGCAGTCCAGTGAGCCAACTTTTCAGCTATTTCATATTTCTGCACTTTAACCTTTGATGAAATACTTGGCTTAATGCTTTTTGAAGATGTAAGTACTTCATTCTATTTTTGCTGAATCCTGGAGGATTGAAAATTCTGCAGAGCAAGTCAGGCTGTTTTTAACTTCTTAATAGTTTTTATTTTTATTTATACAGGGTTGCTTTTCTCAACAACAAATAAATTAAAGACTTATGTATATATCACTAACAAAATTTAATTAAATGTCGTGATTAATTCTTGGGCCAATAAAACTTCCTGGAGACAAAAAAGGAAAAAAAAAGCTCAAACTGTGCATATCTTCTGCAGAAAAAGAAGGGCAAGAACACAGCAGGGTGCAGAGGAGGGCACAGCTGGGATTTGCTGGAGAGGGAATGTGATGGCAGCCAGGGCTGCAGGTTCCTGGTGCCCAGACCTGGGCTCTGGGCTCTGGGCTCCGGCTGCTGCCGTGGTCAAAGTGTTCAACAGTGCAGTGGGCATGGGCACAGCCCCTCTGGGAGCAGCCTGCCTCTTGCAGTGCAAGTTCCCAGGGTGTTTGCTTCCTGGTGGGTGTGTAGCAGCTTCCAGCAGCTGTGATTCCTAGTGGCAGGTTTCCTAAGTGGCTGGGAGACAGAGTGAGGACTCTTACTGCACAGCTGGTGGATTTGAAAGTAGATTTTCTATGGTAGGCTCTCCTTGTAGCTATGGAAGATTACAGAATGCTTTTGGAGGGCAGATCTGGTTCTGCTGCCTCTTCCTGCCCCATCTGGGGCTAAAACAGCCCAAGGCAATAGCACAGAGCTAAGAAGAGTGGGATGCTGATGGGTTTCAGGGGAAGGTGTGCTTGTCCCATATCGATGATATTTTCACCCCTGACAAAGGAGGAATGATGCATCTGACTCCATCTTATCAGAAGGCTAATTAATTACTTTATTATACTATATTATTCTATACTATATGACACTATATTACATTACATCTAAACTGAATCTGCCAAGCATTCACCTCTGCACACAACTGCACAGAATCTCATGACTGTCAGCTGACAGTCCTGACACACACACACACGCTTGGCCCTGATAGGCCAAGGAAACAAAACACCATCACTTTGGGTAAACAATCTCCATATTGCATTCTACTTCTGCAAAACACAGACACAGCAAATAAGATAAGAATTGTTTTGATCATTCTCTGAGGTTCAGAGAATGTGAAACCCAAAAATATTCTTGGGAAGAATTGTGCCTTGCTTTTCTCTGTGAAGAGAAATGTTGCTACAGTCCCTGAACTCTGTTACAGAGCTCTGGGACATAGAGAGCTCAATGATAGTCACAGCTTTTAAGTTACCTCTCACATACTTAAAATCATGCTAATCCAAAACTGGTATTATTAATAAATGAATATCTTTGATCCTAAAGGTACCTGAGGCCCATCCTGCCTGTTTCCCCAAATGGCAGGTGTCAGTTCCACAGACTAATGGTCAGGCAGGAGGGAGAGCTGCTGTACTGCAGCTGGGGAGGAGGGTGATGTGACAAGGCTGGGCTATGCTCCCAAAAGTCTAAAGCTGGTAGAAGTGTCCATCACCAGTGCAGGTGCTTCTCTCCAAGCCTCACCATGCAAGAGTTGCACTGGACTAACAAATCACTTTCCATACTTTATGTTAATCCCATCTTCCTGCTGCAGCTGCACAACTTGGCCTAATGGGACTTGTGGGAACTGAACTGCAACCCTCATCAGCCCTTCCTGAGAACACTGCCTTGGTCTGAGCTTGTATGTTTTAAACCAGGTCCTTGCTCTGGAAACCTGGGTGACTTCAGGATATATGTTCAAGGGTTTTGGGAATGATTTATCATTCTTTCTGGAAGCAAACTATTTTCCACTGAAAACATCCTAATTCAACTCTTCTGGTGAAGGATTATGGACATGGTGCCTATCAAATTTCATGTCAGAAGCTTGTTCACTGTCTTACATCCCAAGAAAGAATTAGAGGGATCCCAGCAGAGGGAGGGCTCCTGGAAGGAATGGGCAGAAGGAGGCAGAGAACAGAAAATTGAGATTGAGTAACATAATTGTATTTTAAGGGGATGGTTTACAGGATTTGAAATTTTGCTGAATCTCATGTAACAAAAGGATTGTAAAAAGAAATTATAAATCACTGTTTTCATTATTTGCTGTTGGTCCCACAGGCTTTTGTTGAAGGTAAATATTCATAGTTAATTTGGGTACCGGCCAAAACAATATCTTACCGCAAAGCATCATTCCTATTACAAATTTTAGAGTATTTATGAAAATGAATCAATTAGTTGGCTGGAAGAATTGAATTTCAAATGTGAAATGAGCCTTTGTTAGGTATAGCCATACATAGAAATTATGTGCACTCTGCCATAAATTATGCAGGCATTTAGCGCTGAAATGCTGAAATACACTTCATTGCATCTGGAAGATTTCAATGGCTTTTCACAATGGCATGCTTTGAAAGATGGCTAATAACTCAGACCTATTCTGTGGAAAACATGGCTAGAAAGGAATGTATAAATGCCCTAAAATGAAGCTTTTGTCACTATTTTGCTATCGTTAAAAAAGCTCAAAGTTTACTATAAGAAGACCTGGAAAGTAAATCTTCACCCCCCAAAAAAGTTTCTCTTGTTGGGCAAACAGATCAGCCCAATACTTATCAAATTTCATGAACTAATGATGGATTTTAGACATCATTATAATAGGTCTGTTTAATTCTGTTTTCAGTGAAAATATTTTGTAGTCAGTAATCCCTTGCAGTACTGATTCACCAGCAGTGATATTAATTCCCCCATGCATTTGTCCATTTTCCATCTTCACCCACCTTCAAAATGAACAGACAATTCAATAAAATAAAAAAAAAAGGTTTCCTGAAGAAATTTTCATCTCTTCAAAAAAGAAAAAAAGGCTCTTTTTTTCCTCTTGTGTTGATACAGAAGAACATCCCATATCACATAGCTGAAAATTAATGTGCTGATATATGCAGAAGAGGGAGTAAGTTTTTGACAGGTTGTGTTTCAGTCAAGAGAAGTAGGCAGCAGTATATAGAGCGGAAAGCAGCAGTGTAGGAAACCATGGTGATCTCTTAGGGTGATGTCCCTTTCCGTCCCAGCTATCTCAGCATTTAATCTGTCATGGTTCATAAAGCAACCTTTTAAAACCAGCAAGGTATCTTCCCACCATTGTTCCCACTGACAGCTCTCCTGGAACCTCCCAGCTCAACTGCTGGAAACCTTTTTCTAACTTCAGGCCTGAATACATTAAGGAACATAACATAATGTAAGGAAATAAAAAATGACTGTTCCTGATCAGCCTAGAGCTCTTTCCAAACAAGTGGTGCATTTCTGCCGCAGAGTCAGGTGCCTCTTCTGCAGGAGCACTCAAGCAAAGAAGCAAAACATTTCCTTGGTCTTTTCTCCCCACTCTTTTTCGTTTTGTCCCCAGAGAAAGATATTGGTTTGGGCAGAGACACCCTTCAGATTGAATACAGCCTGTGGTCCATTATTTAGCTAATACAGTCCTGTGTAATTGCTGTGGAAGAAACTTCTCAGACTATACCCTGTAGCCCTTCCTTTCACAGAGGCCAAGTGGTGTTTTTCTTGCTGACACTGAGTTCTTTCTCATTTCTGGGGGGGTACCACTGAGACTGCTAGCAAGTCACATAAGAGAATCTTAGACGTGGATTTTGCAATCAAAGTTCAGAACTTAGTGTGTTGTAGCCTCTTATCTTTCTAAACAGGATCCCACTTTTTATGCCACACTGTGAGGCTAATTATTCTCAATTTATCTGCAGAGCCCTGCATTTGCCATTTATTATTCCTGAAATATAAAATGATCTAAATTCTTTTATATCTGGCTGCACTACCTAATTATTCCTCATTTGTTTTTATTCTCTTCCAATTTAGTATCATCTGCAAAGTTGGAAATCATGTTTTCATATCATAATTAGACCTCTAAGAACCTTAGAAAGCTGCTTGGTGAATAACCATGCAAAGGGCTTTTCCCCCCTCTTCTTCTATTTTAATTTTAATGGAGATTTAAAGTGAGACAATAAATTAGAAATGCATGAAATTATGAGCTAAAACATTTCAGTTGTTTGCCTGTGGGACATAATGTTGCAACAAACAGAAGCTATACGAAGAAGTAGTTATGACAAGAAAGTTGGTTAGGAATAACTGATAAGGATGTAGAAGATGAGCTGACGTAGCCCAGCTGCATTAGATGATGTATTTGTTTGGACAGTGTATTGCTGATGTCAGGGGCCTAGAAGTTCCACTTTTGCCCCAGCTACATGTAGCCAATGGGTAGAGAAGTCAGTTAGGAGCTGTGACTTTGATGCAGACAGAATTTTCTACCTTAAGGAAGTAGTTTTCTACCTCCAACATAAAGATTATCTCACCTTTAAAATACGGCTTATAGTATTTCCTGCACCTTAGAGATAACAGAGAAGATATTATCACTAGTATAACAGGAAGAGGCTTCCTTTATTTGTGTTGCTTAGCATTATATAGCAGAAATCACCCAGTCAGACATTTTCTAAAGCCAGAAAGGCAGAGCAAGTCAGTAGCCATTGCTTTCAGTCATCTGTGTATCTGGAACTCTCTATCAGAAACAGAATAAGCACCATGTAGTATTGGTCTGTTTTTGTCTCCCTTTTACTCAAGCTGTAGCAGTTGAATGCATTGTTTCAAGATGTTACAGAGCTGTTGGCAGTTCCAACCAACTCTCTTTCAACCCAAACCATTCTGTGATCCTGTTTTTTTTTCAAAGGTGTAGAAAGGGAACAAGAGAATCATTGTCTTACAAACAAGCAAATGAAAAAAAAAAAGCAGGTAGAATATCTCTCTCCAATGCACCTATTTCAGTCTGTGTTCTTCTGAACTAGACTAACATTGCTATCTCCAGCCCTCTCAGAAGAGGAGCAAATCTGATGGACTTAGCAGTACAGGATCAGCCCTGAAGTACAGACCCTGTTCAGACCCTAAATTGCTCTTCGTTTCCTGGTGGAAGAGATGATCTGCACTATAAGCACATAACATCCTCAGCTGATCTCCAGCAGGGAATCACAGAGTGTTTCTGTGCAAGTTCAGTCAGGTGCAGACTTTGTATTTGTGCTGGTAAGTTTATGTTGGCTGTGATACCCTCCTCTTTCCAGTTCAGACAGTGCTTAGAACAGGGAAGCTGTGTTAAATTCCTCCCTCATGTTCCATGCCCTGGCTTCATTGTGAGAAATCATAAAATTAAGGGACAGGCCATGGGATATGAGCCATGGCTTGAAGTTGGATGATTTGTTGCTCTTGAAAAGCCTGGCGTGAAGAGTGAAGCTTATTGTGCAAGGACACTTCCATTGGCAGTGGGTGCAGCAAATGATTCTGTGGATGAGACTGGGAAGGCCATGACACTTGTGGAATCCATCTGGTGGTCCAAACATCTCTGGGCCTGATTCTGACTTCCCCAAGGGTGTCAGTCAAGACTAGCCCCTTCAGAACAATTGCACTAGTGACAATATTGACATGTGTGTGACACGAGAGATCAGGGTCATGTCAGATCTGCCAGAAGGGATAGATTTTTTTATTGCTGTCTGTGGATTTTTTTGGCCCCCACTTTTTAGGCACATTTAATTACAGATGCAACTTAAGTCATTTATATGTCTTCCTGACTGACAGATACATTGGTTTATGTTCTAGCTGCAAAACTATGCCCACAGGTATGTCCAGCTGTTGTTGTGAGCCAGCAGAAGGAATGCATAAGTATGGCACTTCAGCAACTTTATCTCTTCTCTCTACAATGCCAAAAAAGAAGAAACACATTTTAAAAAACTCCAATTGATCCTAATAAGATAATATATTTAAATGCAATTATTAAATATCATATCTACAGGACAAGGTTAAGGACATTTGTGTAATGTAATTTCATATATTTCCCTAAATCTATCAGAAGTTATGCTTAATTGTAGCTTTAGCTATAAATTTACAAGGTTTTGAGTGGCTTAGCTTTGGATGATGACACTCCTGCAAAATCAGTGATGTTCCTGGGTGAGTGAGTAATTTATCTTGAAAAGTAAAAATGTTCATGAAAAGGTTGCAGTGAACACTTTAAAGTCTGACTCTGTTTCTGTAGAGATCACACTGAATATGGATTAAATTGTTATTTGACTGAATTATTAGTCTCCTAAATCTAACATAGACTTTCTCTTCCTTCATGAGATGACTCAAAAATTTCAAAGGGAGTTAATTAAAAAATACAGACTTCAGCAACAATTCTATTAAACATCAACACATGCCTAATTTAATTGTTTATTTAATTATTTTTTAAATTCTGGAACACTTTCAAGCATATCCATTATTTTCTTAAATATTCAGAATAATTCTCAATGAAACTCAATACGTTAGAGCAATCTGGATGTTATTCGTATGTCATTAAAATGATAAGGCAAGTTTAAGAATTTTAGAATTGTTGTCCTAGTTTAGGGCAAATTTGGGAGGAGACTTTTGAAGTGGTCTCTTCTGTAAAACAAATTCAAGCAGCCCCTCTGCCTACTGGTTCAGGAGACATAAATCTCCTCCAAGAAAAGCGGGAAGAAACTATTTATTTAACAGCAAAATATTCGCAAACATAAGAAAATGAATAATATTAAGCAATGGAGCCTCTCATAGTTCTGAAGAGATGGCAGATTCAGAAAGCCCTCTGTAGTCCAGGGTCCTTTCCGTGGCTGTTTCCTCGGCTTTCTCTCCGTCTCTCCGGGCTCGGCTCCGGTGTCCCGGCCGCAGCGCAGCCTGGGGAGCCCTGGACGATAGTCCTGGTGTTCCCTGATGGAACAACAGCTGAACAGTTCCTAAAATCTTCTGGCCTCAGCTAACTAAAAAAGTCTAACTAAAGACAAAGGAGAGCTCTCTCCTGCTGTCTGTGCTCCAGACAACACACGGAGAGAGAGGTGAAGCTCTTATCTCTGTTGGTGAATACAGCCATGAAAAATTCCACCGCTTTTCCTTCTCCCCCACTTGACTCTCAGAACCAGTCTTAGAAGGGCAGAACTTAATATCCAACATAAACAGAACAGAGGTCTGGGGATACAAGCATCATGAAGTCACCCTAGGACAATTGTGCAAAAGGAAAAAAAAAGGAAGAGGGACAAACATCTGAAAATACCATCTGAATTATATAATTTCTAAGACTGGAAATAGGAACTTGATTTTTACGATGAAAAACAACATCTGAAAAAATGTGTGTCAGCAGGGTTCTCTGTTTTTATTTCCTCCATTATTCTAGTGCTTTTCCACTTTACCACAGCCTGTACTGTTTGTGAGACAACACTGAAATGTGGATAAGGCAAGAACCAATGTAAGCAATGTAAGCAATGCCCTTTTTAAAAAAAATCAGAACACTGTTTTTTTCCCTTTTACTGAGCTTGTAGTGGCATCAATTTTTCCCTAAAGCCCACGGTCCATAAACTTCTTGTAAAAATTGACTTTGAGATGGTAAAAAAAGTGACCTCAAGGGGACAATTTAAGAAGAGATCCCTCCTTTAATCCAATGTTCCCTAATGGTCAAATCTTCCAATAGTGACTTGGCCCAACAGAGTCCCGAATGTCTCATTTTTCCTCCATCCCATTGAGCCAAAATTGATGGATGAAATTTGTAGTCCCTGTGAGTGATGTGGCTCCCATGCCATCCCTGAGGGAGTGGCAGTTCTGGTTGTAAACCTTCCAAACCCACAGAGGAGCTGAGCATCTCTGGCTCAGCTGCTGTGCAGTACCTGGGGAAAAGCTAGAACAGAGGTGTTTTCTATAGCAAGAATTTGTCCTAAAATTCCAGTGCTTTCCTCCAGCATTCCCCCAGCCCCCTCTATCCAGCACTATCCAAAATATAAAGAGCTGTAGAAAGTGTCGACTCTCTAACTTTCTATAAAGTTTATGTGCAAATGGTATTCAACATAATTAAGAAGGAATTACACCAAATTTCTACATTACACCTGGATTTAGTGGCGAGGGCTATGAAGCAGTTTTGCAGAAAATGGTCTGTTCTTAGGCTCTTTGTGATGGAAATTCCTTCGGATTTCATGGTTTTGTCATGCTTGAGATCCTGTGTACTGCACTGATCAGCCGTAAAACTGTCCTTTATTTGAAATTAAATGTGGAGAAGTTTAAATTGTTCTGTGTGTATACAGACATAAGTAGCTCATCTTTGGCAGTGCTCAGATTATTTATACTGCAGCTGCAGTAAATTTGAGTTGCACCAAATGTAGCTCTCTAAATGTCAGCTTGATTTTCTCAAGACCTACTTCTACTTTTGACGTGTTATAAATATTACTTGTTACAGATGCTAAAACTCTTCAAAAGAGGAATGTCAGTCTGGGTGCAGAAATATGCATCATAACAGGACATTTATTTATATTCTTCCAAAACATTACCAAAATTACCTTTGTTATGTACATTTAAGGATTTTGGGATTGTCAGAATTCACCTTCTCCATCAGTAGGTACACACAAATTTCCCATAACTTCTGATGACTGCAGTTAGTGCTAATGTAAATGTTTGGTTCATATGTATAACCAACATGGAAATCTTTCCTAAAACTAAATTAATGCAATCAAGTCCAGGAAATGTTAATTTAAAAGCTGAAAAAGAAAAAAAAAAGAAAATATGAATATCAATTTTTACTGATTATATTAAATTTTTATTGTCTCCCAAACATGTCTACTTTTTTGTTTTAATAACAAGAAGAATAAAAGCAAGAAGATAATTCACTGTTTATAATTTAAGAACTTCAGTTGCTTCCAGGCAATGGGATGGTCCATAATTCAAAGCTTAAAAGTGCAAAGAGAATCCAGCTTTTTTTTTAGATACTGAGAAAACACTGAGCAGAGTCTCAGTTCGAATTATTTATTCATTGAGACAAATAAAAGGTTCAACACTGTATATGAGGTGGATTAAAATAATATTGATTGCAATTTTCTTGACAAATAACAAAGCAGAAACAAGAATCTGCATTCACATGGAGCAGATCAGTTACATTTGGAAGAAAAATGACCTATCTTAGAAAATATTTTCTAAGTATGCAGGTAACTCTTAAACTTCAAAGAGTGCTCTTTCTCCCATCATGCAATTAAAGCCAAATATTTTTGCTTGGGTCAGGTGAAAAATAATCCGTATTTTTTGCTGTAGAGTTTTTAAGACTGCTGTATTTTTGCTTATTACTGTGGGTGTTAATTCCACAATGGGGCAGCAGCAGTGTGACAGACCTTGCCCTTCTGCAGCTGGGACTGTCACATTACTCTGATCCTATGTACTGTTTGTGCTTTCTTCTCTGACCAGTCACCTCTAATTACCCAAAGGAAATTGAAGCTTCTTTGTAATCAAGAGACTAGGGTTCTAGAGTGAAAAAGGTATTTTTCATTGCATTTTCATTGGTTGCCTTAGATACCTAAACAAGAATGGGATAGTATAATGAAATTAATGTCAGTTTGGGCAAAGCTCCACAGAAATTGCCTAAGTTATTTATAAGTTTTTCTGCTTCATATATTCCTTGGTGAAATACTTGTGAACCATTTTATGGACTATGTTAAGAGTCTAATTTTTATTGATCTTGCAGATCACTCATTGAAATTTTCACCAGAGTTACATCAGCACATATCATCTCATTGCCACGGTTTTATTATTATAACTTTAGTTATGCTTTAGTACTAGTCAACCCCAAATCTAGCCATGTTTGTGACTCTTCTTGGCCATCCCCAGACTCCAGAGGAGTCAGTGGTGGGTACCTCCTGGAGGAGTGATGCAGAGTGGTGCTCAGCACCTGAAATCTCACAGGCATGTTCTAGGAGGCAAAGTCTGTTCCACCTAGTCTAGGGTGAATTTGTAGCTACTGGTATAGTCAGCAAAGTGTTCTGTACAAATCAAAGCAGAAATTGCACTGTGCTTTAGGTTCAAGCATAGAAAAAAAAGAATTGGTTTTGACCTTTAGTAAATATTCTGATTTAATTTATGAGAATTGGAAAAGCTTGTCATGTATTCATCAGTACCAGCCCTTTTACCTGTGCTAAGACACAGAAGACCTGCAAAGAGATGAGAATAATTTCTATGAGATAGAAAGGCAAGAGAATAAGAAATCAATCCAGCTAGGACATTCCACAACAAATTCATGCTCTACTGAAGGATCAAGTACAAGGACTTTGAATGTTTGGGTTAGCTGGGGGACATAATCTGAATTAGATCCACTTGAAAGGGTGAAAAAGCATCACTGCTCTATCCAGTAGTGCCACAAGTCTTCAGCTTTTGTGGTTGTTGTTATTAATGCAGCATCTTGCTTTCAATAAGCAATGTTTACATTTCAATTGTAGCTTCCAGCTTGAGTTCACAGTTCACATTTTTTGTAGCTGTTAAGTTCCATTGCAGTGAAGCCCAGTTTAATTCTTCCCCTTGAGTCTGCTATGTAATCTTGATTTCTTAAGCATATTTTCTAGCTGTGGTATTCTCTTATTAAACTCAGGATATTATGACATTTTCAAAATGCTTTCTATTTATAACCTAACATTATAGAATGTCAAGAATAATCAAAAGCATAGAGATATGACAGAGAAAAATCCCATTCATATTATCTTTCCAGGTCACATTTCTTGAGTTTTGCTTAAAATGCCTTCTTCAGGAGCTAAAATTGCCTTTTTAGCAAATGAAGCATTAAAAAAAAGTTAACAGAAAATGGTCATGATCACTCAATAACTTTATTGGCACAGGTTGTCAAAGTTCAGAGGTAGGTGGTTGTGTCACAGTTCAGGATGAGTGTTCAGCCCACACAGTGGGTGACTCAGTGTGTGAGGAAATCACCCCAGCTGGCATTTGCTCTGGTAGGGCCTGGGGATGAAGCTTCTCTGAGGTTTGGAGGGGTGCTGGAAGGGGAGAGTTAACATCTCACTCTTGTCTTGCTGGCTATGGAGCTGATTGTGCATCTGACCAGTAAATCATGCTGCAGTTTGGCATGTCAGGAACCTTGAGACCTTGCTCTTCCCTCCACTCCTGAAATACAGACCCTGAACAATGAGTTCTTCCTGCAGAACCTACAGCTTCCAAGCATTCCAGTGCATCTGACACCTCTGCTCTGCTCCTTTCCCTTGCCCCCTGCTGCATCAGTGGGATCACACAGGGAGCAATATTCTGGCTGTGGTCATGGGAGCAGTGGATGAGAAGAGAAATTCAGAGCTGTAGCAAGACCATAAAACCACGAAACAGGTGGAGGCATAGTTTCTGATGTGTCATGCATGGAATGGTAAGGCACAGAAGCAGGCAGGGGAGGCACACATCAATGGCTTCAGCACCTGCCAGGTTTGGTGTCCATTGGTACAGAAGCATTTAAATACATTACATCAGTAAGTATGTTGCCTGGCAGTGCTGATATTCATATACCTGCATGCATATCCTGCTCTGTTCCAGCTGTGAAACATTTCATGTGTCTGAATGATCAGAGGCATACAGCATTACATGTGTGAAAGTAATTAAATTATTGATAAATTAGAGAGATTTAAGTTTTGGGCAAACACGGACTTTGATACCATGTGATATTTGGAGACTTGTGGCAGAACCTGTGGCCTTGGGTTGGCATTGTATGTTTCCTATACAAGGGCAAAGAAAGAATGTATATGATCTATAGTGGTATGCACAGCCCTAAGCACTGAGCCATCTGAGGCAGCAAAAGCTAAGCCCTGGGGACTCACTCAAGTTTTAAATCCACACCCTCTTGGAGGCTTATGTGCTTAACTGTGCATTTCTCTGCATGCATTTCTCTCCACACATGATTTACAGCCATGAAAGTAGGAACTTAATCCTCCTCTTCACAGAAAAACACATAGAAGAATCAATCTTTTCTTTTAAAAGGGAACCAGAGCAGAAGTAGGTGGTGATTCCTCTTACCTCCTCCTCAGCCTTTTCAAGAGGACATCTTGTCTCAGCCCCTTTTTCTGCTTTTGCAAGCACAATCTGACCTGGAAAGTTCCTCAGCATATAGACTGTTGGGGAGGATGGGTACTTTCAAACTCTGCCCAGAAGATATGGCAGAATGTATAAAAGATTTAACGATTCAATGAGCTACAGAGTGGGAGTAGGAGTAAGTGTAACCCTGATTTTCCATGGGTTTGGAACACTCTAGTCTATGCTTCAAGGACAATTTAGTTATATCATCTTACTTAGGTAGAGACTGATCTATATGACTCTTTGGAAACAGTTTTCCAAGCCAGCTTCCTTACAGAGCCAAGCTTGCTTCTTTATCGCTGTCCCAATGAATGCAAAAATGCTCCAAAATTACCTAAATGAAATAGCTAAGAAAATTGTAATGCAAACTGATACATTATTCATTTCCTCAGGAAAATTTTGGAAACTGATCAAAATAATTTAATTAGTTACTTCATTGTGAAAAAGGTTTTAAGAGCCAATTAGACAAAGCAAATGGGGAGAGCTGCCAGCTTTAAATATAGAATCAGTGAAGTGACATAGTATTCTAAGGAAAAAGGTGGAGATGACAGTACATGAAAAGGAAGTGATCTGCAGATGAAAGGCACAGTAGCAGTAAAAGACACACAGTGAGGGTGATAGCATGAACTGATGGGAGGTGCAAATGGGATCAGTGCAAACTGGCATAGATTCATGGAATAGCACAGCTTAGAATGGAAAATCTTACATTAATTGCAGCTGTCTCAAACAGGGACTTGCTCAGGTGATGCTCTAATTGTGCAGAAAGCCATGCAAAGCTTGTTATCTAGCATATATATATATATATATATACGCATACATGTGTATGTATTGTAGTTTGGCCAGTCAAATGCTTGTCTTGTATGGTGATGTGACATGTAAGATTTCACAATAACAACTGTCTCCTTGTGTGCTTTGATGCTTTCATTGTTGTTGGTAGTGTAGTTAGTTTCTCCAGACCCTATACATTGCATGAATACATTTATACATCCAGCTTCTCTCTTTCTGCATATCCACAAAACATTTATCAGGGAAGATTTAGTGAAATGATATAAAACTAATAACACATGATCTATCAACAGGCTTAGGTTGTGAAGCACCAGACAGGTGCTTCATACCTGAGCAGTGTGGAAAAAATCTGAATTGGAATATTCAAGCTTTGCCATGTGTGTTAAATCATACACATTGGGCCATGTACATGAATGAACAGGCTCATGTGTGTTATGCATCCTCTTATTCCAGTGCTCTCCACTGCTAGAAGTGCTGTTAGGCCTGCAAACTTTTGCCTCCCTCTTATAACACCCAACATCAGATGCACAAGTCTGGTGGTGTGAAGCAAATTTAGAATTTCCCTCTTTCTGTATATGTCATTACAGACAGCTACAGATGGTTCTGTTCTGTACAATGGTCTGATGCAGAAGGTAGAAGCTCTCAAAGTGTACACTCACATATGTGAAAAGTGTGTGAATGCCAAGTGTAAGCTAGATTGCTTGGACCACATAACCCAGACTTTACCTCACACTCAATGAAATTATTTACAGAGGAAGAGAATGCTTCAAATGAAAAAGGGAGAGTTCTTGTAGCTACAAGGAAGGCGAAGATATTGATAAATTGATGGTAAGCAAAATTTAGCCTTTATTGTTGGTAATAATAATGCTAATTAATTGCATTAATATGATAAAAAGAAATGGTTTTATAGGCATAGAATATGTAGAGTTAGTTGTCAAACCTAGCTTGCCAGGTCATAAAGCAACATGAATAAGAGCTATTGTTACTAAAGAATATATTGCAGCTTACTCAATGTGTTTTCTCTTTCATAGTATAGCATTTCTGACAAAAGCTGAAGGTCACATCTGGAAGATGAAAATGTATTTTCCCACAGAAGGTATTAAAGGGTTTATGATTATGCTAGAGCACACTGTTAAGTATATGGAACCATTACATTTTGACAAGGTAACTGATCTAGATGAATGACATTCACAAATTCCAGAGAAATCATTAAGGTAAAGTAAGAAAAGCCTTTCGAATTTTTTTTTTCACATCTTGTTCACAGCTAGGGAAACATCAAAAGACAGAAAGAGGGTAGTTGTTTTTCCTGTATTTTTTGGAGATAGTTGGAGGGAGAATTAAATGGAATTATCTCAACTGTTGCTATCTCAACTGGTGCTGATAAGGCCAAGGTCATGGGTGGGATCCCTGAATGGCCTGTTAACTTAAGAGCTGGACTTGATGATCTTTGTGGGTCCCTTCCAACTCAGAACTTTTTGTGCTTCTGTGGATGTGTAATATGGAAAAACAATTGCTGTTGTTTAAAGCCCAGGCAATCAGGCTTGATAGTGGGCAATATTTCTGTGTGAACAGTCCTGAATAGCCAAAGGAAAGTAAACTAAAGGGCAGATTGTGCTTGGATATATAAGTCTCTTGACACTATGTCATATGTAGACACACACAAATTTTAGATTTGTCTAAAAAGCTAAGCTGAGATAAACACCGAGAACTGATGAAGTGAATTTTAAATTAATTTAGGATAAAAAAGATAAAGCATGTAAGCTAAAGGGGAATACTTTGTGAGAAGAGAGGAAACAAATGATGCAGAACTAGTGGTCAAAGCTGAACACCATTCTGGTATACAAGAGGAAGGTTACTGGAAAGAGAGCAGACTCTCCAGGAAAAAATTAGAATGAATGCAGAAACATGAGTGTGTAAAGAAAAAAATAATGTTTTTAATATTATGCTGGTAGGAAAGAAGTAGTAAAGTTTAAAGTACTAGAGGAATACAATTAAACCCACCCCTAGCAGCAGGACACTGAATGTCAATCAATAAGAGTGGGACATACAGATAATAAAATACCTGCATGATGCTCACCAAGATAAATAATATAGAATCCTTAATTTCCACATATAAACATACTTATTCCAATATGTAATATAGTTACTGTTCTTGTATGTAAAATATGTAATATAGTTATTCTCTTAAGCGCTAAATCCATACAAGACAGACTGATGGAAAAAGAGGAATGATACTCTGCTGAACACTGAAGCATTTAATGTGCTGTGCAGAGTATCCATTTATCTCTTTTATTTTGCTGAGGATAATTCATAGAATCATAGAATCATAGAATTATAGAATAGTTTGTGTTGGAAGGGACATTTAAAGATCACCTCGACTAACACCCCTGTGACGAGCAGGGGCATTTTCAATACATCCTCCTACCATCTCTATCATGTTCCTGTTCTTTGAGCAAATAATCTCCAGGTAGAATTTCACAGTTCTTTAATATAGTTACAGTTTATTTTTGAGGTTAATCTGTGTCAAGATTGTACTGCTCCCTTGATTTTTGGATGGTAGCTTTAGGTTGTGGGCAGAATCAGAAAAGCATGTTGCACAAATGGTGCATTGAGCATAAGCAATGCAGTTCAGTCCAAGTGAAATAACAATAAAGCCTTTAGAGCATGTCATATTTTCATCTTCATGCCACATATGTCACAGATAAATGATCTTAACAATACAAAATAGAATTTTGCCATTTTAGTATGCAGGTTTTTTTGCTTGTAAAGCCTCATACTTCTGTACAGTAAGATCAGCTGTGCTGAGCAAGTTATCCTTGTGAATAGGAAAAAGAGCTTTATAAAGCTCTCTAAAATTAGGTATAAGATCAGCTTGTCTCTTATAAAAATGTCAGAATTTCAAGTGCCAGTTTCTCACAGATCTACAAGGTCAGAAAAGGATGTAAAGTCATACATGGGAGCTGGAATCAGCTCTTGCAAATATTGTCATGTGGAGCCATACTTGCTCTCCCTGAAGGACTATGCATTATTGAACTTCTCAGCTGTGGTGGTTTTGGGAATAGGAAGGATGCTGCAGAAGGAGAAGTGAAAGCTTCTTACAGCCTTTGTGCAGAAGTAAGTTCAAGGAAAGAAATACATACTTTGGCAGTTGCCATTTTGGTAAGTTTTAAAGTTGCTTAAAGCTGAGTCCCTGGCTTGGACTGTTCAGTGCATCTCAGATAATGAGGAGTGGGCAAAAGAAAAATACTCTCTAATCTGAACTGTAAGTGTGGTTGGCAGTACCCACATGCTGAGCTGATGTATCCACAGGTTTAAATTCTCTTCAACAAACCTATTCCATAGCTCATGCAAGTTTCAAATATAATTTATTAAAACTGCTGTCCAGAAAAAAAACTATTTTAAAAATATCCCTTTTTTGTGAAAAGTATATCTCACAATTAAAACTGCTCAGAGTGAGATTGCCCACTGTTTTGTCTTTACATTTTAATGTATTTATTTATAGGAACATGATTTTTAAAAGCACACACAGCAAACATCATTGTGCTCTCCAGGCAAATGCATAAGATGGGCTTGAATCTCCATTTGTCTGTGCTGTGCATGCTCATTTAGATTATGGTAAAGTGGATATAAAACACTACTGGAACACAATGCAAATGATGTATGCCTCTTTGCAATGAGATAAACGATTATATGTGGTATTAGAGCCATAATTTTATGCTTGTTAGTCATCTGGTTTTGATTAAGGGAGCATTTGTTTTAAGAATAAGTCTGCACTGGTGTTCCCATTTTCTCTTTCTGCTGCAAGTTGTATCTTAAAGAGCAGGACAAAAAACAATTTAAGAATAGGACAGCTGGGGCTGGTGTGGTGAATCAGCACAGCACAGAGCTGAACCAGTTGAAGAGGTACCAAATTGAACTGTTGGTTACTGGCTTCTAAGGTAATTTGGGTTTAAAGGTACTAGGGTCCTTGAGGTAAACACTGGTAATTTCAATATTCCTCATAAAATGCTAAAGTTGACACAGAATGTTTGCCTTCCAAACACCAAAACCGTTTCAGATTAATTACACAATTGTACATGTTGTGGGATTTTTGATAGTACCAGAAGATTTCAACTGTTGCATACAAGGCAGATACTCTTGAACCAAGTCAAAATCAAAGGAGGGAAGAGAGAGAGCTTTTAGCCAGGATCATGCAAGAAAGAGATTTAAAAATTTACTGCTATCTCCTAAATTTCTCTTGTGCAAGTCTTACAAGTAAAATCAGGAATATTTTCTTTTCCTTTCTAGATAATCAAGTTGATGTAACACAGAGGAATTATTATCCCTTCTGACACATAAAATGGGTAACTCAGAGCCAGAAGGAAGTATTTCTTAGATGAACCATGAGTAGAGGAGGGTGAACATGAGTGCCATATTAATTGCTATTGGGATTCAGGAAAATCCTGCCTGATGAAAAGTACATGGAGGGGCTATGTCTTCTCTGAGGCCTAGAACTGAGTATGTGTTCACTCCCCTTAAAATGGACTAATTGATTCCTAGTGCTACCCATGCATAAGCTCATATGTGCACCAGAAAAAAAAAAGTACATCTGAATTTCTGAATTTAAAACTTTGGTTCAAACATGTGGAGAATGAAGGGTTTTGAAATACAAGTTATAAGCTAAGACTTCTTTATATTGTATCTTAAGCAATCCACTTACTCCTGTTATATATAGGCCAGCTAAGTGGGGTGTGAAGTTCTTACCAAAGAACTCACAAAGGAAATAGTCCAACATAATTCAGGTATTTCAAAGGACCTGTCATTTGAAGAATGATGTAACCATTTGCAATGTAGGTGTAAGGGCTTTGAATTCCCAGCTCCTGTGTCAGTCCCAGTGGAAGTGCTGCAGGGGCTCAGCCCATGGCAGGGGGCTGTAAGGATCCCATGGCTTCCCTGCACTGGAGAGCCTGTCTGGAGAGTGAGCTCAGAGCTGGCTGGGACAGCTTCTGCAAGCCTTTGACAGCAAGATTCTGTGCTTGGAAGATGTGACTCCTGTTGAAGGGAGCAGGGTCCCCTGACATCGACCTAATGCACACAAGTTGCTGGGAAATTTATGACACCAGAGTTTTCAGTCCTTGCAGAGTGACTTAATATATATTTAAACCTAGAATAGCCAGGACATATTTCATATCCTGGTTTTCTTTTTCCTCTAGATATTGCCAGTGTTTCAGTGAGCCCGCAGGGCACATTTTCCTGAAAGACAGATATGCTTTTTCATGTAACACCCCATTAAGTAAAGCCCTTTAGCAAGGACAAAGAGTCTCTGAAGATCCCTTTCTGGCATAGGATGTTTACAGACTGAGACACAAAGCTGGCTCTTTCTCTGAAAAAGAAAAAATTCCAAAGTTCCTGGTTAATCTGCCGACTGCCCTAAAATATTCTGTTTGTTTTGGTTTGATATTCCCCAAGAAGGCTTCTGATGCTTTTTCTTTAACCTCTTGCTGATGGCTTTGTCCATAGCTCTCAAGCATTTGTTATTGTGCCAATTATTCATACTTCAGATATGGGTAAATGACAAAGGTGTTGGAAAAGAAAAGGGCTGCTATAGATGTGCAAGGCCCTTAGAGCTTTAAAATTAGTGAGCTGCAGGTGTAGAATAGTTATATTGTGATGGATTTCTCCTCCAGCTGTAGAAATAGGGGGAAATATACACACAGTGGAGGGTGCACACAATAGTGTGGCTTGTGAAGTAACTCTTCTCTACAGAGTGGCAATTTGGGGTCAAAAGTAGCACCTTGGTGCAGTGGAGTGATTTCATGAGCCTTGTCTCTCCTCTATTTGCGTATGTGGCTTAGTAAAGAGCAGCAGAAGCAGTGGAAAAAGTGTAAAGTGTGACTGACAGTTTCAATGTATTGCTTGGCTGCAGAGCTATTTGAAACAAATTGTACAATATGGAGCTGGTGGCCACGGGATTGGTGTCTTCCTGATGGACATGTGCCATGTTCTTAGCTTCAGATCAGATTTGAACAGCTTTTTTCAAATGTTTCTCTGCCTGCCAAATTGTTCCTCCTATCAGCAGTTCACAACTTCAGTAGAATTTATTTCTTTCCACCTACCATGCACAGGAAATTTGACTCAGAAAGATGAGATGCAAATGCTATGCAGGGTTGACCTTTTCATTTACAGGGTAACTAATTAGCTTGACAAGTAACACATTTAGTAAAATACGTATGTGTCATTAGATAATCCAGCCTACCTCTTTATGGTGGCTCCCTAAAATACATTTTACTATTGCTGCAATTAACTGCAGGCTTGCTGGAGACTTCAAAAAGAGCAGGGCTACAGACTTAGACCAAGTGCAAGTAACTTAATGTGGAGTCTCAGATCTGGCAACCTGATAGTTACTTGTGCTTTGGCACCACAATGTAGCGCTGACTGAGTACCTTTTCCAGTTCTGCTTATTTTTGCTGTAAGACAGGACACATGTGTGGCATTTAATATGAAAGACATTAAAATAGAAATATTTTTAAAGTAAATTTTATAGAAAGGTAGAATTTCTGAGGTAGACTAAACTCAGGTATCAGTCTGGACAGGGTGAACATGGGCAACTGGCTGGACAGATCCTTTAGCTAAACTACAGGATGGTATTTATGCATAGATGCTGTGCTGAGGTCTGTGCAGGAGGTGTAATTTATATTGTTACTTCACTGCAACTAAGCAAAGAAAGACATGGTCGTATTCATTTTTGCCATGGGTAACAACCTGGCACCTTCAAAAGGTCTGAGGAGAGGTTGTTGTGCCCTCCATTGAAGGAAGGGGACAGAATTGGTTATGTAGACCCAAGAGATTGAAACAAATGGCCAAGAATTTGACCCAGGTCTTCCAAGCCAACAGAAAGAAGCTGTTCATGTCAAAAATCTAAAGCCTACTCCTGTTTGCCTTGGGAGTCATTTATTGCCTTGAACAGATGTTCTCCACCACAGTTAACCTTGAATCCTGCATGGTTTGGGTCTGAGGTAGGATGATTAGCATTCCCTAGCTCTGGACTGCAGCGTCTGGTTTTTGGTGCCACCTCACAGTATGGTGTGGCAACAGAGATAAATGGTGCCCTGCTGCAAATGGTATGCAGTGATGCTTTGCAATTCTAATGAACCCATCCTGTGCTCTTCAGTGTCCTTTAAACCCTGGCAATTAGGAAGAGTAAAGAAGGGGAAAAGTCTTACTAGAAGGGAGGCAACAGGGAAGCAGAGCCTGTGAATGCCTGCAGAAAAGAGAGGAATTTAATTTCATACTGACACTTTGAATTGTCATGTTCACTTTTCAGATATATTTTGGAAGATGCTTATGTTTTTATAATAAAATATATCAGTTAACTGCTTCACTGTTTTATAAGCTTTTTAATTTAATCTGGACCTGAGCCTGATGTTGCCATTAAATCATCGGCTTTGTCCTTCTTTATTTATATTCTTCCTTGTCAACTTTTTGCCTCTTTGCCTTTAATGAAGCAGAGGTGGCAGCTTTACAGATGGGGAAACCAAATCACAGAGAAACTACGTGATTTTTTACATGACCTATGCACAGAAAATTAATAATCACTCTTATTCACAGGTGCAGGCACTACATGTAAGTACTGCAAATAGTTTAGCTATTTTGGCTGTGTTGATTTAGGGAAAGTTCAGATTTTATGAGAGAGTGTTTGAGACATTAGTGCAAATTTTGTTATTTTCCTTACAGTTTTGCTCATGGTTCCTCCATTCAATGAAGGCTTTAAATACCTCTGGGTCCTCTCCTGGCTACCATTGGGTTGGATTTCTGTCCTCTGCTAAGGTGCCATTGTAATGCTGCACTGGTTTTGGCTTTTGACATGGTCCCCTCATAGAACTACTTCATGGAGCTCACTTTGTCCTCCCTGCTTGCTTTCCTTTTCCTTCATGTTAGCTTTTTTTCATTCCTCATAGGCTTTTCTCATGCTCTTTCTTTCTCCTTTCTTTTTAGCTATGTCTCCTGTTTGAAATTTAGAGCAAGTCTTCCCTCTCTTCTAAAACATTTCACTCCTGTCGGATATTCACTTTGTTTTTTCCCCCCCGAGGAGCAGATGCCAACCTGAGCTGACATCATCCCCCAAAAGATTGCTTTGCTAATTGCCATGACAGAGGAGTTGTTTGTTTGTTTGTTTGTTTTTCATTCTGATTTTGCTTTCTATTTTTTCCTTTCTGCCTTGGGCTGATCATTCTCAGTGAGCTCAGCAAGGTCACTGGGGTCATTGGCAGGCTTGTACAGAAGGGTGTTCTAAATGATCCATTTGAGACATACAACAAAATCTGGGATGTCTATTGACAACTCCCAAGCTTTTGTAAATATCAGCACTTTAGCTGAAGCCTTATTGTTAATTATCAGAACTAGAAGACTGCTTACCATATTTTACTTGTGTAACTGCACCCGGCCTTACATGTATACAGAAGTAGTCTGTGGGTAAATTGTAACCTTACTTAGCAGCATAAGGGGTCAGGAACTGGCTAAGACAATTTTAAATCAGGTTGCACCTATGGGTGTCATTGCTGAATTTTTAAAAGCAGGTTGATGATGTCTGAAAGCCTTGTTAGCAGATATCTTTGAGAAGTGAGGAGGATGTTGAGGTGCCATGAGGTGAATGAAAGGCAAATATCTTTCAAGATGCATGAAAAAGGAGAGCAAGGACAATACAGACCTGTCAACTTCTTCAAAAGCCAGATGAATGATAATTGATGCTAGAGGCAAAATCGTATTTTGTTGGGATGTAAAAGGTTTTTGTATCAAGTGTGAGTTAAAAGTAACAGATAAAGTCTGGCTGAGATGCAGTTCTTCCCAGAAATATCTTGTGGCTCTGAAGGATAGAAATATCTTGGAACAGCAAGAGGGGATACAAATGATACAGAACAGACCAGAACCTTCAGCCACAACCTTTTTCTTTTTCCAGAGGAAAAAAACCTTCCTTTATTCATATGTTCACTGCAATACCTGGCATTTAGGTGTGCAATTGCAACATTTTTTCCATGTACCAAGGTGTTTAAACTAAAATTTAGCCCAGGTTCTTTGAGGTGAGAATTTAGCAATCAGCAAATGTACCGCTTTGCAGATGTGGCTAATTGTGTGACCCATGACTAAAGCACCATTTTGAGAGTGTGAATTGATTTCATAGATCTTTTCTCATTTTGCCTCATAAAAGGCAGAAATGAAAGAGGCATCCTTGGGCCTATGAGAGCCAGAGAAGAATCTGTGATGTATCACCACCATTGGACAAGTTTGTTCTCAGCCCAGCCTACAAACATTAGTGTCTGATAGGTATCCAAATACTGGAATCTTTCTTTTGTGCTATCCATAGCCAAAAGCCCCCATCAGTGAACTAATCCTACCAGAGCAAACACTCCTGTTAGAATGGAGAAGAGCTAAAGTTTTTGTCTTACACCTCTGCTACAGGTCAAATAAATTGCCCTGAATTTTCGGTACAATGACAGTGACAGCTCAGAAGAGCAATTCATTAAAGACAATTGCATTTTACCAAAGAACTGTTGTCCAAAATAAAACAATGGGTTCACTGAAGAAAGAAAGGAATCTAAAATAGTATTGGAATAGATTGTCCTTTCCAGATCAAATTATTTGCTGGTATTATTTGCAGCACTGCTTTTGGGAAGTCTGCAGTGCTCTGGGTAAGCACCAGCACTGCCAGTTACCCATCTCATCCTCTGCAGCACTGAGGGAGAAGATGGTTTAGCAGAAATCACCTTTACCTCCTCCTCTTACCCATGGGGCAGATGGAGTGCCTGAGGCCTTGATACTGCCTCTGCAAAGAGAGAAGGAGTTACAGACATATTCAGCCCTACCAGCTGAATGTTCACATTTTGCACCATCTGAAGAACAGGAGAAAAGGCAGATTAAGAATCCTTGACTAGGAATCCCAAGGTCATGCAACAATATACTGTGTATTAACCTCTGCAGGTGATAGTGATACAGACTGATTCTTGTGACATATTTATTATATTTGATGAGCTTTTAATAGTGAGAGACAGTAGATTTAGTTATCTAAGATAAATGTATGGAACCATATACAATGCATTATGCATTTAGTTGTTTCTATACCAAGAATTTAACAAAGTTATGGCAGTTGAGAATCTCTGCTCGATTGCAAAATACTTATATGCAGAATTTGGGTACTGGAGGAAATGACACCATACTTAAGTTCCAGAGTTCCTTTACACATTCATATAGCAGCCTGACACACTGTGTACAACACACGACAAATTGTGCACCAACCTCTGCCAAGTAGACTCTGCTCCACAAAATATGCACAATGCCAACACTGAAAAAGGAAGGGTGGCCACTGCATTTTAGGTATAACCATTTCTTCCTTGTTCCTATATGGATCAGAGGGCTGGTCATGGTATAATTAATTTGCTTTTTCTTGCTTCTTGGCTAAAATATCTGCATCCCTTTGGATAGTCATTGGATAAATCTATTAATAACTTTTTCACTGCCTTTCTGAAGTAATTTGGCTAATGTTCAGAGCTGAACTTACAGCCAAGTCTGAAAGGCTTTTTTCCCCATTTAGAAATTGCAACTGTTCCTTATGTGCAGCAATAGTTTTCCCTTTGAAGAGAGTGAGATGGCTCTATTAGAAGAGCTTATGGTTTTTGGATATATCTCTTGGATACTTTTACACAGAAAATGATCACATTGAAGTACTTATGAAAGGGAAACCCTTTTACCTGTTTTGAAGCTGGCATGGTGCACATCAGGTAGGTCTGGATGCCTCTGCTTTGTGTCCCTTTGCAGTGCCCTCCTCAGTAGGACAGGACAGCTTTGAGCACCATTAGAGGCATCCCTGCCTCCTTGTTATGGTTGTACCAACTTTGATCCTCAGCCTGGGAAGATGAAAAACGAGGCAATGTCAACAACTGCAGTGGCTTTTTGTTAATTGTCAGACTGGATCAAAGAGAGAAGCACTTTGGTTGGGATTGCATCAGGACATTGCCTCTTGCAAGTGGGATGGAGGCAGGCTGGGCATGTGAGGGACAGCTTTGCCCCAGGCTGCTGTGGCTTTCTGTGACAACGTGGTGGCAGAATCAGGTCGTTGGGGTTGGTGTTGGGGATGAGCCAGTGGCATTAAGGCAGCAGGCAAGAGGCTGCATGCAGCATCCTCTTCAAGCTGGCATTTCTGTCTGGTCTGCAAGACAGGCAGCCTTGGTCCTGTCAGGCAGGGTGCATGTACAGCTGCCTGTGTGGGGAAGGGTTGTCTGACAAACAGCAAGGCTGGTGCAGGGGTGATTGGAGTATTTTCCCATAAATATTCTTTAAACGTAAGTGATTGTGATGAAATCATAAAAGTCATTGGCTCTTGTAACTCCTTTTTTGAAAACAAATTAAGCCTAAAAACATGTAGAGACCTCCTTCCTTTCCAGAATATTATTGAAAATTAATAGACCATCTGAGCCTGCAGTATCATAAAGTCTCTATCCTTTTTTTTTTTTTCCCAACGTACCTTCAGATTCATCTCCAGCAGCTCTCCATCTGTTTGCAGGCTGTTTTCTAAACCAGTGTGATGCCTCAGGTGCAGAAGAGAGAGACAATAATTAACAATGTGGCCTACAGCATCTTGGGGAACAATTAATTTTAGTGAATGGACAAGGGGAGGAAGTGGGAAGGTAAGCTTTGCTCATTTGTCTGCTTGTGCATTCACAGCTGGGCATATTGGATAGATGAACATACTGATATGTATATTCCTCTCCCTAAAAAAGACTATTTTCAGCGTTCCAACTTTCACTCTTTCACAGTGGCTGTTGTGCACAGAAGCTACTTGGAAATGACAGTGCCATCTGCACTGAGGAGATTAGGGGGTGTCAAGGAATACTCTTTTTCACTTCTCTCATTCCTGCTTCTCTCCATCCTGTCCCTGGAAAAATCCCAGCTTTTAACCTGTCAAAATAGTTTTAAAGCTGGTCTCTGATGTATAGAAACCTGTGAGACAGAACCATGACAGCTATGTACTGTCAAAGGAGTATGACTGCTCAAAAAAAAAAAAAGAAAATCCAATACAGCTGAATAAAAGAACAGGCAAATGTAGGAGTCTGCAGTAGCATGTGGAGTAGTTCTTTCATGCATATGAAAGATACATTGATCAGAGAATTCTAAATTTATATATAGGAAGACCATAAAGTCTGGTTTATACTTAGAGAGATTATAATGTGTATGCACAGAACTGAAAATTAAAGATCTGCACATCTACAGAAAGGTTAAAAATGAAAGCCATACGATGAATTAGGATTTTTTTCCTGCAAATGTAGGTCCTGAAATTAGAAAACTGAATCCATTTATAAACTCTTAAATGCAAGTGGCCTCATTTCTGATGTGCCAAGCAGCCGCTGCTCTGCCTGTTCCTGTTATTAACACTGGCTCCATTTCTGGAAAACAGCTGGCAGGAAGGAGATCCTACCTATGGGATCTCCTCTGACATGTCTAGCTGGCAAATAACCACATCCAATTGCAGGACCTATGTGCCATGTGAATACAGCTGGAGATATGGGGAAGTGCTGCTGAGCTTTCTGATTGTGTAATCTCCAGGTAGGAATCCAACAGAGATGCTGAGGGAGGAACCCCACCACATTTGACTCATTTCTCCTTTTTCACATCTCTCTGTCCCTTCCTCTTCACACACTGGTGCCCATGCTGAATGCAGAGGCTATTTGAAGCAGCAGAAGAAAGTTGCTGTGTGGTTTTTGAGAGTGAGATATCACAGATGTGACTGCTTGGTTCTGTGTGGAGCATGGAAAAATGAGGTATTTCAAGACTGGTTCATCTCAGAAGTGCATGGTCAGATTTGGAAAATGGCTGTACTAATAATAGGCACCTGAAAGCTTCATCATGAGCCCAAATTAGGTGGTTTCTAAACATTTAACTTTATTCTGGAATTTTGTAATTTCACAAGTGTGTCTGCAGTACAGAGAAAACAATGGAAAACAATGTGCCCCACTGGAAAGCTAGCAGTGCATTCATCCCTTCAGAGAGCAAACTCATTTGCCCTTTCCCTTTTATGTCTGCTTATTCAAACAATTAAGTAAACTTAAAAATAAAAGGCATCTCTTCTGAACCACTCTCATATGTTTCTAGGCAGTATCATAAATGAGGATCAGTAATCTAATGCAGAACTGATTTGAGCGTGTTTGCATGTTTTGAGGAAGCTGAAAGGTTTATTCATGCCTTTGGCTCTGTATGTATGTAGAAACAGCTGCATGAAGGAGGCTGCTGTTGGTTGACTGCTCCTTGTGCAAAAAGAACCCCCAAACTTGGGCATTTTCCTCTTCCAAATGTGCAGGCTATGACAGCAGGGAAGACTACAGAGTGTCTTTCAGGATGTAAAGGCTGTCATTTGTGCATCCAAGAAAGGGCTGTACTGGAAAGGTAGAAGTGTTTTTAATAAGGAAATTACATGCTGGGAAAGAATGTGAACTCCTCTGGAATGTGAGGAGCAGATTATGTTAATATCTGCACATCAACTTTGCCCTCCTGATTCACTTCATGCTGCATCAATTATACTTTTCAAAGTAACTTTTTAAACTGCTGTCTCTAAGTAGCATTGTTAACTATAGCCAAAGGTTGGGAAAAGATTATCCTTTTAAAATTTGATTGCTTGCTCACCAGGGAAGCAACAAGGAGGGGGAAAAAAGGTATTACCAGATCCTGTAAAAAAATAGAATTCCATCTATTTTCACTTCTAAATAAAATCAAATTAAATCCCCAGAAATTCATATTTTTGACAATATAAAATATTGCAATGAAAAATATAATTTTGGTTGTAAGGTATGCATTATATTGCACAGAAGTATAAATATGTATCATACAGAGGCTCTTTGCCAAAATGCACTATTTCATTCCCTTAAATGAGCTTACTCAAAACCAATTTTATATGGGGAAAATCATAAAAATCCATAGATTCCCATGAATTTTCTCATACTGCTCAAGCTGCTAACTCTAGTGAAAAATGTTTAAACATTTCCAACTTGTCATAAGTTCCACAGGCTTATTTTGGTTTAAAATGTAGTTTTGCATGCCTTGGTTTGTATTACTCCTTTTTTGCATTATGAATGGAAATGAGTTTATGACCTGAAAAAGAAAGCAAATGGTAGTGTAGGGAGCTCTTCCATAATGAAAAGAGTTGGGCATAGAGCAGACAAAGCAACTCCCAGTGTGTGAGCTTTGCACAGCTGTAACTTCTGTGATTCAATGATGTTTCTTTCAGTTCTTTCAGTTCTTGGTCAAATGGCTGCTGAACATAAAGGATGAGATGCTCTTAACTCATACTTTTAAGAGACTTGTGAGCAAAGGAAGTGTCTTTCTCTTTCATATCACTGGGGGTAATTTTACTGCCTAGAAGAATATCAGTCTTCCATGATCCAAGAAAACCTCCCTCAGAGTTTAGTATTCACTTGTATGATTATATGCAGACAAGGTTCTGACCTTCTGATATTAAAAATAACATAAAAACAGCTGTATACATTACCCCAGTGAGTAAAGGGTGAGAAGGAAGAAAAGGTAGTAGGAGTGACACCCTCAAAAGATTTACTAGGGAAAAAATCCTTACTGGGAAAAGCTTGCAATCATTAGTAATGAAAGAAGAAACTAATATAAGGAAAGCAGTACAAAGGTGGCTGTTGAAACATTAGCATTTGGACATAGGGGATAGTTACATGCAAAGAATTGTCCTAGGCACAAATTTCTTAGGCTAGAAGCACAGTTACAGTTTCTGCCCTCCCTGAGTGGCTACAATCTACCTAAACTGATGACAGGACAAGGATTCTCCTTCTGAGAGGTGAGACTTGGGTTAATCTGTTTTCAGATGTCTCTGTGTGTGCCCCAAAGACAGAACAGAAAAAAAACCCCAAGCAAAATCAAAAACAATGACAACAAAAAACAGATGGGAGGAGAAATTCTCATGAAAAATCATAATATCATTTATTATTTCATTGAAATTATATAAGCCCAAGGAATTCCAAGACTGTTTGGCCCTGCAATAACAAGGAATAGAAGAAGGAATAATCTTGTAGCAATACTGGAAATGTTCATAAATTATTTTGAATGTGCCTTGTTGAAATAGTTTTGGTTTCAGAGAGAGCTGGTTCCTTAGTCCTGTGTAATGATGAGCCTGGCCTACAGCAGTAAGAGAGGAGGCAATTAAATGAATTATAAAATGGAATTTAAAGTACACTAATAAAAAAGACAGGGTTTTGTTCAGTGCTTGTGTCCTTCCTGCATCTGGCATTCCATGATGGTATGGTAAAGCTACCATATATGGAGCAAAAATTAAGGAAAAGAATATTAATAAGAAGACAAAGTTTTCCTCCTGCCTATTTACTCTCAATGATTGACCTTTTCATTTAGAGAATGAAAAGGTCATTTCATTTATACCTCTGCCTAATAATGGCTCACAGTTACTGTATTCCCTGTCTCCTGACCTCCAGTGGTTCCTTAGCCACGCTATGCGTATTTTAACTCATTTAATCTTTCCTTTGAAGTCATTCCCTCCAGCTCTTTGTCATTTGCCTTGCTTTTGTCTGGATCCCTTCCAATTCATCCTGGCATGAAGGTAGACACATGGCAGTGTTTGGGGTGTGCTTTCAAGAATATGCCATCAGGAAGGGCTGCCCAGCCCCTGCCATCTCCCAGGAGGACTTGGTAAACCCATGGGATCCCCACTGGGCCTTGGTGCTTTCCTGCTCCTAAACTCTGTATTACACACTGCACACAGTGGAGCTCCTAATAAAAGTGCAATTTGTGCTGGCTGTTAGTTTGGGCTTATTTTTTTGTTGTTACTGAATACCACAATCCCAGTTCTGACCCTTCCTCCTGTGTATGCTGCTCAGATCTTTTTCAGCCTTGCTACCTTTCTGTTCCCTTTCTCCCATGGAGTGTCTGTCCAGCAGTGTATGATTCATCAGATTTGCTCTTCTACATTTTTACAGTTTGGATCTCCTTCATTGTTTCTAGACAATATCATGAGGCTCTTTAGTGCATTGCCTTAGGTATTTGTGTTTCTCCTCTGTGGCCTCCTCCCATGAACTAAGAAATTGGTTTTTGTCTGGATTTTCCGACATCAAGCCACATAGTGATGCCCACATTACAAACAGCAGATTTTGGCTCAGTGTGCTGCTCTTTTTGAATGTCCCAAGTCTCTCTCCAGAGCCTTAGTCAAGAAGACAGGCTATGTGGATTCTCAACATGTTTCCCGGCTCTGCTTCTCATTTGGAACTCAAATTAACTAACAATTCTTTCCAGTACTTATTGACCTCCAGTGATGCTTGAAAAGTGGGTTCTGCAGCCTTGAATGTGAGAATATAAATACTGGAGATCTCTTAGGTTGCTTTTTAAATGTCTCCTCAAGACTGGACTTTACCAGAGGGGTCCAGGAGAACTCCCTGGAGCATGTGCTAGGGCTCGTCAGGGATCTCCACAGCAACCAAACAGCATGGTTGGATGCCTGTTTTTAGGCATCTGAATCCCAGGCAGGTGTCCAAATGAACTCTTCCTAAGGAGCTCCTTAGCATTTGCTAACTAAAAATAGGGTTTAGGCATTTGTCTGTGAATGCCTACATGTAAATGTCTTCACATCAAACTGAATTCTTCCTATGATGTCAAATGTGTAACTCAACAGAAATTATCATGACAAGATAGAAAAAGATACAACCACATCCAAAGTCAATCTGTTTAATTTTTAAAATTTTCTTCCTTGTTCAGATACCTGCACTAATTGCCTACAATTAATTAGCTTCATCATTGTTACTTTACAGACTTTGAGCAAGCAAAGATAACTGAGCAGCTCCTTGATATCATCTCTAGTTCTCCACCTGGTATTATGTGCAGCAGTGTCACCAAGAAGCAGAGCTTTTGATAGATCTGTCACGTTGGGAATATGGCAAAGGCTGCTTTTCTGAGGAGCAGGGCACAGAGCTCAGCAGGATGGATAAATACAGGCCTGGCTCTACTGCTGTTAGAGAATCAGCTGCTGCAGTACCCCCTGACCATGCTCTGCTGGAGCCATATTCTGCATAGCTGTAGTCATTCCCTGTGTAGCTAGAGATGAGTTTTGTTATAGCAATGGCAGTGAGGCTGATTAATGTAATGCCAGTCAGAGACCAGTCTATTTCTGGAATGCCCAGATAGCATCTTTTAAAATAAAATGAGCTCCTGCTTCTTCCTGAATGCTGCTAAGCCTCGACAAATACAGAAGAGTTTATGAACCTCAGGATCATCTGTCCTTTCTCCATGTGTTCTTAGCAGTTATTCCCTATCTGCCCCTCAATTTCGCTGCACCTGTGCTCCCTGTCCTTCCCTTCCCTACCTAGCCTGGAGGATGCAGTTGTTATTCACTCTGGACCTGACCTGCCACTTCTATTTGTATAGCAGAGCCAGTATCTTTGTCCTCTTTGGCCAGTCAATTCTTGCATACAGAAGCAGATCTTATAACAACAGTCACCAGGTGTTCATAGGAGATATGCTGGGGCCTGTAATTTTGAAAGGACACCAGTAAAAATGGTTAATGAATACCTGTTACATATAGGAAAGACTATTGCTATCTAGCAGCAAACTCAAAATTTGCTCAGAGGCAGAAGATCAGTGCAATGGGAATGAAACATCTAATTATAGCTTAAGAAACTAAGATAATTTTTGATAGATTTCAGGAATAAATTTCATCTGGGAACAGCAAGACTGGGCAAGTCTCCTGTGGTCAGGGCTAATGGAACATGAGGCAGGGCTAGCTAAAAGTATGGAACAGCACATTTTCTTTGTGGCAAACTAATGTGCTATGGTGTGCAAATTGATGTGTAGCTCTACCTGATCTGCAAGTGTGTAGCTTTCAGACAATCTACATCCAATGTCCAGGCAGATGACTGCAGACAGATGGGGTTTGGCTTTCTCTGCATTTCCTCAGACAGGTATACCACTTTCTCATTTATTTTTTTCTTTTTCACATCATGTTTCCAGGAGTTTTTTGAGCAGTGAACTGAATATCTAATTATTAGGCAACTGTTAAACCACTGAAAAGGAAACAGTGAAGGATCTAGTAATAATGTGAATGCAGGCATAGATGCCCCTGTTGGAAAGATGTACTTCAATTTCAGCCTTTGTGAATGACAATTTAATTGCTGTGTCTCTGCATTTGTGCTCCATTCACTACAAAGGAAATAAGTGGGAATTGAAACACGGGAATAGACTCACTGGTCATAACTGAGCTGTACTGAAATGCTGTGTACAAGCTGATGATTTTATAATGGGCCCATCTGCCCACCTCAAAAAACCACTACAGAGATTGACAGGATTTGCAGCATCTAGTTCCATCTTCAGAATGGCAAAAGGTGTTGAATTTTGGAGTTTAGATGCACAGATCTTCATAATTTAGTTTCTTCTTGTGCTCTGTGGATAAGTCTTAAGTAATTTTCTCTTGCCTTTTTTCCTGGTCCCTCACCAGGATGTATTTTTTCCCCCTACTACTGAAAGCTGGTTTTGCATCTGTTACGGTTTCTCTGTATAAATAAGGCTTTCCTTATACTTTATCCAATACTTTATCCACTTAGCAGAACCAGAAAGTTTAACAGACATTTTCATGAACCTCTCTTTTTTTTTTTTTCTAGAAGTTCTAGTGGTTTTGACACTGCATCTTTCAAAAGATGTTAAGTATTCATCATGAAGTCTCTCTGTACAGAATATACCAAGTTCTCTTGCAGTGTGGTCTAAGCTTTCCACTCTTGCTGTAGATAATGTATGTCTTGGGATCTTCTGTTACTGTGTAAACATTTTGCACTTTTGAAATAAGGTAAGTCATTCCTCAGTATGTGAGTCTTTTCTGTAAGATGAGCATGATCAGTTCTCATGGGATGTGATTGTTCATTTGCCCCACAGCGACTTATTTCAGCCTGTTAAGGAGTTATCCCAACCAGTCCTCATGATCTTTGGCAATTTCACCCACCTCTCATAAGCAACTTCTTCTGTTCCCTGCATCTACATGTCTAGGCTTGAAATAACTCCTGCTTTGCCACCAGCAGGTTCCTTGATTGGAAAACCAAAAGTGCAGGCAGTTTTCCCAGACTGGATTAAACTCTGTACCTGCCTTTCAGCAATAATGCATTCTCTGAAAAGTTTCTCAGTGCCATCACTTCTGTTTCTGTGTAAGCAGATTTCTGATGTCTACATGTTTATATACCTGACTGGCCCATCAGACTCTGTTAAGTTTGGTTTACATAGTGCTGGTTTGTTCATGGCTCTGTAATACCACCTTATCCCTTATCAAGAAAAGGCTTTTTTATTCCAGTTGCTTTCTCTCTTCCTTGGGAACAAGATTTTCTCTGAAAATTTTGTCTTTTTTCCTATCCTCATTTATATTCTCCAAATAAAGAGAAAGCAAGCAAAGCAAATACACACTGAATCTCCAAAGCATTGCAAATTGATCTTGTGTTGTCAGGGAATAGCTATGATTTAAGTTAAATGACAGGCAGGCAGAAGTCCTGTCTCAGCTTTGTTATTCTTAAGAACTCCTGGGAGGACCTTCCGTGTTCAGACATTCCATTTTACCATTTACTTCTCACTTTCCTACAACTTCCTAGGGTCAGTCCTGTGCTGCTGCCTGGTGAAAGATGCCTCTTACAGAGAGGTTCTTGGATTACCAGCTCCCAGGCTGGCCCTGGCATTAAAGTGGAATGCACCCTGCTGCTTTACAGGTACCACAGAGGACTGTATTGGTGCAGTGGGCTTTGCCAGAGCACCCCAGTGTCATCCTCTTAAAGCTTGCTATGCCACATACATATCAAACCAAAGAGAACTGTGCATTTGCAATGTCAAAATTGAGTAACAGATAAAAATGTATATGCCTTATAAAAATGTAGCTAATGGGAACTCAGGAAACTCAAGACTGGTTCTATCCTTGTATCAAATCCAGAAAAGCCTGTGAAACACGTCTCTTGGCAAGGTATAAAAGTGGATCTACTGTGTGTGGGCAAGGACTTGAATATGGTCTACACAGCATGTCCTCAAAGTCCTGGCTGGTAGAAAACCCCTGGCCCTGATGTGCCAGGGTCTCCATCTGTTTGCATTCAGAATCAAAGGCTTTGCCATCCAGCTCATAAATTTCCTAATCCCTCCCAGCGTATCACTGGCTTCCACCCACTATGAAAATTATGTTGTTCCTCAGCTGAGACAGGGGCAATTATTCCCTGCTTTGATCATAAACAGAATCAGATAATGGCTGCCTTGATGCTTAAATTAGACATCTAAATTTAGTGCCTCTAAAAGCAGGAAATTCTTTTCCACAAGACTTAGTGGTATTTTTTCTCTTATGGATGATATAGTTCATGTAAGTGTCATTTGCATAATTACATAACTATGAAATTTGTATGTGCTACATACTACTTTGCACTTGTTTGAGACTGTGTTAACAACTAAACTTCCCTGAGGGGATACAGAGTTAAGGGGTGACATTCCCTTGAACTCTGTCCTTGGGAGCACTAATCATTATCTGGCTGCATGGAAACTGCTGTAACTCCTGTTATTTATTATCCTCTTGCAAAATAAATAAAATCACCAAATTATATAGATAAGTCTAAGGTCATAGAAGCAGAGCTTATACTTGACTTAAAATGTCCTGTACAACTTTTATGGTTTGATTTCAAATTTAAATTTAAAATATTTTAACAAATCTAGGTACTTGACATTGAACTTAACTCCATTATCTGTTGTAGGAGGTTTTGTATTACTGAGACTGACTGTCCTTGAGATGCACTTCAGTAAGCATGCATAACTTAACTCCAGATGGAAATCCCTGATTGCCAAATGTGTGGACAAATACGCTTAGCTTTTGTGAAGAGCATACACAGGGAGGTGAAATTGGTGAATGGATAAACAGCAGCAAGCCCAAGTCATGAACAGAAAGGGGATTTCCACTGCTGTATCACAATGTTGTGGTTCCTAAGCCAGTGGCCTTACAGTCTAAAATAAAGACAAAAGGGAGATATTTCTTTCTGGGGGTTTTCATGCAAGCCAGTGAATGTGATGTGACATAAGCCATGTTATTCTAATTACATACACCAGCATGGTTTGAAATGTCTTTGGTGTTTTTGTAGGATAATATTAGGTTAATTTCTATTTGGGAAAGATCACATTAAATTTCTCTGTAGTTTAGTAGTTAGATAATTTATGATCTCACTTGTACATCAGAGGCTCAAAAGCACTTGCCTGGGAAACCCACTGTCCACTGAGGCTTGGATTTTTTTCCTTATGAGGAATGGAAAGGGATTTTTGGTGCTTACTGTAGGTCTCTGGTGGCTGTACCTACACATGCAAGAAGTTCAGTGCCATAGGAAGAGATCCAGCCAGTGTGGAGGACTCATTGAGAACAATTTTTTCCCATTTCAGGGGAGTTTTACTTCAAACTAGTTCTGCTCTGGTTCAAAGGACAAAATGGTCATAGCAGCTGGAGGACAGTAAATGTGTTCCTCAATCCCATCCTCCAGTTTGATTTAATTTGAAAAGAAGCTGGTTAATTGTAAAAGTATCCTCTGAGGCCTTTCCATCATATGAATCAAAGCATTCTAAGTGGCAGCAACTGCACAATCTGCCTTGAAAAGCACGTTCATGATCTGAACTAAAGCACAAACGTAGGCATACTCTGTACTAAAATAAACACAGCTGCACTAAAAGGATTCATTTTATGTCAGTGTCCTATAATTTGGGATTTGGCAATAAAGTCCTTAGTAAGCCTGAAATATGGCAACTTGCCCCATAGGCACTTCAATATAAATGTCTGGATTTGTTATTTTATTGCTTTTAATATTTTGCAGATTGCTGAAAAAATAAACTTAGAACATCCTGATCTAATTTACTAATTGCATGAAAAATCAGCTGTAATAAACTATGTAATTGTACAGGGAAATGGTGATTTCTGTCCAAGCATATTTTGCACCCATAACTCCTTTTTCTGTGATGTTCCCATTCAGATTCTGCTGAGGTTTTATAGCGTGCTGTAGGTTTACTGAACTGCCTGCTTACTGAACACTCAGAATATTTGCACATATGCAACATTTAAGGAAATATAAATTCATTTCTTCTGACTCATTTTCCAAAAGCAAATCTAAGTCAACTTGCTGTTCCATGTCAGTGTGACAGTTTAATACCTTTTTTGCTTAATGTAACCAGCTTGCTATGAAAAAAAGGAAGTAATTGAACACTAACAGATTTTTTTTTCCTAATCTTTCATCATAATTTCTATAAATCAATGTAAAAGTAGGGGGATAAAAATTATAACTGGCTGGAAATTACCTTGATTGAAATGTGAGGCTCACCTAGAGGTGCTGGAGCTAGAGCAGTGAAATGCAGTTCCAATGAAAAGTTACAGATTGGAGATGCAATGGTGTGGGACCACCTGCCTGGTGAATGGTCTTACTTTTGTATACATAGATAAAAAGGTCATTGAGTTCCTTAACTCATAGAGGTAAAAACAGTTAGATTCTGTCTCATCAGGTCTCAAGAGAAAAACAAACACTTTGAAACTACTCTCCTTAGGATATAACATTATAGCTGAGTTTCCTATCACAGGAAAATTTACCCTCTCATTTGCAGATATAGGAAGGAAGGAATAGCTAACCAATTAAGAAACTAATGGTCTTGAGCTAATTACTTACCAAAGTTTGTTGGCATGCAGGAGTCACAAGTTTAAGCTCCCCTTCTTGTCATGAAGAGCAACTGTATGCATGGCAGCTTTCTTGGGGGATTCCACTCTTCTGGCCTGGTTGATTGGTCCATCTCAGTTCAGCAAAAAATTTAAATTCTTATTTTCAAGAAAGGATGTTTGTCTAGTCCCCAGACTCCCCTGAATCTTAGAAACCATGCCTAAAGCTGGTCTGTTTCTAAGAATGGCAGTGTTCGTGGAGCAAGATGTTCCTGTGAGAACACTTTTTGCCAAGCCAACTGTAGTTGGGTTTTTATCTTTCACCTCTGAGATACCTTATTGCAATCTGTCTGATGACTTGCACAGACTTTCCTATATAAGGTCTGATTGCTCAGTAGCAATGGTTTCAGGTCACTTTTCACTTAAATGAACATTCAGTTTCTGAGATACAGCTAGAAACCAGCTTTAATGAAGAATTTACCACTGTGCAGTCAATAAGCAAGCTGAGTACTTTACACCTGGAACACAGTGTTACCTGATGTTTTATCAGAAGAGACACATGTGATAATGTGAGACTTTTCCAAAGCAGCTGATTCTCTCAGCTTGAAACTCTGTGTCAGAAACAAGTGAATAATCCCTCCCCATGAGGTTTTTTCCTTTGTTCCTAGCACTTCACCATGACCCCATGGATTCTCAGACTTGTCTCTGTTTGCATAAGGCCTGTCTGCAACATCACTTGAATGTATTACATCCCTAATGCTGATGTACTCTAAATTTGTCAAAATACTGTGGCTAGACAAGCTTAAAAGCAAAACAGGAAAGCAAAGAGAAAAGCTCTTGATTATGGAGATGGAGCTGCTTCTATGAAAGCATCAAATTAGGCAAACTTGTGTCAAAAACTCATCTCTTCCCCAAGCACTTCAGGAAAAGCTGCCTTGGTAGCTGCAGCTGAGGATTAGCCCAGAGGGCTCTCCCAAGGCAGAGTCCTCTGGAGCAGCATGGACTCCCCTCTTCTGGATTGACTCATATGATCACTCATTGCATCCCTCCCCTGATTACAAATGGATCTTCAAAGCTGGGAAGGTCTGCTTTTCCCTCCTCCAGCTAATCACTTTAGAAAAGCTTACTGTAGCACACTTTGCTGTTTGTGCAAATGCAAATGAAGTCTTGTTGGAGTTTGTCTGAAATAAACAAAGCCCTTCTGATGTGTTGATTTTCCAAACCGTGCTCATCCTCTAGTGTCAGAAGTTGTTAAAATTGCAGTTTTCTGTCTCCTCCCTTCCTGGACACAGAGTTTGTGAATCTTTTTGTGGTGGTACAGCAATCTCACAGAATCACAGAATGGGAAAGGCTGGAAGGTCACCTGCTCCCACCTCCCTGCTCAAGCAGAGCCATCCCAGAGCACATGGCACAGGATTCTGTCCAGATGGTTCTTGAACATCTCCAAAGAGGGAGACTCCATGACCTCTCTGGGTAATCTGTGCCAGTGCTTGTTCGCTTCACAGAGAAGAAATTCTTCCACGTATTCAGGTGGAACTTCCTGTGCATAAGTCTCTGCCTGTTGCCTCTTGTCCTAAGCTTGGCAATCCTGGGAAGAGCCTGGCTCCTCTTGACACCCTCCCTTCAAATACTTACAGACTCTGATGAGGTCCCCTCTCAGCTGCCTCTTCTCAGGGCTGAACAGGCCCAGCTCCCTCAGTCTCATAAGAGAGGTTCTCCAGCCCCTTAAATGTCTTTGTTGCTCTCTGCTGGACCCACTTGAGGAGCTCCTTGTGTCTCTCTCATGTCTCTCTTGTCCTGAGGTAAGACACAGCCCTCCAGACACGCCTCACTGGGGCTGGGTGGAGGGGCAGGATCACCTCCCTGCCCTGCTGGCACTGCTGTCCCTAATGCACCCCAGGATCCCATTGGCCCTCTTGGCCCCAGGGCCCTGCTGGCTCATGGACAGCTCATTGTCCATGGACCCCCAGGCCCTTCTCTGCAGAGCTGCTTTCCAGCAGGGCACCCCCAGCCTGTGCTGGTGCCTGGGCTGGTCCTTCCCCAGTGCAGGAGCCTGCATTTGCCTTTTCTGAATTCCAGACCATTCCTGTGCCCATCCCTCCAGCCTGTCAGGGCCCTTCTGAAGGGCTGCCCAGCTCTCGGGGGTGTTGGCCACTCCTCCCAGCTCTGGGCCTGCAGTGAGATCACCGAGGAGGCCTCTGCCCCAAGTCACTGATGAATGAGTTAAATAATACTGGGCCCAGTATTGAACCTTGGGGACCACCACCAGTGACAGGCCTCCAATTAGACCTTGGGCCACACATCATGATCCTCTGGGATCAGCCATTTAGCCAGTTCTCAACCCACCTCACTGTCCACTCTTCCAGTCTGCACTTCCTGAGTTTGTCTATCAGGACATCATGAGAGAGAGTGTTGAAAACCCTGTTTAAGTTGAGCTAACCAATATCCACCACTTTCCTCTCTGCTCCCTCACCATTCCAGGGACTGAGCTGAGGCTGACCTGACTGGTTGGTAGCTCCCTGAGTTCTCCTTCTTTCCCTTTTTGAAGACTGGGGTGACTTTTGCTACTTCCAGTTCTCAGACACCTCTCCTGATTCCCATGACCTTTCAAAGATGACAATGAGCAGCAGATTAGGTCTAGTCAGCATACTGGGCCCTCCATTCCTCTCAAAAGGGAGAGAGTTTTCCCTTATATTTTTCAGAAGTTTTTTCAGGTATTTACTACTTTACCTTCTTTTTCTTAATTGAGGAGGTTGTCATGTGGGGCATAGGCATGGCAGAGTGAGGCTCTAGCTCAACCTCTTCCTCAGAGTGTTAATACTTCTCAGTCTTTCTGCTTCCACCACTAGGCCTTCACAGGATTATAGAGGATGTTTGCAATCATCTTGCAGTGTGTGGTAAATTGCTGGGTTTATACCAGTGTTGCACCAAGTGTATTAAGAACACTCGTACCAATGTGAAGTTTTGCTCACTGCCCACATTTGCAAGTTTCTGAACTCCTGTCAGTCATGATATAGCCTTCTGTTCACCCTTAAAAGCAATGTCTGCATGTAAGAGCAACTATATATTGAATATATCACTTTCTTTCTGCCTCTTTATAACCAGCACATCCATACATATCTATATATTCAGGTTTAAATAAAGTGAGTTATTAAGCAGAAAAAACAGAGAGACACACAGAAGATGAACTGGCCTAATACTATTTCTTTTAATTAGTCATAAAAGTTTTGTCTAGGGTATGCTCAGGGGGGATGTACAACGGGAGAATTTCCCCTAAATAGTGGGGAAAAAATCAGACCATGTTAAATAAAGCTTTTAAAAGGTGAGTGGGAATACTATAGTATTATATATATTGCCCATAAATGGAAGGTTGTGCAATGGTTGTGTCATGGTAGTACCTGTAGATAATTGGATTTTTTTTTTCTGATAGATAGATAGATAGATAGATAGATAGATAGATAGATAGATAGATAATTGATAGATAGTTTGGTAGGTAGATAGATAACAGAGAATGGAAGCTAAAGCAGATTTCCAAGCATTTAAACTCTCTGCTGCTATTTAATAGCACAATCAATAGTTCTGAAAAGGGAAAGACATTTGCAATGCTAATTGCAATTCACAAGTGGGGGCGTACTGAGTGGGTGGAAGAGTTAGTTGTTTGCTTGCTGAGGGACATTTCAGAGCTGCAGAAGTTCTGATACTAATAATTCTTTTTGTAAAGCGATTATCTGGCTGACTAGAGCACTAGAATAATTTCTAAATCAAAGAAATCAATGAGGATGGTACTCCTCAGGTAGAGACTTTGTGGCAGGTTGTTCTGGTTGTCTCAGTGCTCCCACTGAGATGGAGAGCTTCCAGCCATGGAGCTTGTGGCATCAATTGTCTTTGCTACCTCTTAGTTCTATACAAGGCTTGTCTCTTCCTCCCAAATTTTGTCAAATATGTATTATCTTTTCCTATTTTATGGTATCTACTTTTTCATTTCTGAAAAATAATGGGTATTTTTACCTTTGGTGTGACCTAAATCTGCCACCCTTATTTAATCTTATATAACCTGATAAGTGCTCTGCTCTGTACATGCAGATTTGTTGGCCTCAGCTGAAGCACTTGGAGAAAAAAGTACACACCAGTGTGACAGAAGATAACAAAACTGAGCTCTTTACTCCTTTTTCCCTCATTAAGCCAGGGTGAGTGTTTTTCTGAACAAATTTGGTATTAGAGCAAATTTTTTTTATTTCTTAAAACAAATACTCCCCCCCCGGAAAAAAGTCCTGAAATTTCTAATTAACTTCTGCTGAATTCAACAAATAATTATCAGAAAAGGGGGAGCCTTGAAAAAGTAATGTGTTTTCTTTTTCCATTTCAATACAGTGTTCTGAGGCTATTTTATCACATTCAACTTTACAAACCAGTAAAAATCCATAAAATACAAGCAATAATTAATCTCAAAGCATTTCAATTATCTCTTTCTCTTCCTTGAAAAAATCTTATGCCCTCTTTAGTCAAACTAAAATCTATATGTTACCTTCATCAGTATGTGAACATGATTACTCTGAAGTTCTGAATATATCTGTTACTATAATCTTAAAATGTCTGCATTGCCTTTCACCAATACTCTGCACAGTCCTTCTGTAATATCAGTGTAAAGCTGGAAAAATGTGGCTGATTCTATTGGAGTTAGTTAGAATATGTCCAGGAGTGGCTGCTGGCCCAACCCATCCAAAGGCTGATACCAGAAAACCTGGAGGCTGATGAAGAAGCAAGGAACAGTGACTTAGGTTCACTGTGTGATGGTACAGAGAGGGGTAATGGTGTGAACAGAGTCTTCCTTTGTTTCCCTTTCAGAGCATTTCAAGAGTCTTGCTGCTAATATTTGTGTTGCAATATCATTCAGTCTCCCCCAGGAGGGCTGAGACCTGCTTGTTCTGGCCATGAACTGAGGGTGGCAAGAACAGGTGCCAGGGAAAAGGGAACCACAGGGACAACCTAGCACAGGGGCAGTTCAGGATCTGTGTTCCAAATAGCCACTTGCCCTGCAGGTTCTAGGCACAGTGCCGAGATTGCCCTTGTGATTTTCTCTTGGAAATATATGGAATGGAGGAATTCTGAAAGCACTGATCCTGCATATTGATCTGCAGGTCATAAATCTTTGGCTATGAGCTCTTGTAAAAAACAGTTTGGGGATCATAGAATCATTGAATGGTCTGGGTTGGAGGGGACCTTAAAGATTATCTACTTCCAACTCCTCTCCTGTGAGCAGGGACACCTTTCACTTGTCCAGGTTGCCTGGTTCAACCACTGCTGTAGGTAACTTGTTCCAGTACCTCACCACCTTCACAATAAAGAATTTCTTCCTAATATCTGACCTAAACCTCTTTCATCTTAAAGCCATTCTCCTGTATCATATCACTGCATGCCCTTGTGAAAAGTTCCTCTCCACCTGTCCTAGGTACTGGAAGACTGTTGCAAGGTCTCCTGGAGCCTTCTTCAGGATGAACAACCCCACCTCTCAG
The DNA here is from genome assembly GCF_051311805.1 of Agelaius phoeniceus. Taxonomy (NCBI): domain Eukaryota; kingdom Metazoa; phylum Chordata; class Aves; order Passeriformes; family Icteridae; genus Agelaius; species Agelaius phoeniceus. The sequence goes on from NC_135266.1 coordinate 14,540,646, forward strand.
CCTGTGTTCATAGGAGAATTTCTCCAACCCTATCATCTTCATGGCCTCCTCTGGATTCTCTCTAACAGGTCCACATCTGTATGTTGGGGATTCCAGAGCCGGATTCAGTACTCCAGGTGGGCTCTCATGGAAGTGGAGTAAGAGGGAGAGGATTACCTCCCTTGGCTTGTTGGCCATGCTTCCTAGAGATTTCCTAGTTTGGTTTGCAACAAGATAAATGAACTACTTAGTGAACTATCAGTGGATCATTACATCCTGTGTAAATATTGAAAAAGTCAGCAGATAAATACAGTGGACACCAGTTTAAAAAAATCAGCATTGATGAATTGCAACAGGACTGAAGCACAGTAAGATTCCTCTTTGAGGAAATGCTCCAAATGAGCTTTAATAAACTGTGTCTTTCTATAATCCATGGGAATGTGAAAATCCTTTAAAAGGCTCATCTGTTTTCTCAAGTCAGATCCAACTGAAGAGGAGGCAGCTTGGTGTGAGGGAAGCATGCCTGGATTGGGAACACAAGGCTGTGCCACTGGTCTGGGAAGGCTTGCTCAGATCAGAAGGCCAGGTGACTGCTTTCATGTGATACAGAGCTCAGGTTATTGAGCTGAAAAAGACTTCTAGCTTGGGCAGGGCACAGATGTGGTACTCCTGCTCCTGGACATGAACTGTCTGGAGTGCTTGAACACCAAAGGAACTTTCCGAATGTAGCCTCCGAGGCACAAACTTACATTTTCCATGAAAATGAAAGTTTATTTTCTCTGTAATTTTCCAATCAATTATGCAACTCTCCTGCTAGTTTAAGCTTGTAAAAATGTTTCTATAACTTGCTTCTATAACTTGCCAGCCACCTCAGGTTGAGGTTTGGCATACTTTCCCTATTTGTACTTCATCATGACTTCATTATTTCTAATGTTCCTTAGAAGTTATTGTTCATATGAATTGAAAGACCAGTGGAACTCATTGCAAGATTATAATCTGCACACCTGTACAGGGATTCTTCTTTCTAAAAACTCTGAGTATTTCTTGTGACTTTCACAGATATCCAGCCATTACTGAGGGTGTGACCAATGCTCTTCCTGCCTAACACTACAGGCCAATAATTTCCCTCAACTTTCCTTGGATGTACTTCTAATTTTAAACAAAGCAAACTCATCCTTTCCATAGTCAAACATTCAAATTTTGTTTTAACAAAATTAGGACTGTGATGTAAAATCTAGGTAGTGTTAAAAGAAGACTGATGCTTTCTCCTTTAATCACATGGGTTTGTGTCTTGGCACATGCTTGGAATGTGCATCTTCAAATTAATTGTGGTAGGATTTACAATTTCATGAAATTCAGTGCTTCATCTTTCATCTTTAGCAATTCTCATTAAATCTTCAATCATAGAGCTGCTCAAAAAGGTAGCAGTCTTGTGTCAATACCAAAAATAGTGTAGCAAACATGGGTACATCAGGTGGAATAACATGGCAAAGTGATTTTGAGGAGAATAGCACATGCCAGTCTTCAGTTATGGCCACTTTGTATTAGAAGCTGGGAGTAATCTGACTAGAGAGATTCAAATTTATATATAAATATAAAAAATAAATGAAAAATATAATAAACTCTTTCAGTGAGATTTGAACCTTGGAGAACTAAAGCATACAGCAATGCTTTTAATATTCAGATATTAGAAAGAGAAGTAAAACTGTTCTATTTCCTTCAAAAAAATATGTTGGATTTTTATGAGCCAAACCATTACATTAAAACAATAGCAATTTCTACACTAGCTCAGAATCAGCTTGAAAAAAACTGGAAGTATCTTGAGGGTAGGAATAAGAAGAGAAATCTGTTTTTTGTAGAGTGACAGCAGCTTCTTTTATGACTTTAAGATGAAGAAACTAAAAATGTGTTGCATTATGTTGCAAAAGAAGAAGTGAACTCAAAGTCCAATGACATGACTTTATTTTGCAGTCCCTGATTAGGAGGCGTAGTTATGATTTTAAAATGAAAAAGACTAAATGTTCTTCATGTTCTTCTTTTTTTAAATATATTGACAAAACACTTAGCACAATCAAAGATATGTAAGTGATAACAGTATTTTTGGATTTGGAGTGGGGGTTTCACAGTATTTTGGGCAGTGGTTAACATAATAGTGTTGTAATTGGAGGGTTCAAATGTTGCATATAATGCATAGCAGTGGGAACTGGCCCTGACAACCAGCATTTGAGGCCATGTTCTTTCACCCTATAAAGACCATTTCTCTGGGGAGAAGCTGTCCTCTCCCCAAACAGCAGAACTACAAAGTCTGGCTGGGTGTGCCAGTGATGCTGCATTCAACCTAAGGTCTTGCCGAATGGCTCAAGTCACAAGCCCCTCTGATTGATTTGGTTTGCTCAGAGTGTCTTCCCAAACACTTGTCCCATTGTGCTTCTCCCTTAATGCCTCCTCCAGCATTTTGGCCTCTGTTCTGCACAGATTTCCATGTGGTTGCAGTGCAGTGCAGGGACAGACTCTCTAATGGCTCCAAATGTGCCACACAGAGCTCACGGCACCCTGGGGCACTTTGATCCACTTCTGGCATCTGACATTCGCATACCCAGCTAAAGAACTGGTGATCAGGCTATTGAACCTGCTCAGTTCTGTGTCAGCACGTCTCTATTCCACTTTTTATGACTCACAAATCAAATATTTCATTCTTCAGCACCATGAGAGGCTCCCTAAGCAACTGACACATTTGACAGCCACACTGCACTTCAAAGAACTTCGTGGGGTTGTTAGCAGTAGCAGGGATTTTCACAAAGTTGTATTTTTAGCACAAAGTCTGAAAGAATGACTTGACATATAGTACAGTGATCATAACCTTACTCTAAGCACAATAGGCTGCTTAATTTATAACTTCTTTCGGAAATAAAAATTCAACACTGAATACTCAGCAACGTCAAACCTTCTGTAAAAGAAACACAAAAGTGCAGAAATGCTGTGTGAGCATTTATTAAAAGTAGCTCTGATTGCATTTTTCATTCCATAGTATGACTGATGATCTAGTTTTCCCTATATTGTTTATTTTGTGGATTTTTAGCTGCTAATGTTACTGTCAAAGATACACAGTCATGAGAATACATTAGCAGACTGGTTTAAGCTAAATATTTTCTGTAATATTTGGACCAAAGGAAAAGAATTCTGTTCTGGAATATTCATTATCTGAAATAAATTCCAGAGAACAATGACAATACGTTAAATCTCCCTGTCTGTTGAGTGCCCATGTGTCTTCTTTTTGACTCATCCAGGCATGTGGCCAATGATGAGTATTTCTAAAGGGAAAAATTATCTTTAAAAAATACAACAGAATATACCAAGGTCAGTGAATTGGCAAAAGTTGTTCCCCTGGTCATCTCTCTTCTCCTTCTTGCTTTCCCATTTTATCCTTTTAATTTGCCTTTTTCTTCCACATGGTATCATCTATCCCTTCGAGCCACTGAATTCAATGAGGAATGGGAAACTGGAGCAAGCAGGACTGGAGCGTGCCATTATCCTAACATATTTGCTTGTATGGTGTTGTGTACAGACATCTTATCATCTTTTTGTGTCTTGTTCTTTTTGTGAAGCATTTTCTTGTGTGGATGTGCCTGACCTACTGTGTTGCCCTAAAGATGGGAATTGACACCATGTGATGAATCTGTCACCTTATTTGGCCTTTTCTAGGCTGGTGTTCACAGCTCTGTTGTGGCTCGTGCAAACTCACTGCAAATTTGCTCAGCTAACACCACCAGAAGTGCTTGTGTAGACACTTGGCAAATGTTTGTGGTGTATATTCAGGCTCATCTGAGTGTGAGTGGTGAGTGTGTGTGTTGTGGGACAAATTTTCCAGGCTACCCTTTCCATGGTGCTTCTTCATAATTCAAAGCCACACCACTGTGAATTGTGGATGCGCTGACTCTGCTCTGTGCATGCCCTGGATGCAGGGGCTGCACTGCTGTCTGATCCCTGCTTCCTGCAGCCTGGTGGTGAGGCTTCACCATCACAGATCAGAGTGTGTCTCTGGGGTCTCTAAAACAGGCAGTGAGTTGTTTTTTGATTAAAACAGACTAACATGAAATAAGGGTATTGAAAATTCAAAGGCTGCAGTAGACAATTTAGAGAGAAAAGCATTTTTCTGTGTGGATCTTTCTGGGGTCTTGCTGAATGAGTGTTACAACACTTGGTCTTCTCTTATGTCACATGTGCTTGTCAGCACTACTCCTTACTCTAGAAAGGGGTATGTAAATGACATGTCTCTATCACATTGCCTAAATTTAGTTTTTCTGCACTACTGTGAATGTGAAAACTAATTCCAGGAATACTAATTTGTTCATTTCAGTTCCCACACTTAATGGATTTTGTAGATGTTGTTCTTTTTTCTTTTTTTCCTTTTTTTTTTTTTGTAACATTAATAGGAGGACTGAATCTTTTATCTTATTTTTCTATTTTATCCTAGACCCATGGAAACACATTTTTAAAAGTTGAATAAAAGTATATCAATACTGCATAGGGTTTTAAATGAATTTATCCACCATATTTTAAGTTAAACTGGGGGATTAATTTGTGTTGCAAATTCTTTCATTATGTGAGGACAGAAAACATAAAAAAAAAAAATTTTCAAGGAAGTATTATGAGGTTTTCTCCTTTCCTTTTGCAAAGGATATGAAACAATGAAAAAGCACAAATACTAAAACCTGTTAATGTGAAGAATTTAGTCTCTCTAAAATCTAGGTAGAAATTTCTTGCATCTAAATCCATATTCTATGAATCTATGATGTGACATAAAATTGTAAATGCTAAGGAGGAGACGGGGACAGGAAGTCACAGAGAGCAGCAGCTGTCTCTTATCTTCCCCCATTTCTATCCTAATGCTTATGGAGGGAAACCTCTTTCAGGAATATTTTATTCTTATTCCTGTTTTTTCTAACTACATTTTGATTGATTAAATCTTTAGGTTAATCATACAACAAAGATTCAAAATTAAACAGACCCTGTAAGTGAGCTGTGGTGCATGTTGCAGGTATGTAGACATCAGAGAGCATTTTCCTTTTCTCACCTGCCTGACCCCAACCCTTCTGCAGCCTCCTCAGCCTCTCCTTGACTCCTTCCCACCAGATGTGTCTCCCTGCCTAAGCCTATGCTGTTCTGTGATGGTTATCTCAGGCTGTGGGCAGTGAAGACCTTATTTTCCAACCCTGCCCCCTTAAAAAGGACTGGGTTGCCACGGTTACAGATTACACATTGAAAGGATGGTACTTACACAACCACCCAGTGGGAACTCAGATAACTCCTGGATACAGGTTTTCTTTCATCTCTCTCATTCTTACAAGCCTTAAACCTATTTGGTTCTGTTATTTGTGTCATCGGGTTAAAGTGGACATTTTTACCTTAACTTCAGTCTTCCTAGTATGCATATTTTTAAAGACCTTCCTTGTTTTTTATATTGATTCTGGAGGCTCAGTGACTCTGCACTGCCCTAACAGAGACCATAGTAAGAAACACAGCATCTCTGTTTGAGTTTGGGGGGACAGTTATGTCAGAAGGGTAAAGATTCCTCTGCTGCTGAATGCTGGTCACTGAAGGCAGGCTGTAAGTCTGTAATGTGGTTGTTGTACCATTGTCCCCAGCCACTGAGGCAGACGATGAAGCAGTGGCTTTGGCTCATAGATTTGATTTATCAATTAGGCCAGAAGGATTTATTTTCAGTTTGCAAAGTGAATCTACTCTATCAGCCCAGAGGGTGGGAGGGAGCATGTTCAGATGGTGAAAACTGATTGATATGGGGTGGTTTTGGTTCCTCAGCGTGCCTGTACTTGAGAGGGCAGTGCAGATGCCAGGATGCAGATACCAGGATGAGATCAGGTAATGTTTGAAACATCTTATTAGCCTGGGCCTTGTACCATCCCATCTTTTCCAAGCTCTCCAAAAGGCCTCTGAAATCAGCAGATCCTTCTTAGTGTGAGACTGTATGCAAACATGCAAAGCCCACCAGACTTGGATCTATGCCATTGGAGCATGGGACCAGCTTAGAGCAGTCTGGTCTGCTGACAGAGCACCTGCAGGTGGAGAAATCCACCCCTGCAGTGATTTTGAATTCATCCTTTATTCGTAATGTGGCACTGCAGCTGAGGGAGGCTGGTTTAAATGTTACTGTTCTTGATGCCAAAAGACCTCTGAGCTGTTGTTGTGCTTGTAGCTGGGAGAAGAAATGAGTTTGAATCTTTTTAAAATTATATACAGATGTATTTGGTGAGCTGGGATTTGGATTCTGTAGGTGATGAGGAAACCACAGTGAGATTAAAATGAAGTACCTTGCTGCTTCCAGGTGGGCTTGTTTAGCTGCAGCACAGTTCCCTACTAGAGAAGAAATATGGATTATGGGCTTTGATGGAGAAAGAGTTTTGTGCAATCTTTGAGTTTCTGACTCTTAAAATAACATTTTAACTTCAAATCTGTGGTTGAGAAACAACGAAAATTTATTGAGCAAAACAGAGCAAGCAAAGTCCTCCACCTTTAGACTAAATGGCAAGGCCAACTTAAACCAGCTGAGCTAGTAACCTTTCTGTTCTCCAGCTTTCCCCAGGTATTACAAGAAATTAAAAACAATCAAAAAACTCACATAGGTTATCATAATGTAGGAAAACATTCTTTTTCATGATGAGGGTCGTAACTTTGCATCTTGACTGAATAATAATGAATCAAGTAAAGAGTATTAACTAAAAACGAAGTCTAAGTTTTAATTAAATCCACAGCAGTTGCTATTTTTCAATGTACATGGGAAGAGGCAGAGTATGATATATTTCCTTGATTGAAGAATTTTCAAGTTCCAGCTGGACAGCACTTTAATTAACTTCATCTTCTCCCTTTTCTCAGCTGAGGTCTCATTCCATTATGATTCTGAATCAATCTTAAATGTAACATTTTGGAAAAGACAGCTTTCTCACTGTGTGAATGCTAAATGTGTTTTTTCTTCAAACTTGCTATTCTTAAGGTTGTGGTGGCAAATGTGGGGATGTGGAAAAGCCAGAGTGAATGTGGGGAAGTGATGCAGGGAAACCAGAGCAAAGATGATGGATGTGGGAAGTGTGTCCTGGAGAAGGCTGGAGTGCAGCACATGCTTTTAATGGAGCTACTCCTGTTTCTGTTTTTTGCCAGCTGTAGTGTGGCACTGGGGATCTGCTCAGTAAAATGATAACACTTGCACAACAAACTGTTTGTGCCTGGCTGGTTGACAAACTGAGAGCAGCAGTATCATTGCTGAACAAGAGCCCAGAGTCTCCTCCGTGTCATCCTCTCACACTGAGCTAATTGCCAGCAGTAAAAAGACAGCATCTATTTCACAGGTTAAAGTTGAAAGAATTTGTGGCAAGTACCCAGAGCCCAGGTTGGGGTTTTCCTCAAGTCTGGTAAAGGATATGGATAAATCTTCATGAGAGCTTGCATAACTCAGGCAAAAGGCTGGAGGAAGGAACTTGTCACTAGTGGCAGCCAGCACCAATCCTTCCTTCCCTGACAGTCACTGGAAATGTATTTTATACACATTTCAGTGGGTAAAATATGACAGGTGCTATGCATGTAGTAACAATAATTTATCTTCTCAAACAGTTTAGATTTCAAGAGAATGATACCAGCCAAATGGGATTGGCCTTTGTAGACTGATCTGTTGGGAAGGCACCATTGGAAAGACAAGTGCAATGCGTGGGTATCCACACCATGGTTTAGAGCTGTGACTTTATCTCTACTTGCAAACAGCAGAATTAAGACAGACAGGGTGTCAGCAGACTAATAACATCTAAACCAGGCAGTTGTCTTGAGTTTGGCACATCAGAGAAGTCATGCCACAGCATGTCACATGTAATGTTAGAGAACATGATGTTTCAATTATTAAATCAAGGTTGAAACTTAGACATTGTAATTTTTTCCTCTGGATTTTGGTTTAGTGAATTTCCCTTTTCTTACCCTTTTCAGTATTTTAGATAGGGTCTCAGTCTCTTGGGTAGCAGTGTTTTCTATGAAAGCTTCTGTTGAGTCTTCCAATTATTGAATTTATTTGGATTATAACAGAGTTACTGCAGAAATCTCAGAGGCAATACTACTGCCAATTTATTTATTTATATTTCTTTTTGTTGGTGCTGCTTGTAGTGTTACATCTAGAACAAAAGATGGGGAAGTTTTGATTGGAGTTGTAGTTGTTTAGCTTGCTCTCTTCCTTGCTGAGACAAAGTATGCAGTGCTGCAGTGCAGTGGTACTGGACCTGGCATTAAAATAATTATTTTGGGCACTGGAAGCATGCTGGCTGCAGCAGAGTGGAGTCAAGTGCATTCTGATTTTCCCTGCCAAAAGGCTTAGCAGCTTGGGCACCAACAAACCAGAGACAATAGACAGCAGTGTCTGCATGGAATTTTATTGGGGTGTTGTGGTTTAACCCCAGCTGGCAACTGAGTCCCACACAGCTGCTCACTTACTCCCCACCCTGCCTCAGGTGGGATGGGAAGGAGAATCAGGGGGGGGAAAGTAAAACTTATGTGTTAAAATAAGGACAATTTCATAATTGAAATGAACTAAAATAACAATAATAGTAATAAAAAGAATAGGGAGAGAGAGAGAGATAAAACCTAAAAGACAAATAATACATAGTTACTCACCACCCACTGACTGGTACCCAGCCCATCCCTGAGCTGCAATCAGCCCCTTTCTGGGTGACTCCCCCAGTTCATACAGGGTGCATGATGTTCTGTGGTGTGGAATGTCCCTTTTGTCAGTTTGGGTCAGCTGTCCCATCTCTGTTCCCTTCCAGCTTTTGTGCAGCTCCTCACTGTCAGAGCATAGACATAAAGTCCCTGACTTAAGGTAAACACTACTTAGCAACTAAAACTAGTTGGTGTGCTATCAACATTATTGTCATGCTGAATTTCAAATACAGCACTGTACCAGCTACTTGGAAGAAAATTAACACTGTCCCAGCTGAAGCCAGAGCAGGCAGAGTTTGTCATTCTGAATTTTTTCATGTTCCCTACATTGCTTCTCCTCTCTTGCTTCTGTATCCTGGTATCTCTCTTTTCTAACTTCAAAGCTATTTCTCAAACAAAGGGTCCATGCAAGAATTCTCATGGTAGACACTCAGAAAATAGGAGTTGAGTTGAATGAGAAGATAGGACTGATTGTGGTCATCAGGTGCAGAGCTCAAACAACATCAGCTCACTCTGCTGTCCCCTTTTGTTCCACTCCATTCTCCATGCTTGTTCTCTCATTTACCTTGATCACCTCCCTTTCACTCTACTCTCAAATAATCTTGTACCCTGGCTACTTTTTCCTCACAAGTCTCTTTGCTACCTCTGTATCTGAACTTGGTGTTTCTGATAGGGTTTCCTATCCAATCATTTAGCAGTACCTAGAGACCTAGCAAGGGTTTACTCTTCAAAATATCTTTGTTCTCCCCTCCATTATGTGTGAGATTCCATAGAATAATTTAGGTTGGAAATTACCATTGAGTCCAACCTTTATCCTAACACTGCCAAGTCCACTACTAAATCGTGTTCCTAAGTGCCACAACCACACTTTTCAATATTTTAAATACTTCCAGGGTAATACCTTCCCTGGGCCACTTGTTCCAATGCTTAGTAATTCTTCTAGTGAAAAAAGTTTTCCTAATAGCCAATCTAAACCTCCCACTTTGGCCATCTTCACATCTTAACCACCTGTGAAATTTGGTCATCCTTCATGGTATTATTTGTAACACTTGTTATCTTCCTGCTCTGTTTTCTGCCTTATACACTAATTTCTCATGGTTAATTCACTGAGCTGAACCTCAGGGCACAGTCATACCTTTTGCCAAGTGTACCTTCACAGCTGGAAAGGAAGACTCACAGCATGGTCACACACATTCAAATGGCCACTGAGGAAACTGTGCAAGTGAGAGGAGAAAACAGGAGGAGTCAGAGACCCTTTTTGAACAAGAAGGCATGGCAGGTTGAGCCACAGAAAAGTCAATCCACTGGAAGGTCAGTCCATAGGAATGACTACAGGGACAAGGAAGAGTTCAGCTGCTGGAGGAAGACCTGTGGAGTGCATCAGCTGCTCTGAAGTGCAGTGACAATTAGCAGCACTGGGAAATGGGGCAGCAGGGGAGGAGCACTGCCTGGCAGATACAACTCCTGCAGGCAGGAGGGACTGCTGGCCTGCACCAGGGGAGGTTTACACTGGACATTAGCGAGCACTTCTTTGCCAAGAGGGTGGTCAAGCACTGGAACAGGCTTCCTGGAGAGGTGGTGGATGTCACCAGTCTATCAGCATTTAAGAAGCATTTAGAGAATACCTTTAACAACATATTTTACCTTTTGGTCAGACCTGAAGTGGTCATCTCAGTTGAATGAGATGTTCTTTGTAGGTCCCCTACAAATGTCGTGTTGAGTTCCAAATATGTTAAGACTGGATACAAAGGATATTTCTAATCAAGAGAGTGTCTTAAGTATGCTCCCCAAAAGTGTTTTGACTAACAAAACCATCAATCCCCAATACTAACTGAAGTTTACAAGGCAGATTAATCAAGTGTAAGTGAATGTGTTTGCAAGTCTGTTTTAAATTTGTGATGACTTGATACCTTATACTGATGCCAAAACAGCCTAAGGATTCAACAATAAAAGCTTTTTGAAGTGACAGTATTTTCTTCATAGATTTTTATAATAGCAAGTATAGACAGAAAATATAATGTATAGTTTCACTCCAAAATGCTGTTTGTTTTCTGTGATTTTCTTAACATTTTTTTCCTTTTATTATTAGTAATATTATTACTGAGGGTTTGAAGTATAGAAATAAAAATTTTGCTGTAAGTTTGAAGTTTCAACCTAGTTTTACTTTTTACAAATAAAGACCAAACTTTTTTAAAGTGCTGGCAAGAAGGAATATTAAGAGAAAACAACTTTGTCTTTTTCCCCCACTGCTACTTTTATTTCTTCTAATAGCCTGATGTGCTTGCCTGAGGAAGTGGAGACTTTGCCATAAATTTTAATTCCTACAGAAAGGAGGCCTGACCTGAGTTTTCTAGAACTAAACATGTGTCTCAAGCCATTTTCAGGTTTTCATGATTTTGCTTTCTCCAGAAATTGCATTCCTCATCAGAGAAATGTGTTTAGCAAACAGTGTTATTTTAGGCCATGGAATAAGAATTTGTAACTTAATTAAAAATACATTAAAAAATCGGAGACTGTGGACAAAATCGTTATTGATAGTATAGCATATGATACCTAGAAAATTTAAAACTACCCATTTTAAAATGGAGAACTTAGACCTGGATGAAGTGAAAGACATTTTAATTTAGTCCCAGCCCAATGTGTGGAGGAAAACAGAGTCCTGAAAAACATAAAGTATTTAAAAAACTTCATTAGTATTAAAAAACCCCTTCTAAACGCATCTGTGTGCTTAATTTTTTCTTTGTTCTTATCATGAAAAATGAGGTGAGAGAAGTATGAAAAATGGAAATGCAGCAATTTAAGACTCATGTTTAACAGCTTGATTAAAAATTTGAAGATAAGATTTAGAATCTTGGCATTTAAATAATCAGCTCCTTCTGGTATCCTTTGCAGAAGGAAGTGCTGGATGTGGGTATAAAATGAGGATAAAATATGATATTAATTTGCACTGAAGTAGCAAATATTCTACAGAAGTCTCAGGTCATTAATCTATCTTCCAGCTAAGGGAACTACATTAATAGCTTATGGGATTTACAGGGCAGGCTTCAATTTAATGGTTGAACCAAAGTTTGGGAAAAATAGGAAAGGGCATGATACTGGAGAATACGTTATATCTTGATGCATTAAAATCAATGGCAAAACTTTCTTGGCCTAAAATGGCCTCTAGATAGTTTCTAATTTCAGTGCTGCTGCTGAGCGTTAATTGCCTGTCTGCAAAGTGGAAGGAACCATATTTTCCTGACAAGTGTAAAAACTGACTGTAATCCTCATAGCACTGTCTTGAGTAGGAAAAGAATCTGAATTAACATTAAGCTTTAATTGCATTTTCGGAGATGAATGGGATGGGGGTTGGGTTTTTTAGAGTGTGGCCTCAGCCTAGAAAAAGACCCATATTTGAAGTGAATTAACAGAAGGTGCCTGCAGGTCAGGAAGTTTCATTTGCAGTATTTTCTAAGCAGTTCTTATCGTCATAATCCTGCCTGTGTTTTGTCACTAATTCCTACGTTCTGCAAACTATATTTCCCTGGACTCTGAAGCCAGGTGAGAAACTCTTTTTTCATTTCTTGCTGTTGGAGATAGGGGCTACCATTGTAAATGGTGAGAGGAGTGCATTATACAATTTGCAGCTGATTCATAAGAAGCCTTGAGAAAAGAACCAGGGAATAATGTTGTAACTTAATAGCTGAAATTCTGTCTTCACAGGGGAGAGTCACTAGTACAGCACCTGTAAATCAGTGTTGGGGCAGTGCATCATCAGATATGCAACCTTTTTTAAGGTGATAATTCCCATAATTTGGGCATTGACCTTGTTCTATGTTATATAGATTTGTAATCTGTGTTTTTCTGAGTGATCCCCACAGGTGGGACATTTTTAATATGAAGTCACACTGTGAGACACCTCTGAGTGTGCTGGGAAGATGGGATTATAAATATTCATTGCTCTTGCAACCTTGGGCGATGAATGTTTCAAATTTTATAAGCTAAGAAGAACTGGGCCCAGCAGAGAGAAAAGAAAATCTCAAAACTTTGGTAATTCCAGGTGATAAATGAAGCAGAATGGGTAAGAAAATGAGAGGTTTTCTGCTAGGCTGATTTTGAGCCAAGATGCTAATTTGATTAGGAGAAGTACATAAGCACACTATAAAATCTAATCACTTATGACAAAACCAAGTCAGGCTGGATTTCCCTCCCTTGGAAATACAGTAGCTGCTCTGTGGTCCACTCTCATCACTGAGGAGCCAGACACCATGAGCTATGGATTCATGGCATGGTTTGGCCCCCAGGGCTGAGGAACATGCCTGTGTGCTGTCAGGCTGCCCCGTGCTGTCCCATCCCTTCCCACAGTGGGATCCCAATTACTGCCATGGGAAACACTATTAGAGACATGGACACATCATGAGCCTGGAGAAGAATCTGGCTTGGATCACATATAGTGCTGTTTCTTTCCACCACATCTGGCAAACAAGGGACAAAGGGCAGCAGGATCTAATTTTATTGCTTTCCTGCTAAATTTGCCCAGGTCCAGAAGAAGGACTTGCTAATGCTTGGCTCCCACCTGTGCTCTGCATTGAGACATGGCAAGGCCCAGTCCTCAAGCCTCCTTCCTGAGATCAGGTACAAATGTGTTTGAGGTTTTCTGTTTCTTAAAAAGTAGCTTTGCAGATAAAATATCCCAAAGAAAACTATAATCTTCCATGCCTCTCCTGACCACGGATAGAGTATGCAGGTGTATGTTTCAGGTTCCACCAGGTTCACAGCATTACCCCAATGGAGCCTGAAAATCATCACCCAATGCAGCTCAGAGTGTCATTGTTTCCCCACTGGCTTGATATTCCTGCAGTGTCCCTTCTGGCACAGATGAACTTCCAAATGTCTGCACCACTGGGTACTGAGGGCCCATCCTCCTCACTCCTCCTCACTCCTTTTCATTGTTTTTTGTTTTCTTTAAACCAGGACAGATCACATATCAGTATGTTCTAATATCAAAATATCATCATATTTTCACAAAATTAAATCACTGTTTCCAGTCAGCTCTGGAGTTCCCCTTTAAGGGACAAAAAGCCTCTCCTTATTTGTGACATGTTAAGTAGCATGAATTCAGTGGAGAAACTGGGTATGGCTGCCTTGAAGGCAACTGGCAGGAGAGAATCCTCAGGATCTGTCACAGTGGAACATGGCAGCATCAAACATAGAAATGGATTCAAAATGTAGATCCACCTCCATGCAAAGTCTTCTGCTAAATCCTTTTTTTCCTCTCCATATGAGACCTTGGTGTTGCTGGGGGAAAACAAGAAAAGAATTTTGAAATTAAATGGATGAGAATTTGATAATCCCCAATGACCTATTTTCTTATAAGATTATGGAATTGTGCAAATCAGTGTGTGTTTTATAATGACTAGAGTATGAGAATGCCTAAATATATACAGCTGGGACAGCCAAGGCAAGAGCTGACTCTGGGACTCCTCCCTCTGTCTCTTTCTTGCTATTTCTTTTAGAGAAACAGGATTTTATTGAAAACTCCTAGAGAGCATCCTTCTGTCACTTTCATTTCAAGTTCCATCGTACTTCAACTTTTGGAAGGTCTTACCCCTCTGCCCAGGGGCAACCAGCCTGAGATGGGATCCTCAGGATTATCTCTGTGAAACACAGCAGGTAGTTGTTCTATTTTTGCTGCTATGCCAATTTTCTATCCTTTCCCAATGTGCCATGTTATGAAACTGAAGTGTAAATAAATAGTGAAATGCTGGAAATTATAAAAATGATCCTTTTAACAATTTTTATCATTATCATGAACCTTAAAAAAGAGGGGAAAGGGGGAAATGCTTTAAACTCTTCTCCCTGCTGGACAGACAATGATGCTGGACCATCTCCTTTTTTTGATGCCATAGGCCCAAAGAATAATATTTTTGTAAGATACTCTCCTTCTGCTCAGGGCTCTTTAAAAGGGATGAAAAACATCTTCCAAAAAATATACTGTCTACTTGAACAAAGTACAGAGCAAGTGGGGAGATGGTTAAAGTCACAAAAGTCTTTGCCCCCAGGATCTGGCCTGCAGCTCGTCCCCCTAAGCTTATGGGATGACTCATGTGCATTTACATTCCCTGTGCTTCACACAGCATCTGCTGCTACACATTTGTTGGAGGATTTTGTCTTCGAGCAGCTGGTGACAACCCACTTCCTCTTGCTTTCTTCAGCAAAGCTTTTTTCAATTGTTTCTTGTTGTTTTGATGTGAGACCCAGTGTTGGAAAAACAAGCCCATTTACCCTGATTAGAACCAGCCCTTTAAACACTTGCCAATTAACAACCCATTTGTTATTTTTCTAAGGACCAAGAAATGCTTTCCCTTTCTCTCCTTTCACTTTATTCAGCTGCAATCCCACATAAGCAGAGCAAAATCAAGCACTTCTTATATAAACTGTTATTAATATTTCCCTTGTTCTCCCCATTCCTTTTGTTCTACAGAGCTGGAGAGGGCGGCACCCTTGGCTTTCTTCAGGCCAATCTTAATTAGTTTAATGTCATGATAATCATGCTACCTCCTTACACTGCCACTGGTGCTGAGTGTTATACATATGCCTTGCTGAAAAACAAACAGAACATCACATTAGCAACAATGATGCAAAAAAATCATCAATTTTTGTTACTCAATGCCAATTCTATTAACAGGCATTAAGAAAAATAACTTAACGTGCATCTGTTTTTAGCAAAATTGGAGATGGGCTGGTTGATGCCAGTCAGAATTTTTACAACATTTGAATCAACATTCAGCAAAATTTTCTTTCAGGGATTTGATCTCAACTATATCTACGAAATCACACACTTTGATTTTATCCTTTTTTAAAAAGTATATACTAAAATTGAGCTGAATGCTGAGCTACTGTTTCTACTTTTTGTCCTCTCCTTCCACACATCCAAATCTCCTTGCCAGGGACCAGTTTTTTACATAAATATTTTAAGGAAGTACTAAACCTTTAAATGAGATCATCTTGTTTCCATTTTTGAAAATACAATCACTTATCTAGGAGTAGTTACTTGAAAAATTGCATATAATCCCTTTAGCCCTAAAGCCAAGGGCTCTTCTGCTTCTAAATGCTTGCTGTGTTTGTTACTGTTTCAATGACTTTGCCATTCTGCAGGATTTTTCCAAATAGGGGGGTTTTCCCTCTTCATACTTCAAGTTGAAATTGCAATCTATTTTTTAGCCTGTACTGTTTATTCCAATGAATAGTATCTGATCATATCTTCACCTCTGCTTTGCCCATCCCTTTAAGTATAGGAATGGTTGTGGTGTGTGGCTGTTTACACGTTCTGCACCTCTCTGCAGAGGTGGCTTTGGCATCTGCTGCATACTCTGAGCTGAGCTTTCCTTTGCAAATGGCACAAAGCATCTGACCACAGAGGAAGGGGTTTTCTTGGAGAGTCACACTTGCTCCCTACCTTTATTGGATATGTTGCAAATCCTTCTCTAATTAAGAGTTCCTTGGCTCCTGGATTTAAATACTGAAACAGGCACATATATTTACTGAATCATTGCCAAATTTGGGGGTTTTATCTGTTTGTTTCCTTGTGGCAAGGGAGGATTTCAAATCATTTTGGTGCTCAGGGGAAATTGAAAACAGGATCTATTTTTGGTTCTCATTTGACTCCTCAAGATGGATCAGTGGAAACCTGTTATAACACTAATTTACTTAAAGATGTATTATGTGCACTTTGCTAAAATGCTGAGGGGGAAAAGCTTTGCTTTTGCAGTTGTTTGGCCTGAAGCCAGGATTCTCCATGAAGCTGTATGAAAAAGCCAGAACATTATTATCCACATATTTTTATGCATACAGTATAACTCATTGGCTAGACAATCTGTGCCCTTCTTGAAATATATTTAAAAAGACAGGAGGGGGCTACAAATAAGTTGAGTATGCCTCCTTTTTTTTTCAGAGCTGTGCAAATCAAGGACTGATGTGGAGCATTTGGATGTCAAAACAAAATATTGCTTCCTTATAACCAGAGATTCAATACTTCTCATTTCCTGAAATGCAGTGCAACTGCAAAAAGAGGTGCTAAAAGCCTCAGTGGTTGCAGGTTTTTGTTTGTTTGTTTGTTTGTTTGTTTGTTTTTGTTTTGTTTTTTGTTTTTTAACAAATCATAAAGATTAGTTGCATATAGCTAGCTATTGGATAATTTTAACTGTATAAACTGTAATTTCCTCTTACACACACCTTCAGCCCATGGTGTTCTACAGCTGAATGCATGACATTTCTTGGTGTATGGGACACTATTGGTAACAATTTAGATTGTGGCAACCTGTGCTATGCCTGCTCTATGAATAGCAGTGTCATTTGTCATGTGTTTGAACAGACTGCCTGTACAACACAGCCAATGACAAATTTTAGGTTGAGATAAATTTGTCCGCCAGTTCACAGACTGGCTCTTTTTTTCCCTTGCATTGTTGTTCATCTCAGGCTAAACCCTTCTGTGCCCTTTCCATTCTCTGAGAGGAGAGAGATCTGCATGTAACTGGATATTCAACACCTGTGTTTCAATTATCATATCATTTGAAGAATCTGGTGCTTTACTTTATGTTCCTCAAGTAGTTATCTTGATTATTTGCTCCTGCAGAGCTGCAGTAAACTTGTTTGTTTCTCCTTTTCTCTCTGCCTGAATTTGATTTCAGAAAGCAATCTCAGATGGAGAGACTTCAGAGTCCTAATCACATGCTGCAGTTGTTAACTTTGTTGCTGCAAGTGCAACAAAAAGTATACTTTACCTTATGCTATATTAAATTCTAAGAGCAGAATACATTGTTTTTCATATTATGCCTGGGTTTTTTTGATTTGGGGTTTTTTGTTTCAAAGCAGAATCTGGTATCTACTGAGACACTAAATTCATCCTGGGCTTGTAGAAAGTGCATATTTTAAGGTCATCTTTTTGTCCTAATGTGACTGCTCTCTTCTACAGAAGGATCCTAATGGCTTATTCAATGTGGTTTAAAGAATTTCTGCATGTCCTTATTTTTGGTCAGTGTGCACTTTTCTTCTGTGTGGGTAATGCTGGATAAGAATTGTTTCATTTGCACCATTTTCAAAACTCATCAGGCCCAGAAGGGGCAAATTTTATCACAGAAGTTTGATAAGATGGGTAGACTCTCATTATAGGAAATAATAAATTTAATGGACTTCTGTGTTTCATTATGTGTTTCATTATTTTCATTTCATTATGTGTTCTGGAGCTTGCAGAGTACTCATCTATTTTATTAGTTTCAATAACATTATGGTGTGCTCTGTGTTCTAGGCAATGTCAGTCATTATGGAATAGACAATTTCTGTTATTTAATAGAGAATTTCTGTCCTTTTTCATCATGGGTTTTGATGTAAAATTGGGCAAAATTTTAAAATGCCAGAATTCCATTAAATTGGAACAGGATGGTTGGACATTTTTAACTGAAAGGAAATGATTTTAAATTCCTCAAATGGAAGATTTTTGCTTTTCAAATTTCTGTAGCCTAAGGAGAGTTCTAGTACTGCCCCTTATTCGATTTCATGGTCCCCAGCTGCTCCTGCAGTTTTAAAACTGAACAGTAAGATTCTCACTCTACACCAATGGGATATCTGCATCCTGAGAAATACAGATCATTACAGCTGGAGTCCTTTGAAGAT
This sequence comes from Agelaius phoeniceus, assembly GCF_051311805.1. Lineage (NCBI taxonomy): Eukaryota > Metazoa > Chordata > Aves > Passeriformes > Icteridae > Agelaius > Agelaius phoeniceus. The sequence continues at coordinate 14,558,985 of NC_135266.1, forward strand.
CTGTGCCCTGCAAAGAGTAATGGCAGGAATGGGAAAAAAAAAAAGGAGAATGTGAATAAATAAATAAAGCATTAGGTGTTCTTTATTGTTTCTCTGTTTATATTCCAGATATAATATGACAAGTCTTGTACACCCAAAAGTTACATGAAGAAAAAATAATACATGAAGAAAAAATAATGCTAGGTCTTTTATTGTACTTGATTTTCTTTTTTTTTCTCAAATAATCAGACTACTCTTCAGAAACATGTAAGAGAAGTTATGTAGGCCTCAGTTTCCGTTGGACAAAAATATTTTGAGTCCTTCAAAGGAAATAATACATTTGGACACAATAAGCCACAGATGCCTTTTCATTTTCTTCTTCAAACATAAAGGCATGCTGACCTTTTGTGATAGATTGCTTCCTGAGAATACAGTGAATTTATTTCCATTCTTCCTTCTCTCTGGAGATCAGTTTGTCTTCAGTTTATAGAGAGTAAATCATCCGCATCTTATTTCTTTGGATTGAAGAGCCCAACTAGCCCCTCATCTCTTTGACTTTTTCTCTTCCACCATCTGTTCATCATATGCTTTCATGGGCAAATCCACCCATCAAAACCATGGAGTAGACACCTAGCATTGTATTGTAAATTGATTTATAGATGCTTGAGAGATGATGGGAAAATCTGCTGAATTGCATTATACCAAGAACAATTCATCAAGTGAAACCAGAACATTCTGGGAATTCAGATACATACAAAATTGGAATATAGACTTCATGTTTATTGCTAAACATGCAGACCTTTGTCTATTTCTTCATAGCATGTACACAATTTTATTGTAAGCACTGAAAAGTGATGACCTGACCTTTTACTCCCCATACAGCTATTTGTTCCATGTTGATGCCTGATTCTACCTGGATCAGAGGCTAGACGAGTATTAAAGGAGCAAAGCAGGTATTTATTAAAAGGCTTTCAAAGGATGCACCTTGGGCAGTACAAGAGCCTAGCCAGGGCTTCACCCAAGATGGATGACAGGTCATGAGTTTTCACACTTTTATAAGTTTTGGTCCATTTACCTGTTGGGATTAATTGTCCAATTACAGCTTCAGGTTATGAAGTCCCATCCTCCCAGACCGCTCTCCTCAATTCTCTGTTGTTTGTACTTTTTGGGCCTGAAGCTGCAACGATGTCCTTGGTTCTTGGCTGGAAAAGGATTGTTTTGTCTAACTACACTGTGAAGAGAACTTGCTGACACTTTATATGAAATTCAGAGTTACACACTAAAGCAGTACAAAATCTGAAAAATATGAAAGCTTAAATTTAAGGTATTAATGTCAGCAGCCTTGTAAGCTACAACTTGTCACAAGCAAGAGACAAATGCTTAGAAAGCTTTCACTCTGTTTGATCCCTGTAATCAACTTTATTTCCTCTACAGAATTCCAATTATCCCATTAAACAATGAGTCAGGATGCTTATATTGATACAGGTGCCTTAATTGGTTAATTTGTACTCATGTCAGCCCCAGCTAAGAATTCATTTCCCTGAGGTCTCCTTAGACAGCCACAGTTCCTCCTAAGCCATAATGGTAATTCCTGGCAGGTGTAGTGCTGGAGCACAGCATTTAGGTGCACCCACAAGTACCACACAGCACACACTTATCCATGGTTAGCCATACATACACTTGCTGCTGAGCTTTTGTTTTCTCTACCTTGTAATTTCTAACCTATTTAGTTTTAATTATAAGCCTGCGATTATACAGCGCTGACCATATGCTTTTAAAACCCATTTGCAAGAAAAACATCCTAATAATATTGCTTTTTAGTAGCACTCCAAAGCAATTAAACACCTATTAGATGCCAGTGAATTCTGCTTTCAGTCTATCATATGCACATTTATTTGCATATGCTGTCCTGTGAGTGACATAATTTTCATTATTGACTTATGAGGATAGAAATAATAGACAGACTATTTACTAAACTGTCTTTAACTCTGCATCAACAAAATAGCTAATTAAATGTGTAACAATTTTCACTGACATAAACTGTGAGATTTAAAGTCAAGGTGAAGAGAAGGACAAACGTTCATCTGTGCTCTCTAAGACTTTTTCTCACCATGGCAAGAAAACAGGTTGTCTAGTCTTGTAAATCATCAGAGAAGCCAGACAGAACTACAGGTATATCTTAAAAAGTAATTTCCTAGGAAATCAGTTTTTCAGGACCAAGCAAACTCGCTAGTGAACTACCAGGATTATTATATTCCAAACTTACATCATGATAAATGCCATGAGCATGAGCTTTTGCTATAGTCCCTAGAAGGCAGTTTCCAAAGGAGCTATAGAGTAATTAGGTGCCCTACTCAAGGGACTGTAATAGTTGTTTCTCAACTCCATTTCTGGTTTAGTTTACTTTATGGATTTAATTTCTTCCTCTCTGCTGATGTAAATGAAGAACTCACCTTCTCCCCTCCTTACTCTGCTATATTAACTGGAAGTTTGCAGGTAGGAACAGCTGTAGGAGGCATCAGAGTCATCCCTAGTCCATAGACGTAATCCTGTACCTGCCAAAGGCAGCAGCTCATAGAGAGCAAGAACTCAACCTGCATCTTTGAGTTGCAGAGTAACATTCAGAATGGGGGATGACTGCTTTTCTGTTCATGGGAATGTATCTCTGTTTATCTTTTCAGAAGATACATTCAACTCAGATAAAGTAAATTAAACAAGCAGTTTCAGCTAATGATCTTGTGCAATATCTGTTTCAAATTCTCTCTGTTGTGGCTTGTGTGGTGGGTTGATGCTGGCTGGACACCAGGGAGCCACTGAAGCCACTGTCACTCCTCTCCTCAGCTGGACACAGGAGACAAAATGCAGTGAAAGGCTTTTGGGTCGAGATAAGGATGAGGAGAGATCACTCCCCACTTACTGTCATGGGCAAAACAGACTCTGCTTGGGGAAGTTAGTTTAATTAATTACCAATCAAATCAGAGTAGGATAATGAGAAATAAATCCATATCTTAGAAACATCTCTCCCTACTTCTCCCTTCTTTCCAGGCATAATTTCACTCCTGGTTTTCTCTACCTTCCCCTCATCCAGTGGTCCAGGGGATGGGGAATGAAGTCTGTGGTCAGACCTTGTCTCAGCCACTCCTCCCTCAGTGGGATGACTCTTCACTGCTGCTCCAGTGGGGAGTCCCTTCTATGGGAGACAGTTCTCCACAATTGGCTCCAAAGGGAGTCTGCAGAGCTGTTCCTCCCACAGTCTCTCTCCTGTGGTGGGTCTGTCTTGTAGCCAGCTGGAATTGGCTCTGTTGAACTTGGGGAAAGCTTCTGGAAACTGCCCACAGGAGCCACTCCCAGCCATGCAAACCCAGTACAGCTCAATTGTATGACCTGATGCCTCTCTGAAATGTGCTAAAAGCTTGATATGCATATAATTTTAAATAATAAATAAAATTATATAGTTTGACTGGAAAACTCCCCATCAGTCCAAAAAGACAGTGATATCTGTAGATGATACATTCCAGCAAAGCATCTTTTTATACACACAAGCTGACAGGAGAAATTTGTCAGTGGTTTAGTCACCATTCAGCTGAATCACCACCAATCTCTTTTTAAAAATAGCTTGATTGCAGCAAGGGGATTCATCTCTCCTTTAGTAAATTAGATTAAGTGCAGTATAACAGGTACTCTGCAGAGGTATATTTTGGGATAGAATAGAACTCTGCTTCTTCTTGTGGGTGTTGGCTATTTTATATTGAGTAGTATCTTTTATAGACTGGGGTGCCAATTGCTGCTATGCAGCAGTATGAAATAATGCCATTTCCAAATGTGCCATCTTCAGGGACACTGCTTCTGAAAATGATCACAAAACGAGTGAGGTTTCTACTTCTGGGCATAAGTGAACTGTATAAAACAAGTTCCTTTTCATATAAAACATAATTGTCACAAAAGAATAAAAGCCTCAATTAGGACCCCTGTGTTAGGGAGGGAACCACCTAAGGTGCTAAGTTAGGCTCAGGATAAAGCATTCCTTTCACCTAGGCTCCACAAAACAGCAGCTGGAACACGAGGCTCTTGAGCACAGAGAGCAATTTCTAGAGCATTCTAATATATTTTGGAATTCCTATTCCTAATGCATTCAACCAGTATCCATTCCCTTCTTCCAAAAGATTCACTGAGATACTTGCACACATTTATGCAGTAGTATCTGGTATTTTGATTCCTTACAGTTTCATCTCAAAGTCAAAAGGCAGCAGTTCTGAAAGTCAGTGCTGAGTAAATTCCAGCATGTTCAGCATATTCATCACAAATATCAGAATTTGTGAATTATTGTCTCCTCAGTGATTATATTTGTGAATGTGAACAAAATTGTCAGAAGTTTTTAATATCTCTGATACTTCTAAGTTTCTTCTCTGACTACTCTGGTATCTAAAAAACTATGAATGCAAATGGAAGGGTTTTCCTCTCAGGTGGGACACTTTTGGATCTCTCTGTTTTTTTGGGGCCACTGTTTTCATAATAGATGGAGAAATTTTGTTTCTGCCCAACTCTAAGGATGCCTTTTTTCTTTTATATCTTCATTTTCTACTGTCAGGAGCAGCCCTCAATGTATCATGAGCTGGCTTTGTGGCATTGCAGGTTTGAATTGCTGACCTTGCAGTGACAGTGCTTGTGAGATTTCCAGATCAGCTTTATGTCATAAGGGAGCTGATAACTGAAAAAAAATTTCAAACATTTGATTTTCCATTGAAAGCAACTTCAAGCTTTTTTGAAGTTTACTCATTAATTGCTAGGATTTAATTTATAGCATCTACAGCTGGGAAGAAGCACACAAGATATACTGGCAATTTGAGTTCATTCAGCTTGCAAAAGCCCCTGAAACAAATGTATACTTCTACGTCAGTGTTATCAATGCATATGTTCTCTAGGAATTGGAATAAGCCCAATGTGGCCATGCACTTTCCATAAAAAGTGGATAAAAAGGGGATGTCCTTAGAGCAAGGTTACTTACAAGCCACAAAAGATTTTTCGTATTAAAACAAGCTGTTTCCAGACTCTGGGTTTTTGTAAAAGAATCTATGCTAGAAAATAGTGGGGAGTCTGCAGCAAGAAAGGCCAAGGTTGGAGAAATAATAGTTAGCTGTAAACTAATCCCATCCTTTCTATGTCTTGGGTTTAGACTGGGTCTATCCCAAGGTAACCTTTATAAATTAATAGGGCAGTGAACAGTCATGATATTGGGACACCTGCATGGGCAGTGAGAGTGTGGCTGAGAGAGGCTGGGCTGCAATACAGTGGTGGTAACACTGCTGTGTTTCCTGAACAGCACACAGAGCTTCATTTTCTGGGTCTGAATAGTTTTAAACCCTTCCATTGTGGGGAGCAGTAAACATCTTCCTTGTTATTCAGATATGTTAATGGTTCTACTAGCACTTGCCAAATTTTGTCCATTGTTCATTTCAGATATTTGCATCCCACCCTAATGACTCTCTTACAGCCACTGTAAGACATGCTGGCTGTGTATTGCTGCCAGTGTTCCATTGAAATTAAAGGTGATCACATCTGGGGCATTATTGTGAGTGTGTCATCATCACATGTGCCATAACTTCTGAGCTTTGGATGTGTGCTTTAGCAACAGTAGGATTATTGGCAGAATATGATGTGGAATAATCCAGAATGTTCATGTAGAGGCTGCACATCCTGTGTTCATTAATTGTTTTCAATCTCAAGGACTCCAGCTAATTCCTCATGGATTGGAACTACGCAGAGAAATCCCATGACAATTAATTATTCATTTGTTTTTCATAGGAAAACAATAATCTTCAGGCTTAGTTTGATTTGATGTTTAAAATGGAAAGCTGAGGAAGGCTTTCCTGCTGCTGGAAATGAATAGCAAATGAAAAGCTTCCTGGAAGACTGCACATAATTTCCACATGTTCTCAGCAGTGTGGTTAAGAAAGGTTTGTGGCAGCACTGAGGGACAGCCACCACAGCAGAATTATCGACTCACTGCTCTTCACAGTTGTTGTCCAAAGGTGGCCTCAGTAGAATTGTCAGAAGCAAAACTAAAATAGGTTTGAGAAGGTCTGAATTGATTGACTTGGACCTTCTGGGAAGGTGAAAAGGAATGGGACTGCTGTTGCCAAGCCCATGCAGGAAGGAAGCTTTAGCACTTGTCCAGCCGACCAGCGTGAAGCAGGAATCTCCTCCATTCCCCAGCTTTCCTCCAGTGCAATCACTGAGTTGGAGGGGACAGACACTGTTACCAGCTCAGGTCACCCCTACAAGGCACCTCACTGGGGTCTGACCACCACATGTTTCAAGGAGGAGCACACCTAAGCTAGCCTAGCCGTCCTGCCCTTCAGCAGACTGCAGGTTCTGGTTCTCTTTCAGCCCAACAAGACTCTGGTATCTGGTGGTCTTGTAAAATAAAATACTTGAAATGCCCAGGATTGTGCTCAGAAAATCTTTCAGCAGATGCAAATATGGAGAGTATACAATCTACTGAGGTTTGTAGGTTGAATTGGGAGGGGTCTCTGGAGCATAACAATGTCAACAAAAATGTCACAACAATTCTTAGCACCTTTTTTCCTATGCAAATTTATGAAAATAGCAATAGAGCTGGCAATCCCCAGGAGCAAGAAATAGGGCAAGGAATGCTAGAGACTGGCTGGTCAAACTGAAGGAAAAGAAACACAGGCAGTGGAAACAAGGACAAATGAGCAGGGAAGAGTATGGAGACAAAGTTAGGTTGTGTGGGGATAGGGTGAGGAAGGCCAAGGTGAAGCTGAAACTGAACTTGGCAAGGAAGATTAACAGGAAGTTAACTCTTCCACAAGTGTGTTAACCTGAAAAGGAAGGTCAGAGGAGGTGAATGCCCCTGATAAACAGAACTGGTAAACTGGTAACAGTGGATGAAGAAAAGGTTGAGGTTTTTTTCCTCAGTCTTCAATGGCAACCTCTCTTCCCACACCTTGAGTGGATGGAAATCAGGATGGGGACTGGGAGGGGAAAGTGCCTCCCTCTGTAAATAAAGATAAGTTTGTGACCATCTGAGGAACCTGAATGGATGGAAGTCTATGGGAGCTGATAAGCTGCATCCCAGAGTCCTGAGGGAATTGACTGAGGCAGTTGCCAAGCCTCTCTCCATGATATTTGAAAAGTTGTGACAGGTAAAGTCAGGTAAAGTCCCTGGTGACTGGAAAAGAGGAACCATTGTACCCATCTCCAAAAGGGTCAACAGGAGGATCCTGGGAACTGCAGACCTGTCAGTGTCACCTTTGGGAAGATCATGGAGCAGATCCTCCCTAGAGCCATGCTAGGGCACATGGGGAACAGGGAGGAGATTTGGGCTTCACCAAGGCAAGTCCTGCCTGGCCAGCCCAGTGGCCTTCTGTAATGGAGTGACTGTGTCAGTGAGCAAGGGAAGGGATACAAATGCCATTTATCTGGAGTTCTGCAAAGCCCTAGACACAGCCCCCATAACATCCTGGTCCCTAAGTGGGCAAGAGCTGGACTGGGTGAACTGTTTGGAGCAGAACAAAGTGGTTGGACAGTCACATCCAGAGGGTCATAGTCAGCAGCTCAGCGTCCCAATGGACATCAGTGACAAGTGGTGCCCCTCAGGGGTCTGGACTTGGACCAGTGCCATTTAATATCTTCATTATTGACATAGACAAAGGGATCAGGGCACCCTCAGCAAGTTTGCAGATGACATCAAGCTGAGTGATGTGGTTGCCACACCTGAAGTACAGGATGCCTTGGGACCTGGACAGTCTCAAGAACTGGTCCCATAGGAATCTCATGAGGTTTAACAAGGTGAAGTGCAAGGGTGCACCTGGGTCAGGGCACCCTCAGTATCAATCCAGGCTGGGGGATGAACAAATTGAGAGAAGCCCTGCCTGGCAGGACTTGGGTGTGATGGTGGGTGAGAGGCTGGACATGAGCTGTCCATGTGCATTTGAAACCCCGAAAGCAAACTGGGTCCTGGGCTGCACCAAGAGAAATGTGGCTAGCAGGTCGAGGGAGGAGATTCTGCCCCTCTTCTCTGGACACATAGGGCTGTCCAGAATGTGCCTGATTTCCATTATTTCTGAGTCTATCTGAATAGTCATTTCAGAGATTTGTCTGCCAGCTGCCCTACTATGGTGAAACTTTTGATGGTAGCATAAGGTTTGTAGATGTTTGTTGAACACTTTGCATTGAAATAGAGAGGATCAAGCTCACAACTTCACCTGTCTTCTGCAAATTAGAGCATCAGTATTGGTCAAGCAGAGTGTTCTAGAGGCGCCTTCATTTTAGTGATATTTTAGTCAAGACCAGCTTGTTAAGCAGAAATGGTCTATCTCATCTATTTACATGTGCTAATAGGAAGAAAAAAGTTAGGTTTAGCAATTGCTACACATTTCTTCAGAAATGAGGATGTTGAACTCATTTGTGTTTTCTGCCCACGGTGAAGTGTGTAGTGATTGCAGTAGGGCCACCTTTACACTCCTGGGTTCAGAAATCAGTGTCCAGAACTGCAAGTGTTTTCCCAGTGCTAAAACAGACAAGAGAACAGTTCTCAGTCTTCTCAAAAAGAGACTCCTTTTATCTCTCTCTGCAAGGTGATCAGTGTTATCAGCTGGTTTGAAAGCCCATTTGTGCCAGAGCAGTGCAAAAGAAACAAAGCATGACTGAGAGACACATGGAGTACAGTGCTTTCAGAGCTTATTTTTAGACTGGAAATAATGTTGGTTTTAATCTTCCTTGATGGCTGTTTTCAAAGGCACACAGGATGGACATCGGTATTGCACCTGTCAATGCAACCTTGTTTATAAAATCAAGGAAACATTTAAATGTACCAAGATTGTAGATAGTAGCTTTCTTTCCAGTTTTTTGTTGTTATTGTTGTTTGGTTTTTTTGGGTTTTTTTTTGGTTTCAGCTAAAAAAAAATTCCAATAACTAACTGATTTTAATAGAATATGATATTTTCTTTGCTGTACACAGGGGAAGTATTGGTTTGTTTTTGTTTTTTTTTGTTTTGTTTTGGTTTGTTTTTTTTTTTTTTGTTTTTGTTTTTTTGGTTTTTGGTTTTTTTTTTTTTTTTAAAGATCAGATTTCCTGTGATTCACTCAATTTGTGTAGAAGGTCCCTGCAAAAACCATGATACCACCTTTTGCATTACTTGTATTCTTTATACAATAAGCTAGTTATGTATTTCTTCAGATTCCCAAAGGAACTGCTATCTCCTTGGGGCTAAACCAACTGTTGGGAGGTCCTTCTGTTTTCAGCATCATCTTGGTTTCATAAAATCCCCTGAGGAGCTACATGTTGTGGTGGCAGAGCATGCTTTACCACTGATTATCTGAACTTCCAGAGGTCACTGATGAATTGTTTGTCAGCTTCCTTCACTGTCTGGGAATGATTATTCTCATGGTTTCTCTGTTGAGCTGACTTATCTTTGCATGTTTCCCTTCAGTGTTTCAGGAGTGCGTCTGAATCCATGTTTCTATGCCCAAAAGCCAGACATTTTACAATTCCTTGGGGTAGGTGTGATGTGATAATCTGACCCTGACAGCAGTGACAAAACTTTCAGTCCCTGGGAGGTGAGAAGGAAGAGGAGGGTGTGAAGAGTGAGGTGCGTACACTTTCAAACCTGGACTATCTGTTTCTTCTGCTTCTCTTTTACTGGTGTGGACACCACTGTTGGCCAAGGTGCATGACCCTTAGGTCCAAGAGATGACTTAGAAGCAGTTCTAAATGGCCAAGGCATTAGGAGCTGCAATTTCCTCCCTGACATGGCTGGGAGGCTCTGTGCCAGGTGAGGCTGTGTTCACCCAGGAGGGATCCCCTCGATCAGGACATACTGTCAGGTCAGGGCTGCTCTTGTTTGTTTGGCCAGGTCAAACCAGCTGGAAAAGGGGCTGGTTTGAATGTACAGCAGCAGCTAAATAAGTAATTGAAGATGGGGGGACAGTCCCTGGAGAATCAGGGCAGGTTTGGTTGTTGTAATCCCTTGCTAATGAAGCTACCAATGCTGTAAATGGCAAATGGAAAAAGAGGCTCAGGCAGAGCAGCAAGAAACCAGAGGACAAACACGTTTTAAACCTTTTCTTGCTATCTTCGTAGATGGCTTTTATCATTTCACAGAAATCAACAGGGGAAAGAAATGACACCAGAGAGGCAAAAAAATCCATTTTATCCTCCTTTTCCCTCTTTTTCTAATGTTTTCTTCAATACAGATATGGCAAAAGTACAGAACAACAGCAGGAAAAAATAAGAGATAGCAATTTTGAGAAAAAGGGAATGCACTAAATGCTGCCTGCTGTCTACCCCATTTCAGATAAAAAGTAGTGAGTCTCACTGCACATGTTCTAATCTTAAGAATTCAAGTTTTAAGTTGAAATGTTTTTTTCACTGAAATTTTGGGATAAGTTTAAGGAAAGGCAGAGAGAGAAGAAAAGCAGGCAGAGACTAATCAAGGACTAATTTGGTTCAAAGTCTGTTATATCCAAATATCACAGAGGAATGCCTTAACATAGATGTTTTATCAAAGGAAAGCCAGTGTGAGATCATAAAACAAAAGTTGAAAAGTGTCCTAATAGAAGATTAGTAGAAACATAAATAGTCTCAAATTTACTAGAGGAACAAGGAAAAGAGCCTCAGATGAGACACATAAAGAAAAGAAAATTGTGCCTAGTAATCTTGAAAGAAGGTAACTGCAGTTATGTCATTCAGGACAACTAACTCAAGTTGAAGCTTTTCTATCCCTTCCTTCTCCCTCATTGCTCTAGGGCTGGGATCCTACAGTCATCACCTGCCATTGGTGAAACAGCCCTGCAGAGGCTTTTCCAGGAGCTGTGATGTGTTGGAACTTCACAAGGGGTGAGGGAGCCATCCACACCACAGAAGAAACACCCCCAAAACTGAGTTTAGACATCCCCTAAAGATCACAGGAATCAGGAACAGCAGTGTGGGGTGTTAAAGAGGAATTGTCATGGTGGAGGAAACCACATGAGTCACACAGCTCAGGGTGGTCAAAAGTCCAGTCATGGTTTATCAGCACCTTCCTCAAGGAGACCAGGAGCTGATTGTGAATCAGGAACATGTTTCTCTAAAGGCTCTGGATGAGTTTTTCTTACATAGGAGTTTAATTTCAAAGTCTTTTGCTCATCTCTACCTGTCTTCAGCCATCTCTGACTTAAACAGGTGGATCTTATTTTTAGGCTCTTCCACCTTACTGTTGTTGAGCACCCAAGACAGTGATGTGCTTCAGCATTTAGGGCTTTTCTGTGCTTTAGATCCCAATTTTTTAGAGGTTTAAGTAGAAGCAGGTGATAGTTTTCTGTCATATCAAACTTAATGGACAATGCTTAATATGCCACAGAGCTTTGATGCCTACCTCTGAAAAACAAAAAGTAGCAGACCTTCTAATCTGTGGAATCAGTACAGTAGCCAGCTCCTAGGATGGCTCACAGTTTATATATGGCTAGGTTCCAATTCCATGAAGCTTTATTGTGCTCAGATAATAGGCACTAGCACCAAGACCTACTCTAGAGCCCACCTGGAGCCATTAGAAAGACACTCTTGATCATACTGCTTTGAAGAGTTGCACATCCATGTATTTATCTCTCTCAGTCTGAAGGGGTGCATGAGGACTGCAGACAGAGGAGACACAAAGTGGATCTGACTGAGGCACTGAAAGCACCAGCAGCCCAAGCAGACCTGGAAGAACTCTGTAATGAGAAGCAGGGTTTACTGTTCCAGACAGTGTCACACAGGCAGTGGGCTGCTTTTTCTGACCTCAGCAGATGATTTTACATGGACCTGAGCTGCAGTGGTTGGACTTCAGTTAGAAACTTTGAAGTGTGGGGGCTTTCTGACACCTTTTACTGTGCTTTGAAACAAGTATCTGAAAAATCTATTGTATTTCTTTAAGAAGTCAGTATTTCTTTTCTTACTCAGGTAATTATGTGTGATTATAAGCATGCCTCTATAAAATACCACGAAAAATAAATTTCATTTAAATACTATAAGGACACAAATATGTAATACAAAAATCCCCAGGGTGGATTTCCAACAGGAGTTTTGCTTATTTTTTCCTAGTGAATGCTCTCTGTAGTTCCTCTCAATGGTGGTAACTGGTTACATTCATTTATACATGTCAAAAGCAAAAACATGGGGAGACTTTTTAGTCAGCTGTACAAAAGTACCTACTGCTGTTCTTTATTTGATAATTGAGAAAAAAGAAAAAAAACAAAAACCAACCAGATTACTAGATCTCCACAGGAAGCCAAAGAAGCTGCAAAGTTCATAGTAACAACATGCCATGACTGCAGCAGAAGCTGGGCATAATACTAGCAAAAAGGTTAAGAAGAGAGGTGACAATCTGTATTAGGTTGTCATGGTTAGCAGCTACATTTATATTTTGATTTATATTGCCTCAAGACCTAGCTTCTTGCTGATATTGGAAAAATATCTCTTTCTGTCCCCTCTTATCTCTAACCAAAGAGCACTTTTCTCTGACTAAAGTGTGACCACATGCCGAGCATCTCACCAAACAAATTCCCACATTCTCCTCTTCTTCCCCTTGCTCCTCCCAGGCACAGCCTGCCAAGCCTGTCTCATTCCCCCATCCCCAGCTGGTACAGCCCAGCACCTCCTGGGGTCCTGCAGCCCTGCTCTGTTTCACTGCAATCTTTGCAGTTCCTTTTGCTCATCCTGGTGGGACTGCAGCAGCATTGCCACTCCTGGGGAGAGGATGTGGCCTCATCGGCCATATTGCTGATGGGGACTGCAATACAAAATGTTTTCTGTTCCTCTCTTTTCTGTTGCTCTTTGGGGGAAACTAATTTAATAAAGTACTCTGCAAAGCCTTCCTGAGCATGGGGCCCCAAAGCAGCACAGGCATTTTTTATGCCAAACCCCCTGTGAAACTCAATGCCACTTGCATATAAGCTGCCCTTGCCTTAGGACTCAAGGCAGGACAGCTTTTCTATCAAGGTGCCAGATCCAGAATCACAACTAACATCCTGCACTTCCCACACCAGTGGTCCCTTGAGGCTTGAGGAGGAAACTGGACTGTGAATAACAAGGTATCTGAACAGTTGGTGACTCACTGGAAGTCCATGGTCTGAGATACTGACAGTCTGCCAACAATTTTGTCATGGTTGTCAGTGAGAGGAAAGATAAGAACAGAACCACAAAGTGGTGTTGATTTTTAAAGGTCAGCATACCCGTGGTTCAAAGTCACCGTGGGAGCAATCGTCTGTATTTTCACAGAGATTCACTGATAAAAGGAAAACTAAAAAATTGTGCATTATCTCCTTTTACATAAATACAAAATACCTATAAATTATTATTCTGAATACAATGGCCCAACCTTAGCTGCATATTCATCTTTGTGTTTCCAATGTGGAAGTTATCTTGAACTTCTACACATTTCTCATCATAGGAATACCAAGTTTATGGGAATATTTGCTTGTACATTTGATTGTCTCTCATCCCAAAGGTGATGTAAAATAAGTTTGTGCAATGGGATTACCAAGAAGAAACCAATGAGCCCCATTTGCTTGTAGTTCATCATCTGTATTGAGGAGGGTGAGAAAGCCCCCAGAGTTAACAGATGTGTCTGCAAATCATGATTTCTTTTTATTGTAGTCTTACTGATCTTTACCAAGTTGACAAAATGACATTCAACTGGTAAAAAATTGCTAGTAATTGTGTGAATTAATGCAGCTAATATCCCTGGAGTTTTCATTTGACACAAAACAAATTTAACAAAAAACCAAATCAAATTATCTTCAATATAAATGAGTTATAGTATGTTCACAGTGCTGCAACCCCAGAAAAAATGGAAGATTCTAAACCAGCTAAAAAAAGTCAGAGCCCATGGGAGAGCTGTAGGTCCCTGAACTAGAGATGGTTAGACAGAATAATTTATCCTCCAGGTGAGTCTCCATCTCTGACAGCATCTGTCTCATTTGTTATTTCTCTGCCTCCTACTTTATCTGGCTCACAGATGTTACCCTCCCTGCATTTTTGTGAACTTGTTAACACAGTACTGAGATCTCTTCCCTTTTCATGTCTTGTTCTGTTGAATTACTTAATCAAAACCATATATTAATCAAGCCTAATTTCTTCCTTTTGCTCCACAGATTCAGGCAGTGATTATTGCTTAAGACACCATCTCTTTGAAGAGTATATTGAACAGTAATGCAATAATGCTCAATTTCAGGTAGGTAGTCCAGATAATCTTTTAAATATTTCTATACTGTTCCTAGCTTGATTTTCTTTTCAGATTCAAAGCAAAGTCATTAAAAATATCTTTTTGAATGGGGGCAAAAATAAGAACAGATATCAAATATAAGCTGACATAATCCTGTTTCATCCATTCTGAGAAATTCCTCACTTTCTGTAGAAAGTTTTTTAACTTCTTTATGGCACAGCAGAATTAAACTTAAAACTCAATCCTGCCTTGCTGTCATTGCATGGTGCAGAATATCTGCTCACTGCAGTTGTGGAGCTGGCTTCTGTAAAGGTGAAAAAAGCCATTGTTCCTCTTCATACTTCCTTGTATTGAATAAGTCCCTGGCACTGAGACAGAAATACAGAAAAGTAATGTGTGAACTTAAATGGTGCTGGTGAGGGGACCACTCTAATACAGCACTGGGTTTTTTCTTTATGATTCTTTGAGAGCTCTGTGATTTCCTTAGCTCTTCACTGCCTTACATAGACAATATTTTATCAGTGGAGTAACTGATGCAGAGCCCTTCTAGAGTTATCCTGACTTAATTTAGAAAAAAAAATAATGGCTGTAACTTTTGTTAAGGAAAAACTCAGCCTGTCCTGAAATACATTTTTCTATAGCCCTCTAAATTTATGGCAAACCTAATTCAAAGTTACCAGAATATGGCATTCTTACTTGTATTGAGTAGACTTTTTCTTTTTTTTTATGTTAAAAAATTTAGAATTACTTTTTTTTTTTTCCTTGGGAACTCATAATGCTAGTATTTGAAGTGGGGCACCATTTAGCTAAATGGTGACTGCAAGAATAACATTGTTTATTAGAATAAGCTGGACTGACTTAATGCTTTTACTGCCTTTTTTATCCTCATGAACTTGTAAAACCATGCTGAAGACGAAAAATGAAACTCTTGGGAAAAGAAAAGTGGTTTTCTGTGTTGTTTTTTTCTTTCAAGGAACATGGGACACTTAAGGAAAATGCACAGGAGCTGAATGTTCTGTAAAATTTCTTAGAAAACTCTATTTATGTGGCTCCAAAAAAAGGACTCTTTGACCTGCATCACTTCCTCATGACTAAGCAACCCTGTGCCACAGAAAGCACATATGAAAGGATCTGTTCTTAGCCAGGTCCTCCTCTGCTTGTCCACTGCTCCCCTTGAAGATCTTCTTGTCTCTAAAGGTGCTAGCAAGGCTAATAAGTTCACACTTCAGCCTAGACAGAGCTCAACAGAAATCTTTGTCCAGAACAAGATGCAAAATAATTGAACCCAGGCTTCCTGGCATCTGACTAGAGAAATGGAGTATTCAGAATGTCTCAGCAAATTTAAAGTTTTTGGTCCTTCACTAACTAAACCCTTTACTTTATATGTGTTAAGTCAAAATGTAAAAAATAAAAAACCTGAACCAATCAATCACCAACAAAAAAACCCCGCCACCAAAAAGAAACTCCAACAAAAAATTCCAAACCTTTAATTTGTAGATGGTAGCATTCATATTTCTTTGAAAAATCTCTTTATAGCATCGGGCAATCCAACTTCTCTAGTTTTTGCGAGAAAAAAAGAATTGAATATTTAATATATTTAAATTTAATATAATAGAAAATTTGCCTTGTCTTGCTTCATTGTTTTTTGGTTGGCTGGTTTTGTCTTGGCCTTTCTGTGTTCATGGTATTTCCCTCCTTAATCCTCCTTAGATTTAGGATTAGAACTCAATCCCCACACTATGTTCAGAAGTTTGCTGAATTAATCTGTTGTTGCTTGAATCCCTGAAGTGGGTTCAATTTTATTATGGAATGCTTAGGAATTACTGAAACTTCAGTGGAGACTGTTAATGAGAAGCTGCAAGTCCAATGATTAATTAATATATTGTATTCTCTTTTACTTGGTTTTAATTCTGTACCATTGCCTGGGGGGACATATCTCTTAGGTTGTCTGGCAGCAGCCTCATTATTAACAGAAATGGGCCATAACTTCTTCAAATAAAATATTTTCATTGATCTTAAAAGAGAAATTTTAACTTTGAGCACTTTATTTAGTTTCATAGCTATCTTTTTGTCCTGTTGGTGTAACGCTGGGACCCCAAGGTCCACTCTCCAAGGTCACACCACTTTGTGCTGTGCATCATTAGGATGTGCAGGTCAAATACATGTGGGTCAGGAGCTACACAGCTGTGAAACTCAAAAACGACAGCAAATATTGAAGTTTAAGTGGATGGCATTTATCTCCAGAAGTCACTTAGAGTGAAAGTACCCAGTGCCATTTTGATTCTGGAGGGAGCATCTTTCTGAAACCTTTCATAAAAAAACCCAAACAATTCCAATATTTAACCTACAGTCACTAGAGATTAGGACCACAGACAGTTTCAGATGTGCAGATTTCAAGAAGATCTGCTTACACCCAGATCTTCTTGAAATCAAGAAGAAAAAGGATACTCAAATTAGGTCCAGTGGGTCATTTTCAAAAGGCAATCAAAAGGTTCAAAATTATTTGTTGGTGTCTGATCGACAAAAATCACCAAAAGCTACCAGCTTGCATTTTCTGGCCATGGGAATGGCTGTAGGGATGCTAACTCTACTAGCCCCAGCACCAAGAGCTACCTTCTGTCTAATTAAATCCCATTTTAGTTTCAGGAGCACAAGGATTCACTTTGTATTTTGTGAAAATATCTGGATTTAAAAAATATATAAATTAGTCAGTGTAATATGAATTTGCATTTTTTTATTTTTAGGAAAATATTGTCTCAAGAATAAAACAATTACTGAAAATTTTGGAATACTGGATGTAACAGTTTTGAGTAATATTATGTAACATTCAGCTGAAAGATTGTGACAAGATGCAATGATAAGTGAGATGTAAGAAGAATAGGATATGGTAGGATAGGAAAGGGTAGGATAGAATAAACAGAACAGGTATTTCAGAGTTCCCTGAAAGAACATACTCTTCCTAAGGCTGAAATCTGTATTCACATGGGCTGAGGAATAGCAGTATGTATTCTATACAACCACATTAATTCAAAAAACTGCATTTCTGAAGGGTGTGTAAATTGCAGTAGGTTATTCAGAGATTTTGGGTTATTCCCTCTGTATTATCAGTTCTTAATTTTCCCCTTACTTATTTCCCCACTAATTTTTGTCTCTGATACTTCAAATTAGGTCTTTGTCTTCACTGCCACTGACATTTGGAATAATTTGTTCCCTGTTGTGTAAACTGTACTTATGGGAAAGCACCATCATTCCTCCTATAATACAGAGAAATCAAATCAAATATACCAGGATATTTTTGTATTGGATATTCTCACTAAGACATTTAAGAAAGAAAGTGAAGGCCAAGTTGAAAGATCTTTAGTGGTTTGACCCAGAAGCTTCTGGCATAGGTGCCCCACAGCACAGTGTGTGTGCCTTTGCTGAATAAACATGGGTCAGCAGTCAGAGGCATCACAGACTGGCTTTGACTCATTCCTCTCTAAACAGTTATTTCTGACTACGTTATTGCAGGTCACTCATCATAATTTGAATTTTGAATTTCTATGATCTAAAAATGATCTACAGACCTGTATGATCTACAGAATCAATGGATATTATAGACATTTTTAATAAAAGAAAAATTATATCAGTACTTGGAAAACTATGAAAATATCTGTATCCTGCACAGATCTAAGATTTATTGTTTCAACTAATGTCTGTATGAAGATAATGCACATATATGTATAATTTCTCCAATAACTTTCAAGCTGTTTTGCCGAATTTCACATGGAGATAGAGTAGATAGATACACAATTTTCTAACAGGTTTGAAGTTGAAAAGTTGACTTGGAAAAAAAAGGGGAGGGACCAGTAAGGGATGGACTAACATGAGCACATCCTCAATTGCACTAGGCAGACCACCTCTGAAATAAGTGTTTTGGCTGTTTCAGCCAAGGGAAAAGGATTGGTCAGAGCTTAGTTTGTTAGAAAATTCAGCTATAACTCATCTCTAATAAATCAGGCTCTGCTTCTTCTACTGGTCTCAGAACAGTTTGTTATATGTTTATTTTAGGGTCCTGTGTCTGTCATAAATCTGGGGCTGTTTATCAAGCAGTGACAGTGATATATTGGTATGACTATGTTGGCTCCCAGAAGTGGGACTCTAGACATGCTGAAGAGAGTTTCATACTTCCTTTAAAAAAAAAAATAAGAAAAAGGATCACTTATCATTACATTAATCTGTGGTCAGAGTCCATGAGTGGGGTTTACTCTCGACCAGAGGGGCTCTGAAAGAGCTAATTTTTGCTGAGTGAATTTCAATTAGTATGTTTCAGTTTAATTTTTTTTGCCCTGATGATCAACTTGAATAATATCAAATTTTTCTGAACAACATGGGACTGGACTGGATCTCCTGGGCTGACTCTAAAAGAAGCCTTTTCCTTTTAAGACTTTCTTTGTTTCAGCAGAAATGGGAGAGCAGTTTCCAATAATAAAAGTAAAGAAATTGAAGCAGGGCAGAGAAGGGTGAGGTACCTGGTCGGCAGAGAAGGGTG
Source organism: Agelaius phoeniceus (assembly GCF_051311805.1). Lineage (NCBI taxonomy): Eukaryota > Metazoa > Chordata > Aves > Passeriformes > Icteridae > Agelaius > Agelaius phoeniceus. The sequence goes on from NC_135266.1 coordinate 14,577,699, forward strand.
AGGTGTCTGGTCAGGAAGGAGAAAATAAAAGACCTAGAAAGTGGTGAGAGAGGGAGTGGCTGAGACCTGAGGATGTTGAACATCCTGCACCCAGAGGACCAGAGGACAAGGGCATACATTTGTTTCTCTGATGCCAGAAAACACTTGCAAAGGCCACTATCCAACCATATTTCTGGGTTCATACAGGATGGAGACACAGGCTTACCTTTTAGCCAGAGTGATTTTATATCAAGGTGGGTCTGTAGGACATTGCTTCAATTCTGTGTGCCCTGATGCTGATTTTTGAAGAAATCCTGAATTTTGGATTTGAATAGCTGACTTTGTACACCTAACCTTATTGTCTTATCATAATATGTGTGAATTCATAGAGATATAAAATTAAAGGAAAAATGCCAAAACCCAAAGCCTAAGTATAAACAATGCAGCTGAAATGAACCCCAGACTAAGAGAGAGACAGGGTTGTTGCTACCTGCTCGTCTCCTTCTTCTCTACCCACAGCCACATAAAATGTGAGCTTTTCCTAAACTGGTACAGAAACTGGTACAGAATTCCTTTGCTGGCAAGGCTAATGGAGAATGGAAACTCAAGGGCAGCTTTTTTTTTTTTTCCTGCACCTGCTGTGTAAATAGACCAACAGCTTAAATGTGGTCAAAGAAAGGCTTTTCATCCACCATGGTGACTTATTAAACTGTGAAATGTGGGACTGGATAAAAGGAGGAGCAGAAATGGTTATGAATGCTGCTTATATTTTGATAGTGATGCTCTCAAGTAAGGCTGGGACATGGAGGTTTTGAGCTCTATGGTGAGAAAACTTGGACTGAAACAATTTTACATCTCCTTCTCCAGAACCCTTTACATCCTTGTCTGTGATAACACACGCTCTCTGATCTCCGTTCAAGCTATAAACCCACAGATTGCTAAAGCCATCTTTTTTTCCCTTTTGACCTGATTATGACACTTCCAGCTTTGAAACATTATTTATGCTGTCTTCTCCTCTCCATTCTTTTCTTCTCTGTGCCATCTCCTTCAAAGACCCACACAATTCTTTTTCCTTATTTAATCCTTCTGACATGCTTCCAAATGCCCTTAGTCCTTTGCAAGTGCTTCCCAATCTTTTCTGACAGCTTAGATGAGAGTTGGCTCATATAGTTACAATTATTTGCAAAATTTTTCATAGTGTTTGGAGATCAGAACTGGCTGAGCAGAGAAAATGTCTTTCATTGCATAATCTCTTATGGAAGATTTTTCTAAAGCTTCTCATGAACCTCTTTGGTTCACAGCAAGGAAAATATGGAAACGAAATGGGAACATTATTGTGGAAAGGCAGCCTGTTGGAGAGAGATGGAGTCCTGAAATCTACACAAACATTGCCTTTGACTGGAATGTGTCCTTTGAGGTTTGTTTATCATTGGCATAAAGTCTGTTTTAAACAACCAAATGCCAAAATTACCATCCCACACTTACCTGGATCTCGTGCTGACCATCTAGGGGAAAATTTTCTTCTAATGTGAAAACAAAGCATGGTTGATAAAGATGATGCTTGAGAGAAAGAATTTGGTCAGATACCAAGTAAAGCTGGGATAACTGTTTCTTCCAGAAACTCCTTCCTTTCAAGCCATTAGGTGCACTGTGGATGCAGTAGTGTTATAGCTTCCAATATAATGGAGAATTAAAAAAAAAATCAAAAAGAGGGAGAAAAGTTTTTTGAACAGGAATTGAAGTTTGTCTGTGCATCACCACAGCCTTTCCTCTTTCTCCTGGCCAAACATGAAATGCAGGGCTTTAAGGGACCAGTTTCAAAGACACATATCTGGTGAGGTAGAAGGTGTGTCTGCACCCCAGCGTTTTCACGCCAGGTCACATCACACCTGATTGAGTCCCTTCCTGACTCTGCAGGGAGGACAAATGTTTATGGAATTACAGCAAGCTGAGCTCCCCAGACACACATACCCTCAAAGTGTGCCTGCTTCTATAAAGTAGGAAAGGTTTGATTCATAGGAATAGCACTAGACTTTAAGGCACACTTTATTTCATTGATGAACTTTGAGGTGTCTCCTGCAGTAACAGTTTTGTAAACTGTAATCGTTAACATCGCTTATTCAGGATTTACAGGAGTGACTAACGTTGCCTATTTTTTCAGGCTGCTACAGGGATAAATAACTGATGTTGAAGAAGCAAATCAGGATCTCTGTGGGAAAAAAAATAAAAAAAAAGAATTGTGTGTGGGTTTTGGAACCAGCAAATCATTTTTCTGAGGTGCCTGTAAAAGTACATGGTGTTATGTGACTGTTTTTATAAAAGAGGGAAGGGTGATGTGTGGGCTCCATTACATAATATTATTGCAGAACTTGAATGGTGAAGGGGCACAATTAAAAAGGGCTATCATGGAAATCAATTTGCAAAATTAAAGTGTTTGTTCAAAACCTCCTCCCTAACAGGATTAACAGCCAAGGAAATTAAAATTATGTAAGAGGAATAGCTGAAGAGATAATCCAGGATGATCCAAAGGATTTTGCAGATATCTCTGCAATGTTAACAATCTTGTCATTAAATCTAGCAATTTAATGAGCTACATTCTTCATTGGTACAAGTACAGTTCCATGTACACCCTTAATGCATTTTTTATTTTGACACAGATCTAAGCCCGATACACTTATTTTAGAGTATCATGTTGGGCATCAGTACACGTATATTTAGCAGTGCACTCCTGTTGGAGGCAGTACATCTGTGATGATTAAAAAGCCCAGGATGTGGTTCATGAGCCATTACTTTCAGGGATGTCTGAAACAAGTGCTTGAAATCCTGCTTCGTACCCACAGTCAGTGATGTATAGCCCCAGCTTGTATCTGCAGTTTCATCTGTCTCTTGCTGTTTGGTGCTGTCAGCTGTTTTGACACATTCCACTTTTATTGGCTGAAAAATAATGTAATAGTAAATAAGAATAGAATGAGGCAGTTGCCTTCACCAGAAAAACACTTTAGGAAAGGTGCTGTGATTTCCTTGTGCCTCTTAAATTGTGCCTCTTGGATTTGCATGAATGTCCTTGTGAAGCTACATGAATGTTTGCACAAATGCAGTGAAGACAGTTTGGGACCATCACGTTTCACAGGTCACACCAGGAGCAGCATGTGACAAGGGCTGACTCTTGGCTAGTTTCTTATGTGCTCTGTTACTGTGAGTCTGCTGCAGTAGGAAGGTGTTACAAAAGTCAAAGAGTGATTGCTGCCCTTCCCTCTCCTGCCTTTTGCTCTCTTTTGATTCTTTACTGCTCCTGGAGCTTTCTTGAAGCAAATTGAGTGCTGCCCTTAACAACTCTCCTTGAAGTTTGTTGCTCCAATCAATCTCTTCTTCCTGTGAATAATCCCAACTTTCTTTCCTAAATTATTAATTTTTCCTTCACTTTGGGCTTCCCTTGCTTCAGCCAGCTCTCTTTGCAGCACAGCACGTCTCTTCCTCTGAATGTGAAGTGTGCAGATCAAGTCAGTGTTTTATAATGTCCTAATTACTGTACTCACAGGTTACTGGGTTATAGCAGTATGCCAGAGGGTCAATGAACCTTTTAAGTTAAATGAGGAGATGTATCTTCATGGGACCTAATTAGAAGGTGAAGTTATTAAAGACAGAAGGGAAAAAAGCCAGTAAGAAAGATAACTTCAAAAGCTGTCAAAATAAGTTGTCTATTGGGCTCCTTTTTAGGACTAGCTGGGCTTTGCCAAGAGCTGCAGTGTGAGGATCTTTGTGAGAGCCTGACGATGAGGGCTGGAAGCTCCCTGGGGAAGCCAAGGATCTGCACCTGCACATCCTTGTGTCACATCCCAACAGGAGAGACAGGAGGAGCCAGAGGAACAGCAAGGAGGAATGGCTGCTTGCATGGTGTTGGGAGGCTCAGCAGAGGATGGGGAGGCAGTAGAAGCAGTTTCCTGATGTTTGCTGCTTTAATGCCACCCCAAAACCATGTGCCAGGGAAGGGGAGTCTACTGGAAGCAGAGACAACTTCCAGGGCAAATAAATCAGGAAAGCTCCCATTGGAGAGCACAGAGACTGTTGGACCATAGATTTTCACTGATGCCGTACAGAATGGGATCCCTACATTTTTATGGAGACATTCTGTTGGATTTTGAAGTATTTTGAGTATTTTGAAGTATTATTCTGGAGCACTGGGAAAAAAATAACTGCTCCAAGACCCAGTATTTCTGAATCATTCAATTAGAGTGTTGCTTTTAAGAATTGTACATGGAATGAAAATAGATGTTGTCTCTCCCCACACAGCCTTGGGCTGGTGAGTTTGGAATGGTGTTTGTTGACACCACTGAATTGTATTTGAAAAAGAAATTGCACTGCACTGATTTCCTTCATTATTAGTGATTCAATATTAAGAACAGTAATCTGGTATTCTTATTATTCTGTGTTCATGTTCCTCCCAGGAGTTTATGTAAGTAAGTCCCCATTTATATATGTAGAAACCTACTGAATTCTGTGTAAACTAAGTATTGAGATGTATTTTTTTTCCACAAATGCAACTTGCTTGAAAGGGCAAGACTCTGGATTTGACTTTCACACATAAATATCATTCCCCACTTTATATGTGTTCATTTTATCCTCAGATTCTTTCACCCTTTCATCAGCAGTGTGAAGTTAGATCCTCTCTGGACCCTAAACAGAGACAAGGTTCTGGTCAGTATGTAAAATATACCTACTTCTCAGTGTTTGGGTGCTTGCTAAGAACAAATACAATCTTTTACATTTATTAAATTATTTGCATAAGAAATTGTTTTCTGTGGTTTTTGTTGTCTGTTTAGATTTGGGCTTTTTTGTAGATAGAATGAGAATTAATAAAACTTCTGTGATTTAATTGTCATCACTCTTTGGCCCAAGAACGTATTCTTTTTGTGACATTAATCTCTGACAGGAATTCTCACCTGTTGTATCTTCATGGGCCAGGCATAATAAAAGGATTCTCCAGGCAGGTTCATGGCACTGTCTGTCAGGCTGGGTAAGCAATATTATTCCTGCTTTCCCAAGTACAAGAGTGTTCTACCTTGATGCTTGGGAAGTGTGGGCTCCTTGCTGAGTTGGGTCACCCGTGGAAAGAAGAGCAACCCAAGGCTGTGAGAATGTCAGATGGACCTCCAGCCTTCAGAACATCACAGAACCATCTGGGCTGGAGGGCACCCTAAAGATCACATAGCTCCAACCCCCTCTGCCATCTGCAGGGACACTTTCCTCAAGGCCAGGTTGCTCAGAGCTGCCTCCAACCTGTCCTGGAGCACTGCCAGGGATGGGACAGCACTCTGGGTGCTCGAGGACGTACAGGAAAGCTTTGCAGTCCATAGGCACTATCACTCCCATAAATTTGGGCATTGCTGCTAGAGGTGGCTCATCCCAAGTGGCCTCCTGACAGCAGCATTTTGTTGACTCGTGTTGGCAAGCAAGGAGTGCAGAGAGGAGCATGCCAGCTGAATTTCCTTGTTACTTTGGTGTGCCTTAGGGTATTGCTTTGAAAAAGCAATTTCCTACCTGAACTGAGGAGCAGTTTTGAGCTTACAGTGAACAGAAGTCAAATTACAAAGGTCAATATTAAAAGTAAGAGTTTTGCTTATAATGTGGATGAAATATTCAGAATCATGCAAAGAAATATTTGGGCAGCCAAATTTGCCTGATAGATCTGGAGTTATCTTAGGTGAATGACGCTGCCTTAAAGTAGGCGATGACAGGGCTGTGCAAATAGATGCTCAGGCACTGTGGTTTTTCCTTGTGGGTTTGTGTGGTTTGGGTTTTGTTGTTGTTGCTTTGTTTTATTTTGGTTTTTGTCGTGAAGGAGTAGGAGAGATTTCAGCAAGTATTTCATTCTGATGAAATAGAATTCAGATTTCAGATCCTGTGTATGACTGAACTTTTTCTAATGGAGCTGAAGCACTTCAGCTCACCTGCAGAGATGGCATCATCCAGCAGAACAGCAAACAGAGCAGGTGGGAATGACTATTTACAGAAAATTAAGATAAATCTAGATCTATAAGATTTGTCTTTCTGCAAGATGTTTGAGATACCCACATTTTTTGAGAAAGCGTGAGGAAGTGGTAAGGTGAATATGAGGATGACTGAGGAAATTATGCCAGCCTTCCCAGGAAATGGGGGTGGTCCCTGTGGATGTCACATGTGTGCTTCAGTGTCCTTGAAGCAGCCTGTCATCATGGATGCAATCAATTCCTATTCAGGAGATGCAAAAACACTTCTGTAAATCTAAAAGAAAGAAGTTGAACTTATTTTATAATTATAATGGATACATAAATGTTGTAAAAAAGCAATTGCTTTTTGTGTGTGGAAGTGACCTATGGAAGCCAAATAGTCAGCTGAAGAGTAGAGTCAGAAGAAACACAGCATTCCTTCCTAAAACAGTTCTCAGTAGATTTGATTAAATATATTTTTATAATGCTGAAATATAAGTTACAAGCTATATATACTATACTATAAACCTGGCACAGTTGAGATGTCTGTGCTGTTTCACATCTTTTTCCTTTGCTTTTGCTAGACTTTTACCAGTCTTCTGCACAATAAAACTTTTACACAGTTCACAAGGCTATACTTATCACCCATTCTCTGCTAAAGCAAAGGACTTATTCTCACTGGAGTTTTTTTTCAGTTGTTGGTGTAGCTTCACCAAATTTGTTGCTTGTATTAGGTTTGTAAAAAGATTAAGACCTGAACTTCCATTTATTGGAAGTTATTCCATGTGGAATAATGGAATTATTATTCCATTTATGTGTAACAGTTTCTGTATCTTCAGTGAAGTTTAAAAATTCCTTGAAGCACTGAATGTGGCCACTAAGATGAAAAATGTGCTCTTTTTGAAGTTATTTGGTCCATTAATTTCTGTGGACCTTCAGTCACAGCCCAAACACAGACTTGATTCCTTAGAAGCTTGTCCCTTTAAGCTGTCAGTGTTCCTGTTGTCTGTGCCAATATTCTTGGGGCACACAATTCCCCATACATTAATAACCAAATTTTCTTAATAAAGCAGGGCCAGCACAATCATGGTTCTGTGGGCAGAGGAGAGGGAAGACTGCTTAGCAAGCAGTGAATGCCAGGTCACAGCTGCTCTGAGCTCATTGAAAAGCCCCGTTAGGTGAATACTGAATGCTTGGCCCTGGTGAAATGGGGGTGTCTCACTGCAGTGTCTGAGCAGACCCCAGGGCAAGCTGCCTGCATGGGGCAGGGTTACTGCCACAGCTTTTTCAGGAGGAAAGCAAGATAAGAATGGAGTTGTCCTTTAGCACAAATGACTTGTCCTGAGAAAATTTGCAGGCCAGCTGGGAATTTTCAAGGGCCAGTCTGCTGTTTCAGTGGCAAGATCAGGAATATTCCAGTTGTCCAGTCAGAGGAATTAAATGGAGTGTTGGGATCTCTAGCTTGTCAGAGTTGACCCCGAGAAGAGTTCGAAAGTCTCTTTTCCCAGTCCGGACCTTGAAGAAGGAGTCAGGGTTCTTCATTTCTTGGTCTCAAGGTTGTTTCTTGTATCTTATTTATAAATTCTTTCTCCTGTCCTGCTGAGGTCCGCTCAGCAAGACAATCCAGGCACTCTGCCTCCCCTGGGGCGGTGTTATATTTTATACTAAAAACTACATGTACAATGTTTACAATTACTTTCCAATACCTATCACCTTTGTTAGACAGTGAGCTTCTACTCTAAACCAGTCTGTAAGTGCCAACATCACAGCAGAAGATGGAGGCCATGAAGAAGAAGGAGAAAGGCTGGACATGCCCAGATCCCTCCATCTTGCCCCCCTGAATCCCCATTCTAAAAAACCCCAAAATCTACTTTTTCACCTTGTGATAAATTCACTATCATTCTACTTAATTAGTCATGGCTTACAGATCTTCATCTAAGGTTGGTAACTTGTTCCATGGGTCATAATCAAAACCACAGGCATTTTGGGCTCTGGGCCGGGGTCTCTGAGACCTCTGGCAGGGGTCTTGGCTGCTCAGGACAGCCAGAGGGATGTCCTGGGTCCTGACAATGGAGGTCCTATCAAACCTTGATAACTAATATAAAACTTCCAGAGTAATTCTAAGCAAAATCTCTTAATTCTGTGCCAAAAGTCCACTTCTCTGAATTGCAGAGAAGTTTCTGTCTTTAAGTCAAATGACCCTAAAAATGTGTGGGCTGATGGTCTGAAATCAAAATCAATTCCACTGGTTAATTATCAGTTAATCACTTAATGTTCTTTTAAAAATGCACTAATGAAGTTGCTCTCCTTAGAAATATAAGGATATTGCAAGACTGGGATTTCCAAAGTGCCAGATCTTTCCATCCCCTTAGTCAAATGAGGAGCTCCTTTAAGTTCCCTTGCTAAGGTTACTGAAGACACTTCACTGAAATGTGCCCTCTGTTTCAAACTAGAGACAAATTAGTGCCAAATTATGTGCTTTCTCTGAGCTTAGCTGATGCATAATATTTTAAAATATCATTTTGAAGAAACTCTAATTGTCAAAACAATTATTTTTTTCATAAACATAATCTTCACATTTCTTGTGGTGCTTTATTTTCAGGCAATGCATGCTATTTAAATGCACAAGAGGAAATTAAATGCCTGTGATTTAGTAAAATGTTCACTTAAGGAACCAGTAGTTTTGCTTATTAGCATTTTCTAGCAATTAGAATGTTTCTGGGTTTCAATTAAGGCAGTATATGCTTGTTCCATACACCTGGATTTTCTCAATTTTAATGCCCCTTGTTCTCTCTTTTGAGATAAACTCAATACTTGGGTAATTCCAATTTTCTTCTTTCTTTCTTTCTTTCTTTCTTTCTTTCTTTCTTTCTTTCTTTCTTTCTTTCTTTCTTTCTTTCTTTCTTTCTTTCTTTCTTTCTTTCTTTCTTTCTTTCTTTCTTTCTTTCTTTCTTTCTTTCTTTCTTCCTTCCTTCCTTCCTTCCTTCCTTCCTTCCTTCCTTCCTTCCTTCCTTCCTTCCTTCCTTCCTTCCTTCCTTCCTTCCTTCCTTCCTTCCTTCCTTCCTTCCTTCCTTCCTTCCTTCCTTCCTTCCTTCCTTCCTTCCTTCCTTCCTTCCTTCCTTCCTTCCTTCCTTCCTTCCTTCCTTCCTTCCTTCCTTCCTTCCTTCCTTCCTTCCTTCCTTCCTTCCTTCCTTCCTTCCTTCCTTCCTTCCTTCCGCCACTTCCTTCCGCCACTTCCTTCCTTCCTTCCTTCCTTCCTTCCTTCCTTCCTTCCTTCCTTCCTTCCTTCCTTCCTTCCTTCCTTCCTTCCGCCACTTCCTTCCTTCCTTCCTTCCTTCCTTCCTTCCTTCCTTCCTTCCTTCCTTCCTTCCTTCCTTCCTTCCTTCCTTCCTTCCTTCCTTCCTTCCTTCCTTCCTTCCTTCCTTCCTTCCGCCACTTCCTTCCTTCCTTCCTTCCGCCACTTCCTTCCTTCCTTCCTTCCTTCCTTCCTTCCTTCCGCCACTTCCTTCCTTCCTTCCTTCCTTCCTTCCTTCCTTCCTTCCTTCCTTCCGCCACTTCCTTCCTTCCGCCACTTCCTTCCTTCCTTCCTTCCTTCCTTCCGCCACTTCCTTCCGCCACTTCCTTCCTTCCTTCCTTCCTTCCTTCCTTCCTTCCTTCCTTCCTTCCTTCCTTCCTTCCTTCCTTCCTTCCTTCCTTCCTTCCTTCCTTCCTTCCTTCCTTCCTTCCTTCCTTCCTTCCTTCCTTCCTTCCTTCCTTCCTTCCGCCACTTCCTTCCTTCCGCCACTTCCTTCCTTCCTTCCTTCCTTCCGCCACTTCCTTCCTTCCTTCCGCCACTTCCTTCCTTCCTTCCGCCACTTCCTTCCTTCCTTCCTTCCTTCCTTCCTTCCTTCCTTCCTTCCTTCCTTCCTTCCTTCCTTCCGCCACTTCCTTCCTTCCTTCCTTCCTTCCTTCCTTCCTTCCTTCCTTCCTTCCTTCCTTCCTTCCTTCCTTCCTTCCTTCCTTCCTTCCTTCCTTCCGCCACTTCCTTCCTTCCGCCACTTCCTTCCTTCCTTCCTTCCTTCCTTCCGCCACTTCCTTCCTTCCTTCCGCCACTTCCTTCCTTCCTTCCTTCCTTCCTTCCTTCCTTCCTTCCTTCCTTCCTTCCTTCCTTCCTTCCTTCCTTCCTTCCTTCCTTCCTTCCTTCCTTCCTTCCTTCCTTCCTTCCTTCCTTCCTTCCTTCCTTCCTTCCTTCCTTCCTTCCTTCCTTCCTTCCTTCCTTCCTTCCTTCCGCCACTTCCTTCCTTCCTTCCTTCCGCCACTTCCTTCCTTCCTTCCGCCACTTCCTTCCTTCCTTCCTTCCTTCCGCCACTTCCTTCCTTCCGCCACTTCCTTCCTTCCGCCACTTCCTTCCTTCCTTCCACCACTCCCTTCCTTCCGCCACTTCCTTCCACCACTCCCTTCCTTCTGCCACTTCCTTCCTTCCGCCACTTCCTTCCTTCCTTCATTTTGGCATCCCTTCCCTAGACTCCAGCCAAGAGGAAATCACTGCTGTGCTATAACATGCAGGATTAGGACATTCCTTAGAAAGCCTAGCTTGGCAGGTGTCAGACAAGGAGAAAGGAAATAAATTATAAAAGGGAAAATTAGAAGAAAAAGATTATTTTCTTCTCTTTGGAAATTATATGTTTCTGTGTTCTGTTTTGTTTGGGCAAGAATATCAAACATGACAAATTCTGATGACATTAAAATTATCTGGATTTGGAAAATTTCCTCCTTCTGTCTGCAGTGGAGATGGTCTCATGAATCCCTTTGTAGCCTCAGCTCCCTGGAGCCCCTGTGTGTGCTCAGGCCTCTCCTGGAATCACAGCTCCTCAGGCTGTGTCTGCAGGGGTGTTCACTGCTGGGCAACAGCACCCATGGGAGTCCCGAGGGATTGCTGTTCCCATAAATTGGGTCAAAGCTTTACTAGCAGATTGGCTAATGTCATCTGCTCTGAGTCTGTAGGTTGGACTTTTTCCTGGCAGAAAATTCTGCCTTATCTTTATTGCCTCCAGAAGCAAACAGGAAAACAATATTTTTTTGAGCAATCTTCAAATTTTGTTGTGAAAAAGCATAGTTGCCAAAACCAATTTGCTTTAGTTATTACTACCAGAGCAAAAGCAAGGCTGAAACAGAGAATTAAGTGGCTTGGCCATGATCACATTAAAGCCAAGAGGGCAACAATTGAATCCACATAACTTGAAGGCCTTGCCTGCACAAACTCTCAGCTGGGTCTAAAAAGTTGGAGTTCATCTGATGTCACCTCTAGCAAGATGCACGGAAAATGATTTTGTAATTGTACAGTTCCTACTTTGTCTTGACAGGGTAAAAAACCTCAAAAACCAGAAACCTGAATAAAACACAAAACCACTTTATTCTTTCCTCTTTTTCTTCATTTTCCTTGCCTCTTCCTTTTCCTTTAATTTTCCATTTCTTTTGTTCATTTCAGATGCAGGAAGCCTGTGGAGTATTTACAGTCTATTTATTAGCAAAAGTTATCCCCCATCTCACTAATACATTCAGTGAAGGCAAGTTTGCATCATTCCTGCCAAGGGATTTTATATTAGACAGAGGATAATGTTGAACTTTATAGATGTTGGTGATCATTTCCAGTGGGAATTTACTACATTGGCTTGATTTTGTGTTTCTGAGACTTTCATTACAGCTGTGCCAGGCTGTATATGGCAGTTCTGGAAAAGGAAAAGGCTCAGTGGGGATTTCAGTGTTCCCAGACTAATGGTTTTTGTTAACAAAAAATAAAAGCAAAGACAGCAATCAGGGATTAGTTTGGAGAGCTGCAAGGAGTCTAACAGGGAATACCCACAGTGGGGATGATTTGAGCTGGCTTGTTTCCCCCTCTGGAAATCCTGCTGCTGCCTGTGCTGCCTGGGAACACAGGCATGGATGGCAATGGGGCAGAGCTGGAGGCAGGCAGGGGGGGAGCAGGAGGGGAAAGCACTGCCAGCAGGGTCTGCACAAGGGTTAGGAACACCAGCCAAGGATAAATCTTAAAAGAGGTGTAAGTAAATCTTCCACCTTTAATTACTAATGTCTTGTGAAGGAGTTCTCCTAAAGGAAATATTCAGGTTGTCAAGTTTAAACAGAGGGACAGCTGGGCACTTTTTGGAGGCCAGTGGAGAAAAATCCTCATTGCCTATATTTTAGGAACCTGAGTCAAATGCCTGTTTTCCCAGATGTATGTACAACACTCTCCTTTTTAAACTTTAAAAAACACTGAATGGAAATTAGGTATGGCTGAAGGGGGCAGAAGTAATAAATTCTTCCCTTTGTAAGGAACTGCTTGGTACAAGTACTAACTGAGGAGAGAGTCCTAGGCCCATTCCAGGATTATAGCTTCTCTTGTTCACAGCCCACAATGACTCTTTGGTGTAAAACAGCCAGTTGAAGGGCCAGATGCCGATTTCTGTCTCTCAGGAATGTGCCCAGTCTTAACCATCCAGATGAACAAATCTATTAAATAAATGAGCAGAGAGGTTTTTTAAACCAGCTTTTTTACCCACAGGCCTCAGGAATTTAAAGTATTTTCCAGAATGAACCACTAAAAGTCAATTTTGTGCATTCCTAACATTTAAATTGTCTTTGTGATAACCATGGTGACCATTACAGCTAAAAACCCCTCAAGTGGGGAAAATGCACACTTGTTTTAAATTAAAAAATGGAAAATAGAATGGGAAAATGTGGTTGAAAGAGCCTAAAAATCTCACTGTTACTGCTCATGATCACTTTGGTGTTTAATGCAATCTTCATTCTTTCTTGGCTTTTATATAAGTATATATATAATATAGTCTTTCTTGGCTATATATTTCTGTGCATTCAAGCTAATTTTCTGCTAGTGTGTCAGAATAGCAAAGTAACTTTTGTAGTCTGCTTTCTTTAACTGAAAAAAATCCAGATATAGTTTAATAAAGAGGCTCCAGTTTCTGATCTGATTCGTGTGCAAGAGCCCAGGCTCTCAAGGCTACAGAATGAGATATGTGTAGTTCCACATGGCTTTCAAAGGGTGAGGGGGCAGACAGATGCCTACATATCCTTCAGTCCTAGCACAAAGAAAGTTCAAGTGGTTGTGAGGAGATTTATGCTTTAATGGAGTAGGTTTTAAAGGTATTTAGAGACCTGCCAGTGCAGGTACGCATTGATGAGTGTAAATCAAACCAGCCAACAGGCTAAGTACCTAACTTTTGTAATTTGTATGGAAGTTAGGTGCCTACCATACTGAGCCAAGTTAATAAATCTCCCTAGCTGCTACCTGTGCCTTGAGCTGTCCAACGTGTCTGTGTACTTAGACTTTCTGCCTTACACATTCATATAGCCTAGGAAAACAAGGCTGGATCATGACTGCAAACTCTAGCCATGCTGCACGCTATTCACCATGGAAATGACCAACAAAATTAGGGGCATTGTCACTGAAGTGAAAATATTTTGTATAGCTCTAGATGTAAGCTACCATTTCAGATTATTTTGGCAGCAATGACTCACTAGAAATCCATGCCAGTGGCTATGGATTGGTGAGGGATAAGCTCGGTTGTTCTGGCAAGACCTCATAAATACTGTTCTGCAAGAAGGAGTTTTTCTCCCCAGCAAGTCTTTTGACCACAGCTGGATGGGAAGAAATCAGAGCCAGTGCTTGGAGGAGAGACTACAATTTGTGCATCTCTGAGACCCCCAGGAGAAGCACTGGCAAAGGCTGGATGTAGGCAAAAAGAGAGAAGCAGAAGAGCTGAATTTAAATACTTTACCAGCAGGCTATTGTCTTTAAAATATTCATGGTTTTCTTTCATTAAAATTTTCCAACTTCTAATTAGAATTGGATGGGCAAGTTCTGTAAGAATGATTTTGGCATAAAAGCTGTTTCTCCATCAGCATGTTACCACATGGGGGTTGCATAAGTCTCCATTCTCTTGTGTGATGTGGGCTCACCAGGCTCAATAATAAGATCATTTGGCCTCTGAATAAGGCAGAGTACCATGAAGGAGAAAGACAGTTTGGGGCTGAATTGACATTTAACAAGTATCTGAGGAATATTAATAAACCAGAAATAATTTATTCTTTCTTTAAAATTCTCTGAAATCTCTGGAAATTCTTTGTCACCGCAAAACCTTTCAACACTCTTGATCATTTTTTCTCACTCTTTCTGTTCAACAGCAACCAAAGAAACTCTTTTCCCTGCAGTGTTAGAGACAGATTTGAATAACCCCTAGGATGGTAATTCTAATATTTTACAAACTCCTGAATCACTTCACTGAAGAAGACCCCTTCCCCACCCAGACCAAGTCCTGAAAGCCTGCCCTGTGCTGGGAGCTCTTCTGGTGCTCTGCAGAGGGAGAGCCCTGAGCAAGTGGCTCAGTGGCCCCAGCTGGGAACAGTCAATTCAGGCCCAACAATAGCATTGCTTTCCCTGCTTTCACTGCAAATGGAACCTAAGAATTTTGTTACCCAATAGCTGCATGAGGAAAATGTTGTTAACTGTTGTTTGGTTGACAAATCCCATAAAATGTAAAGCCATGAGAAGTGTGCCATAAATCCAGACACTGGGGTGAGAATATATGCCAGCTGAAGAAGCAACCTTTCATTTTTTATGTAGAACTTTAGCTTTTCAAAAATATTTGAATAGAAATCTTCTAGATAAACTTATTATATGATGATATTTTACCTGAAAAGACTAATTGCACATTCAGGATAATTGCATTCAGAGATGCAGAGCAATTTTATAAATGGTTTAAATATTTTTTTCAGGTAATGAAGAGGCTGAAAAAAAAATCACAAATTATTTTTATAAATTACAAGCATAAAAGAAGATAAATTGTATAATATATTCCCTAAAAATTCTTTCATGCTACCCAGCACTATATCTTCCTTTCCATTTGTCAGTGCTGATGAAAGTTATTGAATGGAAACCCCTTGCAAAAGCGTTTCACTGGAAATGAGATTAAGGCAAAGTCACCAAATGGAAATTGAAATAGACCCTCCTTTATATCTGTTTCTTTGCAGCACAATTACATTTCAGTAATTTTGTGTAGCATGTTTTTAATATATTGCTCATTTGAGGCCTGCTGAATAATTTCATGGGAAGAACTGTGTTGTTACTGGAAGAAATTTCTTGTCATTGCAAACAGCAGGGAAACACAGTTATTAAAAACTGATAAAATATTGGTATTTTTACTGCAAAATAACTAGTAGCTATTATTGGCACTGCTTGGAATTCATTTAATTTACTTTGTTTTCAATTAGGGTTGTGCATACAGAGAAGTTTGCTTAGGGTTTTGCTGCTAGCTGAACAGAAGCAGAGTGAGAGATACAGCACTTCAATGCAGTATTTATGGGAAAAACACCACACATTCCTGCTGGAGCTAGTAAAACTGCCAGTGGCTAAGGCTGCTTAGTATTTGCCATTAGCTCTATTTTCTTTGCTTTATCACTACACAGAACTGCTCAAGCTGAAATTTGCCATGCTTACCTCTGCCTGGGGTAGGGGTTTTTGAAATATTTCAACTGTAATTCCTCAGCTATTCCCAAGAATGAGTTTAGGAAGAATAAGTAAAATGTAAGTGGTTTCTGCTTCTCTTGGGCAGTGTGCTAAAGACAAGCAGAGGGCTAAAATTCAGAGTGTGCTGCCTGCAGGGAAACATTATTCATTACCCTCTGCCAGGAGAGCTCATGGTAACTGATCTGTGTCTCTGGAGACCACATCAGGATCTATAGGGTCTGGTGAGGATAGAGGTGCACCTCAGCAGACAGACAGACAGACAGACAGACAGACAGACAGACAGACAGAGGGTATGGACCCAGCTGCCACTGGAAATTCAGAATTACTTGGATAAAAGGGGCTGGCAGGAGAAGAGGAGGGAGACCAGGGAGACCTTCCCTTCCTCCCCCATATGCAATGACAGAGCAGTGGGGATCTCCATCTGTCCACCTTGTGTCTAGGGAAGTCACCAGTGTGGCTCCCTGGCCAAGGTGCCACATGGTGGCACTGGGTTCCCATGACCACTCAGGAGTGCTGTTAGAAGCAGAAAATTGCTTTAACAAGTCAACCTGAGCAAATGGTGTGGGTATCCCCAGCACAGTGATCTCAGCTGCTGCACAAACACAACCCAAGCCTGCAGTGCCCCAGGCAGGCGCTGCTTTCCTGGGGCTGGTGCCACAGCTCTTCACACCAGGGTGCCCATCCTTGGAGTGAGTCACTGGCCCTGGAAGTCATTGGTATTCAGATGTGCTCCTTTGCATCTTTCTTGAAAGCTGCTGCTGAAATTCCTGGCAAGACTCCCTTCAGCAGCAAGAAGTTGGTTCTGCCTGACCTCTGCTCCTGGCACAGGGCCTGTCTGGATGACACAGAGGTTGGAGGTCAGAGCATGCTGGCCTCTGCTCCTACCCATGGACCATTCCTTGGATGAGGTCCCAGTATGATGATGGTGGAGGCATTGTTATTCCTTCTCTGACCTTTTAACATAACCAGTGGTGGTATAAGGTAAATCTATGGAAAAGCATCCTCAGGTCTGGTTTCTCTGACCATCTTAAAGCAAGCACGTTCCTCTGTGTCACCGCTCTTTCCTTATCAGTGTTAAGGAAAAGTGAGGTAGTGAAGTGCTCAGGGAGGATCCAGAGAAAGTTCTTCCACTGCTTATTGCTACTGCTGGTCAAAGTGAGAGTTTTATATCTGTCTCCCAAGAAGCTGAGGGCTCCTACTTCTTTGAGAGATGGATAATGGAAGATGCTGCAGAAAGTCAACTCTGACGTGGCTAGGGATATGACCTGTTGCCACAGTTAGCTTGTTAAGCCCACTGCCTTTCAGAATAAATTTGTCAAGGTTGTGTTTGCACTGGAGTTGTTTGTAACCTTTCCAGGATGAAGAAAAAACCCATCAATTCAATCTACTAACAAATAGTTGTGTAAATCACTGGCAAGGCATGATCTGTTTCTTCTGTCTAATATTTTGTCCACTCCACCTGTAATGACCCTGGCCAATTTTCTTGTTGAACCAGGAGTCATCCAAATGATTAAAGTTCTCTTCATGTGACATCCTGGGACTTGGTGTCATTTCAAATCCATAAAAAATGCTTTGTTCCTTTGCAGCACAGCCAAGGAATGTTCTTAGAGAGTCTAAGAACTAATTCACATGTGCCTTTAATCACCTCTTCTTTTGAATTTAACTAATTTGAGCAAAAGATAGATCATACTACTTGTCCTCAGAGTTCAGGCTATTTCTACAATTAAAGATGATATTTCTGCAATTAAAATTGACTTTTAAATCTGGCCTAGTGTGTTTTTCATTTTCTCTTCATAATTTCCTGCTCTAAAGAATTTCCTTGTCTGTGAATGAAAAAAAGACCTGTGTGCAAAACTGAACAGTGGTTTCATCATTACCTTACTTTTACTTTCTTGGAACAAAAACCTCATTTCACATTGTTACCTTTTTTCCTACCCATTTCATTACTAAAACATAATTTCAAACTGATTTGCAAAATCATCCAGCCTTTATATTGCTGTTGTGGTGAATGTCAACCTATTGCAGGAGGTCTGTGCTCAGAAATATCTCAAGCTGGTCTAAGCTGAAGTCAGACAATTTTTCCCCAGCTGCATAGTATGTTACCAACCCACGTCCATTCTGTGACAGAGTCACAAGACTTGCCAGGGATTGTTGTCCTTATTTTAGGGTCTTCAGAGGGACCATGCTTTCTGCATCTCACCTCAGACCATCCTTTGTGACTTTGAGCATGGCAGTAAATGCCACATGAGCTATTCTGGATCTGGGCTGATCTGGCTGAGATTGAGGGCTTCCTTCTCAATGCCTGGCACCAAGAAGCCAAACCCCAGCCAGCACCTTTTTGCATCATCCTAACACCTGGACAGACATTTGTACCCATGTAGCTGAAATCCAGATGGATTTCTGGCTGATGGGGATGATTAAGTGTTGTCCCTATAGCATGGGTATAGATGAAAAAGAAATTATTTGTAATATCTTGGATAATAAGGCT
Source organism: Agelaius phoeniceus (assembly GCF_051311805.1). Lineage (NCBI taxonomy): Eukaryota > Metazoa > Chordata > Aves > Passeriformes > Icteridae > Agelaius > Agelaius phoeniceus. The sequence goes on from NC_135266.1 coordinate 14,595,655, forward strand.
AAATCCATCTGCCCACAACTGGTTGCAAAAGAATGGAGAGATTTAGCCATGACCCCTAGAATCATAGAACCAGCTTCTTGCATTACACAAATAAAATAGTTTGCTAATCATATGCTGATTCAAGTGATTTCTATTTGGTGCAATATTAGCATGATCCAGTAATTGCTAGAATTTCATTTATCTCAGTCTGCATCTGCATGTTCCACAGGTGGTAATCAGAGGTCTTTCTCTTTCTCTGTCCCATGGGAGACAGTGACCTTATCACTTCTTTCCTTGCTAAAATCCTGCTCTGTTCCCCAGGTACCAATTGCATTTCCTTTCAGATTTGTCTAATTGATGGATGGAATTAAACTAAATTCAGAGCAATTGCTCTCAACCTTTAAATAGCAGCTGGGTTGTGGCTTCTATTTCAGACTTGAAGAGGTGCCAGTGCTCCCAAAGGAAGGGCTGTGGTGCCAAAAGCCTGCCTGCCTTGCCCAAGGACTGGTTTTACTTTTTTCCCAGAAGCCTTGCCTTGCACACACACTCAGACAACTGGGGATACAACACTGCCCCTTTAGAGTTTCTACCATTCTAGATAAAATCTCTTTCACATTGATTCATACTAAGGAAAACACTTTCTGAAGACTGCAGTCTCCTGGATGCTCGCCAAAGCTGCCCGTGTCCCATCAGTATGCTGCAGCAAAATGTACAAGCTTCAAACAGGACTAATATATAAAGTCAACACAAATTGTTATATTAAGTTCATAGTGTCAGTTTAATTAATAAAAGAATAGCAACAGTTTAATATTAAAACTGTTTTATCAATTGTATGCTTTAAAATCATCCAATTTTATTTTATCAGTTGTATGCTTTAAAATCATACAGAAAGTGAGGTAGGATTTCACTCTGTGGTTTTGCAGCAATTTGGTTTAGATTAACCTGATAGCATAATATGTCCTTTAGAGCCAAGAAATGTATTTTTTGTACCACAGTAGCTGTACTGAAGATAATAGTGGGATGATACTTAAATAATCAAAATAATGAACTTTTTGAAATCATGCTATTTCACTGTATTGTGTGGAGTTCCCATTACAGACCCATGGATGCTTCCAGTATCTGAATCATAGAGGGAGGTATTGCCTTGAGAATATCAATTATCCATATGCAACAGTTATTATCAAGTTATTATCCAATTATCCAGAAGAAGCTTAAAATACTTAAGGAAAGGAGAAAAGTATATGGCATTCCAATACTGCTTGTTATGCACAGCGTTCAGATGTTTATCACTCACCCTTTAGTGTTGGGAAAGGAAACCAAGCCTCTCTTGGGCCCTCCTCTAAGTAAAGAGGTGTTTCCTTTTGGAAGATGCCTCCTCCAGGGTCAGGATTAGCTTCTGCCATAGTCCCTCAGTTTCATGATGTGATGAGGTTGTATCTCAGGGATTTTTTGGGGGAGGGAGGAAAGAATAAATATGTATTGTTACAATCAAGCATGGAGAGAACATAATTCCAGGAAGATTATAAAAACTCAGACACCTTAATAAGTCAATGTTGGAAACCTCCTTCAGTCAATACTGGACTTCAGAATTACAATTTAAAAGGCACACAAATTGGCTGCACCATTTAACTTTTTACTGAGGTACATCTGCTTTGAGATTGTAAAGTCAAAAGCAGAGCTGACTGTACTGTGTCTTTCACTTACTTGCCTTAAAAGGTTAAAAGGAACTCAGACTTTCATGTTGTGGGACTGTTTTAGAAGAAGTGTCACCTACACCAATTGAAAGATTCTGTCTATGCCCTTTGAGAGCACTTCTAATTATAGATACTGAGGTGTCCTTGAGCTTTGAAGCAAATGCTTTTATCCAGTTCAATATATTGTACATTGCAGATTACTGTTTTACTTTTCCATCCAAAAGAACATTTTCAGCTTTTGGTCACAGGTTAACTTTAATTACATTACCCCTTCTAGAGATGAAGGCTCTGCAAGCACCTAAAAAGGCATCATTCATTTACAAGTACACAAGCAAATAATTTTCTCCTTTTAATAGTGACTTTATTTCCAAGAAATGGGTTCTTATTTCCCAGTATTGTGTTCACTTGATCATGGGCTTCACGAGAACTCTTTGATCATGGTGATGGAGTTACTGTTTTGTACTTGCTGAATGGATTTTATCAATGCCTTGCCTTAAGAGGTCTTAGCTACATACTTCGTTGATGTGGTAGTTTAAGCAAACTCCTCATTGTCTTGGTTATTTTCTTTGTGTTTTGGAGTATGCAATTCTGTGATTGTGTAAATTGTCAGGAAGAAACACAAGTCCTAGGAAAATGAGCCAAATTCACACACATATAATAAAGAATTACTTAAACATAACTATAAAACAGGTTAAAAAGGTTTGTAAACCAAAATGATATTGGTCAGGCTTTCCAGCACAAATTATCTCCTTTCAGTCTGATCAGAAGAAGAAATCTTTAGACTAAGTAAGGTAGAGAACATTTGTTTACAGTTTAACTTAATTATGTTGTTCAGTTAAATAGTAACTGCTGAATTCCTGGAGCATATAGGTGGCCTCACAGTCTTGAGGACTGAAAATCTGATTTCACTCTTTGACTTCCACATAAAGCCATTAATCACTGCTCTTTGCTCTTACACCAGCAGCATCCCTCTGGACCCTGCAATGAAAATGAGCAGCAATAAGGCAGCAATTACCAACTCCCATGGGCTGACATAATTACTGACACAGACCAGCCACCAGCCACAAGTCACCAAAAGGCCACCAAAAGGCCACCAAAAGGTCAGGGCTGCAGAGCCAGGCCCCCAGGTGCTGCTGTGAGTGCTCTCTGCACAGCACTTGTGGCCCCACCTCGCTGGTGAAAAGGGACCTCCTTGCAGGGAGGATGTTCCTCTGAGGTGAGAAATTAAAATGCTTTTTCCAAGGGCTGTGGTAGTACCTGTACTGCTCTCTGCACATTCTCCTCGCCTGCATTCTTGGACCATCACAGCCACAATGATGCCATTGCCACTTATTTAACCTGTCAGAGTATTTTACTGAGTTCTTAAACTATCAGCCCAGGATACAGCAGTAAGCTGTGCTGATGGGGTTTATTGTTCATGAAATAAGCCTTCCCAATTCTAATGTGCTTGTCAGTGCAATCTCCAAGAAAAGATACCAAGATTTTAAATTAAGAAACACAGAATTCCTCAGGATATTTTACCTTATCTATAAGTTCCAGAGGGATGTCATTTTTGCATAGTTCCCTTTTGGAATGCAAGTTACTTTTAAACTGGATTTTTAGCATTTTTGAAAAATCCCAGACACTTAGCAATAGAACTACACAAAGCCTTATTTGCAGGTCACTTTTTTTAGTTGTTGGGAGATTATATTCAATGAATAAATTGAAACAACTCAAACATTACAGAAGTTATCAGGAACAAGAGTGTGTTGTACAAGAGCATTTTAGGGATGACATAACAAGATAGGCTCTCTGTTAGCTGCTCTGGCAAATCTCCTAAAGTCATTAAGCACGTACAGTAAAGTGTGGTGCAGAACACCAAAGGCAGGTTATCACACATTCTCTGCTTGATCACAGATTAAATTGAATGTGAAGAAGAAAATTCAGACAAAGAAAGTTCCTTTGTGTTTCCCCAAGAAAGTAACTCATCTGAATTCTGGTGGAACTACCCCTTTCAGAATAAATTAATACCACAGGTTTCAAAATTTCCTAAATTATTGGAGTGATTATATATTCCACATGCAATAATTCTGCAGAGGTACAGGTTTCATCTTGTGTGGCCACCAAACACTCAAGTCTGTTACAAAAGCATAGCAACATGCAAACGAGAAATTTCAGTTTCATATCAGATAGCATATACTGGATATGCACAGTGCTTAAAAAATTGCATCATCGCAACATCTGTACCTGGAGCAGTTAATTTTGATTTTGTTACTCATTTATAGGAGAGAATGCCACCATATCACTGACATAGTGCAAAATCAAGTTCCCCTTCTCAAATATTTCAGTGGGTTTCCCTGGCTGCCATTGTGTTCTATTGCCCTGGACATTCAGATTGAGTGCCATTACTGTGATTTAAGTTAATAATAATGTGAACTGAAAATCTTTTAGGCTTTTGCCCATCTCTGATCTATGTTTTTCCTAAAATTAGTATTAGGAGCCATTTATCTGGAACTAGTTTCTCATAATTTTCTTAAAGAGAAAGCAAGTAAAATATCCCAAAGACTGAAAACCAGAGAAAGGAACAAGCTGATACATAACTTATGCTGCCATTTTTTTAGAGAGAAAATACAGTGTCATATTTTCATGCTCACTTTTCTTTGTTGCTGAATATCACACAAGCCAAGGAATACTTACCCAGGATCTCCTAACTGATATTGCTGATCACAAAACCATAGAGGTATTTAGCTTGGAAAAGTTTTTTAAGACCATCAAGTCCAACTGTTAACCCAGCACTGCCCAGTCCACCACTAAATGATAAAAAACCAGTCCACTAAACCATATAAATGTGGATCACAAGATCTCAACACAAGACATTAAAAGCCCTTTTGAATTTGAGAACAGACTAAATTGTCCGTAAAAGCAACCAAGAAAACCTGTCATCTAAATTGAACTATGCTAATGTGTTCTCATGGATTTGACAAGAACAAATGCACCATCATGGAAGCGTCAGACACTGCTGTCTCTAGGTTATTGAGATTTCTTTCCATCTAAACAGCCCTAACTTTTTCCTCTCATATACACAAGGAATCCAGCATAAACCTGGAATTTTCTCCATTCTGTGACAGTCTCCCTTGATAATTAAATGGCAGAAATTTGAAATGAAAAGGAAAATTGAAGCTGACAAATATGTTGAAAGAGAGATATGTAATCATCTCAAGATAATATCATGCCACTTTACATCCTGCAACCTTTTAATAGATATTGTTATTCTAGAAATCATACCCATTATTTTTCAAAACCTGCTAAAAATTTTAGGCATCTTATTAAGAAGCAGTAGAAATCATAAAATGGTAGAAGGGCAGAAACTTGTACAAAAATGGAAGTACTTTCTTCAGGATTTCACACAATGGAAATGTCTCTCCAGTTCCAGCAATTTTCCTTGCTATACATTACCATATTGCACATCTGGGGACTTTTTTTCAGCACTCCTTTCATTTTGTTATATTGAGAAATATGTCTGCATGAAGAGGAACGTGGACTAGGGACACCCTTGGAATGATATTTTTAGTAGGGCTGAAGTATGAGGCAGTTTGTGAATGATATCTATAGATGATGTAGAAAGAATTCAAGTAACAAGACTAGGAATGACATTGTGAGGAGCACTGAAGCAAAGAAATTGCATTTATAAGTATCCTCACTACCTGGATTTCATTTGGCATAGTCCCTTTACGTACAGTATAGATACATCCTACTGGATCTTTTACAGAACAAACTTTGCTGAGTTCTCTGCAGTTCAGACTAGATTTCCATTCTCATTAACTACTTTCACATTTCATTTTGAGATCACAGGTTAAATAATTTCTTGGAATTTCTTAATTAAGAATAAATGTAATTAAGAATAAATGTCCTTTCTGAGTATGTTCTGCCAAATTTCCAAAGAGACTGGGGCAATTCTCAGAGGCAAATTGGTACTTTACACACATACTGACTTCACAAACAGGACTGCTAAGAAATTGAGTCCAGTAATTATTGATTCTAGACTTTGACTTAACAACCTGTTGCCAAAATCTGCCTTTCCTGCTGCAGGGGAGGGGCTTCAGCATGCCCAGCCTCTCCAGCACAACCCAGTTTCTGTGTCAGGGAGGAAGTGGCAGGAGCCATGTGGCACCTACAGACGTGAGTGCGCCTGTACCTGTGCTCTGCAAGTAGAGGTGTACTCACATCTTCTCCTCTGTCACTGCACTGGGGCAGGGGAATTATCTGACTTCCACAGCCTGGCATTTTGTCTCCACAAGAATGAAATGCTGGTATACAAGACATCTGGAGTTCTCTGTCTGGCTGCTTGAGATCTCAGTTTGATTCCCACATGGTCAAAGATTGCCCTGTGTTGTGCCAGGCAACAGATGAGCATTCTCTACACATTTGGGGAACTCTTTGCAAATAAAATAACTGAGGAAATATTTAACACCGATTTTCAAGACTGTAAATAATTGGTTAGGTTTCCTCTCTCTTTTTCCCCCTCCCCCTTCTTCTTTCTCCACTTCTTGTTCTTGTACTCCTTGGACTACCTCTTCTCCTTCTTCTCCTTCTCCTTCTTCTCCTTCTCCTCCTTCTCCTCCTTCTTCTCCTTCTTCTCCTCCTTCTTCTCTTTCTTGTCTTTCTCCTTCTTCTCCTCTTCTCCCTCCCCACCCTCCCTTAATATTTTTCTTTTTCTCTTTATTTTCCACATGGTATATTTTTGGAATAGACTTTTCCACTTTTTATTCTGGTCCATAACAAGACTGATGAGTCACTGAAGCTATCAATGAAATTTTTCCAGCCACCCTCACTCTGCACACACTGCACTCTTGGAGTAATGGTCTTGATGACCTCTGGAGGCCAAAATGAGAAACTTCTGAAATTTTTACCATGTGTTTCTGGAAGGAAATAGTAGACCCAGTGCTCTCCACTGCCATTAATATCTCATTATAGATGAGTTTCAATATATAGAAACTGAGGATGAAGATGACGATGGAGAAACTGTTTTATAAAAGACCAAATGTGCCTCATATAGACAAAAAGACAGCATTTGTGGCTCTGCAAAATTGTACATTGAACATGCTGTGGGACATTTTGAAACAGCATGAAATTAAGTATGATTTTTCAGGTTTTCTCATGCTCTTTCAGGCTACAGAGATTCAAGCAAATTCACAAGCTCTCTTTTCCAAGTGTGATCTCTTACCATTATACTCATCTTATTTGGCTTTCAGACAAACCTCTGTTTTAATAATTTCTTTGCTAGAGAGAGGTTCAGAATACTATAAACATGAGATGCAGTCTGGTTCCCCTTTCCTTAAAGACTGTGGAAATAAGTTATAATTGATGACATATGATAAACTGCAGAAGATGAACTGAAATTTTGAAAAAAGAAATTTCACATCCCTAGTTATTCAGATAAAACTTTGATTGAGCTAAATAGATACTTAAATTCTATTGAAACATTGAGAACTTAACCACCCACATAAAATCATAACCATGTTTAAGATCTTTACAAAATCAAAATTATACTGGTATTTACCAAAGATGGAGTAATTACCAGTATCATCTCTATAATTTACATGTTTTAAATGTCCTCTAATACTTTCAGCATTTATCCTTGTGATGCTTGCCTTTTGTCTTGCCAGGTTTTAGTATTTAAGATTAGAGTAGAACCTTTAAACAAGCAGCCTGATGATCTGCATGAAAAAGCTTAATATTGGTCCCATTATCCTTGCCTAGAGACCAATTTCTCCTGGCTAACTGAAGCAGAGCTTCCAGAAAGCCACTTAATCCTGGCTTGTGGTTATCAAATTTATTCCTCTAATGTCTTTCTCCAGTGGTCAAGGCCTGTCATTTTTGAAGTGTGCTTTATTTCTCACCTGGCTGTGGATGACCTCAATATTCAACCACTGCCTCTCCATGTGCTGGTCTTTGCTAAAACTGAATCCTTATGCATCTTTGTCCAGCAAGGCAATCAACTCATGTGATTTCCCAGTCCTTTCTTTGACAGGGTAGACTCCTTAGTTTTTCGCTGTGAGAAATTTAAATAAATTTTAAATAAATTTAATTTTATTTAATTTCACATAATAATTTTCAATCATTTAAATAACTTTTGTGATCCCAAATAGTTTTAATTTTCTTTAAAATGTAGGTACCAGAATTTTTACCTTCTGTAGTAATACTCAGCTTCTCATTTAAGATACTTACATCTTTTAGAAGTGCTTTGTGCTGAGACAGAATTTCTTAGTCTCCTTGCATGACCTGCACCCCATGTTCGAACACACACAGAATCTTTTCAGCTCTGTTATAATGATTTGGACTCAACCTGTGGTCTGGACCCAACTTGTGATCTCTTGTGAGCATTCTCTGTTGGTGCTCTGCCCTTGTTGCTGTAGACATCCTTAGATAAATTCCTGCATATTGGCTTAAACCAAATTGTATTAGGAATGATTTTATATTTATTTCTAGAACACAAATAGAAATGATGAAGAGGATCACTTGGCACTAATTTTGGTGAGAATCATTTAAGAGATGCCCTCATGGATTGCCCTTTGAGATCTTAAAAGAGTTTAGTGTAAGGTCATTGATATCAAAAAGTGCCAGTTCCTCAGCCGGGATGTGTGTGTATGTGTGTGTGATAATAATAAATAAAAATACATCCATTAGATCTATAATGCATATATATAGTACAGCAATCAGACAGGAGGTAAACACTCTGAACAAAGAAATCAGGCTTGTTTTGCCAAGTCTTGTGCGGTCAGATTGTGTTGAGTGGCTTTCATTGAACTGATAATTATTAGTTCATTTTTATATTTGAGGTTGAAGTTAGAATGGCTGTGTTCTTCAGATGCCCACAACAAGCTGCTGATCAGATCTGAACATTTACTGTGTGGAATTTTGTTAAGCACTCTGAGTTAACAGTACCAAAGGAGATGCATCAGTCACACATCTCCCTGCCTGGCTCTTTTATGCTGATGCTTACTCAGGCCAGATAGTTTAAAAATTGCAGGCAGTTGGAAATAGCATCTTATTTTTCAGTGTCTTTTGAATAATAAACATATCTTGTGTCTTCATGAATCTTTTGTTTCGTTCCAAACAAAAAACTTACTATTAGTTATTGAAACTCTGCTATTTTCCTTCATTACTAGCTGTGCTATCATTCTTCTTCATGACTAGTATATTTAGTATACTAAGAATTATTTTTCTCCTAGTACAGTTTTTTTTAATTCTATATCACTATTCACACTGATGCCCAGTTGTAGTTTTTCCAAAGTTCTCACCTGCTGATCTCTGTTCCACTTTTCTGTGCTCCAAAAGCTTACCCTGAGTTTGCACTGACTGCTGTCTATTCCTCCCATTTCTCTTTGCAATATTTGTTACTCAACTTATCACCTTCATTCTGCTAGTGGACTAAAAGGAGCTTTTAGAAAAATATTACATCTTTTCAACTGTACATCCATGGCTTTTTAGTCATCTCATATAAGTTTCTAAAGAGTGCTCTGAGGAGCCAGAAAAAAGATTGCCAGTCAGAAAAGAATCGCTTCTCATAATTTCCCTCAGCTTGACAAAACTAACCCTTATTCTCTGTTTTCCCACACTGAATGTAATCAGATTGTGATCGCTGATCTCCAGGCTTTGCCTGCTTCCTCTCCAGTGACTAAATTTTCTTTTTTCTTTTTTAAAGCCAGCACAACAATGCCTGCTACAGAATTGCTTTTTGTTGGACGTATTGTTGCTGTGAGTATGTACCATCTTCTGCTTCAGGACAGTTGTGTTTTACTATAGTCTCTCTGGGAGAGACCTACAAACTCACCAACATTTTTTCCCATCTTTGCATTGGGAACGAGTGCTCAGATAGGGAGCTGTGCTGCTCTCCTGCTGGGAATCCTGCAGCAGCCACCCCTGCCTGTCTCCCCATCTCCATTTCCCTCCTAAGTTTTGTCTGATGTGCATCAGATGCTGTGATTGCACATTTCCCTCAGCTGTGCATTACCAGAGCGGTTCCAGGGCTGTAACTCTGTGTGCTGGGTGGGTCAGGAGGCACAGAGAAGCAGGCAGGGATGGGATCCCCAGCTTGGCAAGCCAGGGTCCCATGGGCTGGGGGAGAACACAGCTGAAATCTGATCTCCCCTCAACATACAGCAGCACAGAACTATTGCCACTGCTGCAAAGTCCAATTTTGGGCTTACAACAGCTGGATATCCCAGCATTTTCAGAAGTTCTCAGCAGAGTCTGGTTTGAACTATCTCCCATGGGCAGCAAGGTAAGGAAGAAAACCTCTTCTAACCAGAGAGTATGATAGTAAATGGCCTCAAGTTGCTCCAGGGGAGAAAAATATTGGATATCAGGAAAAATTTCTTCATCAAAATTGTCAAGCACTGGAACAGGCTGCCCAGGGAAGTGGTAGAATCACCATCCCTGGAGGTAGTTAAAAGACATGCAGATGTGGTGTTTAGGGACAGGGCTTAATGGTGCACGTGGCAGTGCTGTATTAACAGTCCTACTTGATGGTCTTTGAGTTCTTTAATACTTCTAAATGTACTTTAATACTTCTAACTTACTTTAACAGAGGAAGTAAACATACAACCACTTCTTGGATATCTAGGGATACGAATATGACTTCTAAATGATTCCATGATTCTATGAAATGGTTCATGTCTTGCTGCCTCCTGTGGGTATACCAGAAAATCTGCACAAGCTTAGTGTCAAACATCCATCACACTTAATGAGTCATTTTGAATTTCAAAACTATTTACACATGGGGAATGAAACCAGAGGAAAAGGGGAGTAGAAAAATGCTGCAAATTTTTGAATAGAAGCACCATAAGGGCATTTCTTCACAGCACTGCAAGAATCTACTCTTACAAACCTTTTTGAAAGCTCTACCACTTCGGTTTGAAACAACATAGTGTGGGATTTTTTCTCTGATGCTCACTCATTTTTAATTACCTTTTGCTCCCTAATAAATTTAGAACACTTAAATTGAAAATAGCTATGATCCACAGCCCCCACTCATTATCAGAAATCTGTATGCAGTTGCACCCAGTGTTTCAGTTTGCATATCTTATTTGTGACGTTATTAAAGCTGCTTGCATAATAAAATTAAATGCAGTTTACATTTAGTGATGTGTCTGTTCACTTGCCTGTAATCAAACTGACAGCTTTTTCTTTAAACAGTCAATCAAGTCTCTGGTTCTTTCTGGCTCTGTTTATTTGATTGGAGTTGAGATGTCATAAAACAGAATGGAATATTTTACAAGTTCTGATTACATGCTTTGACTTTTTTAGGACTGCAATTTCTTTCATTCATAAAAAAGAATCTTTGAATTATTAAAAAAAAAAAGCCCTGATTTTCATTTCACAGTTGATGCTACAGTTACAAAACCACAGTCTGAATTGTAAATGTTTTTTCTCAGTCAAAACTAGCTAAAAAGCCTACACATTAAGATCTTAATTGATTAGATTATAGCAACAATTTCACGGATAAAGCATAGTTTTTCCAGGCTATATCCTCTGAATAGAGTTTTATTTAAAGATAAGGCAAAATGATTCTGTTACAGAACAGAATTTAGGAACTGAATGATACATCTGCAGCTGCAATAGTAGGTTATTTGAAATAAAAAAATATTGCCTAGAATTTTTTATTACTCAGAAATTAGGTAAATATCCTTAATATGCCTTAGTGAGGCCACATTAGCTGTCACCAATCACCTTCATAATTTTGATGTGCCTTAGCATAGTTTCCAGTCAGATTAGCTCCATGATCTTGCCAGGCACAGAGGTAAGACTGACCAGCCTGTAGTTACCCAGATCTTCCCTTTCTCCCTTTTTAAAAATGGGGTCATGTTTCCCTTTTTCCAGTCAGTGGGAGCTTCACTGAACTGCCATGACTTGTCAAATGTGGTTTACAGTGCCTCAGCAACTTCATCCACCAGCTTCCTCAGGACCCTGTGTGTGCATCTCACCAGGTCCCATGGACTTGTGCACCTTCAGCTTCCTGTGATGGTCTCAAGTCTGATCTCCAATGGTGGGTGGCTTTTCATTCTCCCCATCACTGCCTCTGCTTTCTGTCACTCAAGTGGTGTGACTGAAGAGCTTATTGGTGAGGAAAGAGGTAAAGGGGTCATTAAGAACCTCAGTTTTCCCCACAGGAGTGTTTCTCTCTCGAGATCCATTGCTTTATTACTACTGTACTATACTATACTATACTATACTATACTATACTATACTATACTATACTATACTATACTATACTATACTATACTAAGAAAAACCCATCGCCCTTGCCAGACAGTCATGATACACATGTGGATCCAATTGGTCAATGAATCCAAAACCATCACCTGAGCCCAGTTAAGAAACCACCCTTTGGTAAACAATCTCCATAACACATTCCACAACAACCGGTGCACCAAGTGGAGATAATTGTTTTCTCTGAGTTTTCTCACAGCTTCCTAGGAAAATCCTGGGAGAGAATTATGTCTCTTTCTGTTCAGAAGATATGTGATTACCACAAGGGCCCACATTCCCTATCTTCCTTTTATCACTGATGTACATATAGAAGCTTTTCTTGTTGTCCCTGACATCCCTTGGCAATTTAATTCTATCAGGGCTTTAGCTTTCCTAGCCTGATCCCTGGCAGCTTGGAGAATTTCTCTGTATCCCTCCCATGCTACCTGTCCTTGCTTCCACCCTCTGTAGGCTTCATTTCTGTGTTGAGTTTGTCCAGGTGTTCCTTGTTCATCCACACAGGCCTCCTGGCATTTTTGCCTGTGTTCCCCTGTTGGGATGCATTGCTCCTGAGCTTGGAAGAGGTGATCTTTGAACATTAGCCAGCTTCCTAGGGCTCCTCTTCCCCTCAGGGTTGGTACTTCACCAAGCAGATCCCTGAGGAGGCCAAAATCTGCTCTCCTGAAGTCCAGGGCACTGAGCTGGCTGTGCACCCTCCTCACTGCCCTAAGGCTCTCAAACTCCACCATTCCCTGGTCACTGAGCCCAGGCTTCCCCTGAGCCTCACGTTCCTCACCAGCCCCTCACTGTGAGAGCAAGGTCCAGCAGAGCACAGCACCTCTCCTCAGTGACCTCAGTCACCTGGAGAAGGAATTTATCATCAGTGCATTCCAGGAACCTCCTGGATTGTCTGTGCCCTGCTGTGCTGTGCTTCCAACAGATATGGGGGTGGTTGAAGTGCCCCTTGGGGACCAGGGCTTGTGAATGGGAGGCTGCTCCTACCTGTCTATTGAGGGCTTCATCTCTTCTCCTACGAGAACAGATGTTCTGATTGGAACAGATGTTCTGCTCCGTTCTCCTGTGTTTTGTTCAGAACCCTGGTATGGCAGCCTGTCACAGATGTCCATTACAGTGTTACCTGTCCCTGTCCCTGCCCTCCCTTCAGTCCTGACCCTGAGCTCTCAGTCAGCTCCTCATCCACCTGCAGGCAGAGCTCCTTGTACTGCAGCTGCTCATTTACACAGATGGAGACACCTCCTCCTGGTCCCCCTGCCTGTGCTTCCTAAAATGCCTGCATCCTTCCATTTGATCACTCCCATCCCAGGATCCATCCCACCACAGCTCTGTGATGCCAGCAGGATCACAGCCTTGCAGAGCTGTGCATAACTCACCTTGTCTTGTTTATCCCCCGTGTTTTGTGCATTTGCACAGAGACAAGACAGAGCTCAACAGGGCAGCAAGGCTGATGAAGGGTCTGGAGAGTGAGTCATGAGAGGAGTGGCTGAGGGAGCTGGGGGGGTTAAACCTGGAGAAAGGGAAGCTCAGGGGGGACTTTATCACTCTCTAAATCTCTGTCAAAGGACATTGTGGCAAGGCATTCTCCCAGGCAGCCTTTTACAGGAGAAGAGGAAATGGCCACAAGCTGCAGCAGGGGATGTTCAGGGAGACATCAGGAAGAATTACTTCCCTGAAAGAGTGGTTAAACATTAGAAAGGGCTACTCAAGGTAATGGTGGAGCCACCGTCCCTGGAAGTGTTCAAGAGATGACTGGATGTAGCACTTGGTGCAATGGTTTAGTTGATCAGGTGGTGTTTGGTCAAAGGCTGGAACTCAGTCATTTGGGGTCTTTTCCAATGTTAATGATTTTATGCTTCCATGATTCTCACTGAAGGTGACTTGCTGGCTGGAGTGGCTGCAATTCCTCAGTGCTGGCATTCAGGTGCTCTCCTGATGACCTGTCAATCCTCTCCAGGCTCTGGGCATTGCTTGCTGGCCCTGGTATCAAACTGGTATGACTGGGATGGGCTGAGGCTGCTTCTCCCCGGCTGCTGTGGTTTAAGCCTCTTCCCCAGAGCAGCAAGCCTGTGACCAAAGATCTTCCCCTGCTCTGACAGATGGGCCCTATCACTCCTCAGGCTTCTCAAGGAGAGTCCCATTATCCATGCAGCCAAATCCCTGGTTCTGGCACCAGTCCTGTAACCATTTGTTGATTTGCTAGATTTGACTGGCCCTTTCAAACCCCTTCCATCTGACTTTTGGGAGGATAGATGAAAAAGCTATCTGTGTTCCACATGTCCTCACCACTGCTCACAAGGCTCTGTAATCCTTGATGCTCTTCAAACATTTTATTTCAGATCAATCTTCAGTTTCAATTTGTAATATTTGGCAGACTGTGTGAGCATCAGACATGGCAATATTTCTATTCTTTTCATCTTACCCTTTGATCTTTTCATATATTATACACAGATACTTAATGGTCTTACTGCTACAGGCCTCATGGGATTCTACATTCAAAATACCTCTCTGGAACATGTATTCAAAATAACTATTTGAAATACTTGTGAAAGCACTATGCTTAAATTCACTTTTTGTATATAACCTGATATAACCACAAAAAAACACCTAGGGCAAGTTTTTCAGTTCTGTTTTTCAGGTTTTTTTTGGAGTATCACTATATTGTAGTCTCAGGGGACCCAGTTTCAAGAAGTAATAGATATTTTTAAGATATCATTGTCTGAGGATGAAAAATCTAGATTGCAGAATTACTGAGATATGACTTCTAATGATCCAAACCAATTATATATCATACACATATTGGGAATACATGTAATTTATAAATCTCTTCAAACACACTTTAACTGCATGACACCAACTTTGAAAAAATTTATAGCATTAGTTTAGGATATCCTTTCTTCATGAACAGTTAAAATGGTACATATTACTAAAAGTGATGATGACCCTACTAGTATGTATTTTCCTATATTTATGGGTATATGATCTGAAAAAGCATTATCTTGAAGCAGTCTTCCACAGGGAAGACAAGATGAGGCAAGCAAATGTAAGAAGTATAAATCAGAATTGCATTCTTTACTTCAAAGTCTAATTGATTGAGTTTTTATGATGGGATTAATTCTCTATTTTGAAGCTTTAGTTTTAGTTTATATTTCCAAATACTTAACATGACTAAAAATTACCAATAATAAAGGGAATATTCTGTTATCTGGAAAAAAAAAAAAGAAAAAAAACCCCTGCTGTAATAATCCCAAGAGATGGAGACTAAAGTCCTTCTTATCTAACTTCAGCTATCTAAAAGGGAGGCACCTGGGCTAAACCAGCTCTGCTCCCTGCTTAGCCAGGGAGATGGACATCCCTCAGGCAGTAACCAGCTTCAGGGTCCCCCTGAGCACAGTTTGGTCCGTTTTCTCACAGTTTTCTCTCCTAGCAGATGTGAGGACAGTCCAAGTAACTACACAGAGCTCAGATATGAATTTTGCAGGACTACATTTATATAAGAGAATTCTGACCCAGACATAAAGACTGGTTGATTATTGTACTATTAATTAACTGTAACTACAGTTTTAGCAGCTGCATAATAGTGAAAGTTTTCTGAATATCTCATTGAGTATAATTAAACTCTACATTGTGAATATAACTTATTAGGAAGCCAATGTGAAATTTCAAGCCTGAAGGAACTCTTATCCCCGGCCCAAGTGTGGTGAATTCTAATAATTCTTCCACATTTTAGTACACTGAAGAAACTAAAACTAATTTGCTGTCTACTTGCTTTCTGCACTCTGTGAATACAACTCATAAATGAATTGACAGCAAACATTAAAGGAGTTCTATCTAAATTATTAGAGTCAAATCATTATGATCTATAGGCAAAAAAAGATTGAAACTTAGAAAGTCAAGAGGAATCCTAACCCTATTAGAAAAGAAAAATAATTGCAAAGAATAGAATAAGCATTTCTGGATGTATCAGCAGTCTTTCAAACTTTTTTTGAGAAATCTTGATAGAGTTTTTGAATGTGTGGGAAAATTAAATCATATACCAGTCCAGTTCAGTGACTGAAGTACATTTCATTAGCTCTCCAGCCATTTACGAGATTGTTTAGCTGCTACAAACAAAATCTAACAATTTAATTTATGAAGCTCCTGTTTATGGAAATGAAAAACAATAAAAAATTATTTGGTCTAGTTTTTTTTATATCCATCTTCTCGGTGCCACCAGGGAGGGAGACATGGGTGGATGGAGGCTGACCATGCAGAGGCACCAGCTCAGTACAGAGCCTAGCAGGGCAGCTCAGTGCTGCTCACAGGCCCGGAGACCCTCATCCCCTGAGCTTTGCTTTGGGCTCCCCCAAGGCCAGGCAGGTCAGCAGGCAAAGCTGGGGACAGCCACAGTGCTTTGCTTTCCTGGATTTAAGCTGGGTTTTCACCAAACACAAATAATGCTCTTGCCTCTCAGTTATTAGGGCACTGTAAAAGCATTTGGTGTTTCCCCTTGCAGTGCTTGTGCTTTAACTGCAAATAACTGACAGCAGCAATTTTGTTCCTCAGCACAGCTGTAACTTGATAGAGGGTCCCTTGGACTGGTATGTCATTGCTGCTGCCTGCACATTGCAGAGAGAGGCCTTTAATGGATGTTTCATGGCAGTTTGATTTTAGCTGAGCTTTTTTCTGGTTCTCTTATGAAGGCTGCTGAGAGTGGCTGTCTAAAACCCTTAGGAACTTTGCAGCTACTCTGCAGTGGAGCCATAGTTTCAATGCTTTACATGCCAGGGACTTACATAAGCACAGAAGAAAAATGGGAGATCCACTCCTCTCCAAAACAAGAGTAACCCTGAACACAACCTCTTTGCAACAGGGTTTCCCAAGCCTTGGAAAACAATGTAATTCAAAGCTGCCAGCCAGCTTTTCCCAATCACAAAGTTACCTGCTAATTCTCAGATTTGGAAAGTATTTGCTCCAGATCTAAGGCAGCCCTTCACCATGTCCCAACAGGTGGCATACTTGGCATGGGCTCCAGTACACAGGATAAAATTATATCCTCTGACCAGTCATCTTCTGGTTTACAGCCCTGCTCTTCCATCCCCTGTGCTCCCCCTCAGCTGCATTTCCAGCATGCTGAGTAACTGGGCTGCTTTACTTTAGAAAGGGGGTCCCCAAAAAGCAAAACTCTCATCAGCAAGTGCTGAAAATATTTCGTATACAGGGATGGCTTCGTTGCAATTGTGGTTTGGATACAACTGCTTGAATCTGCTGACCAACTGCTAGGAAAGGGCTTATCAAATTAAAAGAATTACTGTTTTCTCCCTGTCTAAGATTACTTTCTACTCTACTCCCCAAAGAATGTACATTTCAATGGTGTTATTGGAGTGTACTATTGAGTTGTTGGTGAGCCACAGCTGCTGTTTCAGTGCACCTGTTTCATGCAGAGAGGTGTTATTTGAGAACTGCAGAACAAGTGATTTGTTTGCTTCTGCTGTTGGTGCTGGCTGTTGCACTGGGGTCAGTGTCACTGTGAGTCTCACAAAATGTGTGAGTTCACTTTTGCTTCATGAGCAAAGACTTCCATTCCTGCCAGTGTGAAGCACAGAGAGGCTCTGGGCACCCTGCTGCTCCTGCATCACACCCTGGACAGCTCTGTCCTAGCAGCAAGTCCCCTTGTTCAGGAGCATGAGGCCTGGGATTGTCTTTCCCATCAGATTCAACTACAATTTGTCCAAATAAAAATTGCTTTTGTCCTCACCACAGCTTGGCCTGTTTCTTGGTGGTGCAGAGGAGCATCCTCCAGGAGATACTCTTATCCTGGGGAAGGTTGGAGGTAAGAGCCTGAGTGAGAGATGTGGGACTCCAGGCAGCTCTCCAAAATGCAGTTTATTCCATCCAAGAGGTTACAGCAGTCCAGGGTCGTGGGTGACAGAGCCTGTGCCTACATCTGTCAGCTCCAGCTGCAGGCAGCCCTGGAGACCCTTAGTTTAGGTTACATTGCATTAGATACTTTTCTCTTCTGAGCAGCTTAATACAGTAGAACCAATCTATACCTTAACTATTATCTACAGCCTATCATAAGTACTGTAATCACCATATTCATGTTACTATTCTCCAATCACTAAAAGTTAGTACATTACAGTTATAGCTAGGAGTTGTTTTTCAGTTTCCTTGCAGTGGAAAATTCTGAGATCTTTTTTCTACTTGCAACATCAGCAGGCTTGTTTGCCTGTGCTCTCTTCCTGCTTGGTAAAAACATCTTCTTGTTTGGGGTGGATTTATCCTTTGCTCTAAGGCATAAAAACCCCTCTAACACACCCTTTGCCTCCTTGGTTATCTAGTAAGACTGGCCCAGCAATTCTTTTCTTCTATATCAAAACTTGCATTCATTTCTATTGCTTCTTTAGATTCTACATTCAAAAATCTTTCTACTAAGCATACATATCTGTGAGACTTCCTTGTCAAACTTTCATCCCCTAACAGTTGGAGATCAAGGTTCTTTGTTTTCTCAGTTAGTGCTCCAACTTCCTGTGTGTAAAGTGTAGGATTGTTTTGGAATGAAAATGGCCCTGTTTGCTACATTTGTGCTGGGCTCAATGCTATCACATGCTTCAAAGCTACCCCTCAAGGAATGCACATAGAGCCCACCCACTGCTCTCCTTCAGCTCACGGTGGCCAAAGTTGCAGCAATTTTATAGATAGGATCAGAAAATTGGAAGAGATGGGGCCAGAAATATCTCCAGGCTACATTTCCTGCACTGTTCAGGATAACTTTTTGGTTTGTAGCTGGGGAGGAAAGAATTCCTGCATGTTGTCAGTATGATGCATTATTTACCTCCTTTACAGGACATGACATGAAAATGTCAGGCCAGAAATATTTTGAAAGATGTCAACCAAAAGCACACCTTCCTCAGTGCTATCAAAGCATCCAAGAAATACTTTATCTTGAATGCTTCATGGCAGGAAGAGCTGCAGGAGGCAAAAAATTGAAGATTTTTAAAGTTATTCATGGGTCTATTTATCATAAGTAAGACAAATTTACATGTTCTCAGGGTACCCAGCCTGAGCAGTGTGCAAGACACCATTTAAATAGATCTCTGCTAGTTTTCAAAAAATTTAAACTGCTGTTCCTGAGATGAAAGGTCTTATTTATAAACACAGCTTCCCACATTAAAAATGGAAATGCCAGGCCAATATGTCATATTAAATTTAGCAGCAGTAATGCTCAGACATGGCCAATCCATCTAATTTGAAGCCAATGAAGAATTATTTTAATTCCAAGCTCATTTAGATTTTATCTAAACAGAAATGTTTATTTTTCAAAGGTTATGAAGCGCATTACACTAACACTGCCAAACTCATTACTTGGAGGAAGGACTAAAACTTTTAGTCATTAGGCAAAAGTCCACTTCTGTCTGGCATTTTAGCAGTTTTTTGGGTTTGAATTCAAGGCAGAGATCACATTTGCATTTTTATTGGCAGCAGATAGTCAGGGAAGCTATCCCACATCATTATTGAGTGTTTTTATTACCTTTCATGTGCAGGAGACTTCCCTGGTTTAAAAATCATCTGATGATGCTCAGACTGGGATCGACCTGTTTGATTATTGTTTTAGTAGTAGTGGTGTAGTAACTGTAGTATTGTAAGAATGAGAAGTGACCTGGTTTCCCCATGTTTAATGTAGGGCACAAACCCTTGCACGCTGTCTCTGTGCTGGTGAGGCACAGACGGGGAATGCCAGGACCACGGCATCCATCAGGGTCAGAGCACAGAGAAATTCAGCACATTCTTGTGAGAGATGAGTAATGCTGGGATTGACTCTCACAATTTACAGACAAATATCATGTATATGGCTTAAGGAAAGTTTTATAGATTTATACTTATATTTTACCCCCTTGCATTGTTATCAAGGGACAACTGGGGTGGGGACACTTGGGAGGGCTGGCTTGTCACTGTGGTGACATCTGACCTCCAGCCAGGACCTGAGGAAGAGATCTCCACCACTGGACAGTGAAGAAGGGGTTGATGGACAGAACTTTGGGAGGGGTTAAAGGTTAAAAAGGGGAGAATCTGCATTGTGGTGGGCTGAGCATATGATGGGGAAAATATTTTGCTCCTGGCGCTGGAACCTTTTCCCTTTATTCAGTCTTTTGTTATATTTTTGATACGGTTTAATAAACCTTCCTAAACTATGAAAAGTGAGTAGCTATTTCTCACATTCTTTTTGCCTGTATTCCCCCCAGACAGCTTTGTTCTGGTACTTCCAATGTTTTATAAATGTCTCCTTCCCTGTCCCTGGGGAACATCTGTGTGAGGCACATCTCCCTCCTGATCTCTGGCAAACACTGTGACAAGGGGAATCATCTTGGCATCCAGCAAGTGCCACCTCATTTGTCACCATGCTGCCTGTGCTGCCCCCACAGTTCCTTCTGTCTCACTTTCTCTGACCCTTGTATAAATTCATAAAAAAAGAGGATTTTTTTCTTCACAGATCCTGCAATTCTCTTTATTTTTTAGGTTTACTTTCGAGATTGGGCTCTCTGTTCTATGTACAAGTAAGGGCTTAAGGAGAAAGGCAGCAATGTATGACTTTATAAAATACTTTCTTTAGCTTTTTCAGTTTGTTTGACTGGCGATTCCTGCTCTTTCTGTCTCTCATGATTTACCTTCATTAAATGCTCTGATCCATGCTTAAAAGGCTTCCATACAGGCCTCCTTCCCCTCTAAACATTGCATTTCTCTGCACTAAATGAGGGCAGAAAAGAAAATCTTCCCAAGGTACAGTGTGAGGAAAGTGTGCAAGTGCAAACCCAGACAGAGGAAAGGATTAATTCAAGCCTGAAAGGTCTCTGTAAGCTGGGAAGGTGTGCTGGGAAGGTGTTTAGCACAGATAAGGATAGGAGACCCAGGGAGACAAAGCCTGAAGTTAGGGGCTTTTGGAGGATTTATAAAAAAAATGCCAGACAAAATAGTAAATAGGGATTCAACTGAACAATGTAGTATCTGTTTGGGAGATGTTGTAGGGGAGCCCTGGTGCTGAGATCAGGGAAGCTGCAGAGAAGCTGAGGAGGAATGGAGGCAGTCAGAGCAGAGCCTGCAAAGAGTGGGAGGTTCTGAGACCATGAGAAAAGCTGGGCTGTGAATCCAGGTCCCTGATCTACCAGCAAGGAGTGGAACAAGGATTAATTACATCAAAACTTGAAAAGTCTTGTTGTTTTCTACCCCTTCAAATAGAAACTACTATTTACACTTGAATCCACTGATGGGCAGGACTTTTTCAAAGACAGGAATGAAAAACTGTTTTAAAAATCCAAACTCTGTCTCACAAACATTTCCAAAAAAAGAGAAGACTTTGAAAAGGTAGTCTGAAGAGCTAAAAATCTTGCTGTTTGTACTCAGATTGAAGAAAGTCTCTCTGGAAGCTTCGTTCTCATGCTATTTTTGCATTTTACTTGAAGCCCTTAGGGTCTCAAACAGAAGCTGTAAGAGAAAATGAAAAATGTATCTGAATATATCTGTTATAAAAACAACAGGAATGCAGGAAAAAAGGTACCTCTGGCTAAGAGAATGTGGAAAAAATGAGGAGGAAGGCTACAGGGAGCTCTTTGAAAGGATTGGTACTGGTGTTCTCTGGAGCCCTGGGAGAGGGAGCACTATATTTCTCTGGAATGAAACAAAGAGAATTGCAAATATCATGAAAAGACTTAATTATACTGTCCAGAGAGTTGTACCTCCATTTTAAAGTTTTTAACTGTCCACAAAATATAATTTTAAAAAGAGAGTGAGACAAAGAAATTAAAATCCTTAACTGCACAATAATTAGTTTCAACATGAACTTTAAGTTTTTTCCATTATTTCTCCTAATCTCCACACAGAGGTGTATGTCCCTCCATATTTTGCCTATGTTTTATCTCCTAACATAAAAAAAGAAGGTATAGCAAGTTGCAGAGGGTTTTTGTTCCAGTTTAGAACATAATTCAGGACGCAGCATCTTCAAGTTCCCTCCAGTACAGGTCCTTTCCTTACTACAGCAAAATTTCTAGGATGAGATCTAAAATCACTACTGTCACACCAAGCATGACTTAGAGCTAGCACACCCTGCTCCAGCAGCATGATCCAAGGAAGCCCAACTCACCCTTCTTAAGGCACCTAATGGGAGTCTCCTAGTTTTCCATAGCAAGCTCATTTACCTGGAGCTTTACCACTGACAAATGTCACCACCTTGGATGCATTCAACTAAAAGCCCACCTAAATATTTGACAGGTGCCCCACCACAGGTTCCTGAAGAGCCTGGCTCACTTGGCATACTCACGTGACATCTCAGCAGCTCTGGCAGCCGTCACTGTCATAATTCCTGAAAAATCCCTTTGCCAGGATTTTTTCTCCTGGGAAGCTGAGAAGCCTCAGAGAAAAAGGAGAACAATATTATCTCATTTGCTTCTCCTGTGTTTTGCAGCTTCGGAATGTGGTTTGGACATTGTTTATCAACTGGTCATTGTTTGATTGGTTTCATGTGAATTGTTTTGACTTAATGACCAATCACAGTCCAGCTGTGTCGGGGCTCTGGAGAGGGTCACAAGTTTTTAATTAGTATCTTGTTAAGCCTTCTGTCTGTATCCTTTCTCTATTCTTTAGTATAGTTTTAGTATAGTATTCTTTAATATAATATAGTAACATAAAATAATAAATTAGCCTTCTAAGAACATGGAGTCAGATTCATCATTTCCTCCCAACAATGGGGGACCCCAAAAATACCACAGTGTTGCAGTGTGATTTCCTGTTTCACCTATCCCAACCTCTCAGGTGTGCCAACCTTTCCCCTCCCTCTTTTGCTCTCCTGCCTAAGAGCTGTCCATCAATCTCAACATTCCAGCAAGGGCGTTGTGTGGTTGGCAGAATTTCAAAAGATGCCCCCAGGTCTGGGCTCATTGACCTGTCCTAGTGCCTGTATCCCTTGAGCCTTCCCCTCCTCACACCTGGTTGGTGCCTCACCTGTCCCTTCCCCTCCCCTGTCCCCGGGGCTTCAAAGGACATGAGACCATGCGGCCAGAGTGTCTGTCTGTGAGCTGTTACCACATTCAGAGGTCTACCATGCTGTAATAAAACTTTGGATTAAGACTCTATGATAGAACTCGCTTCTTTTCTCTTCACTGCCACTTGAACCTTTTCCACCAGAGGTAAACTGAGTTCCTATTTTGCCTGGATTTGTTCCAAGTGCCCAGCTGCAGCATCCAGCTGGCCAAAGGTATCTCTGGGGTGAAAACACCACAGCTGCGCCTTTGGTCCAGCAGCAAGGGCCAGAAGAAGCCAGGCAGGACACACCCGGAAACATCGGGACTAATATTCAATACCGCAGCAGCCTTCCATTCACTCAGGGGAAGAGTGGGACTCAGAGGAAATAGATACTTTTATTTTGTGTTAGGTTTGCTACAAATGCACCTTCTTAGAAACCAGGTGATAAATAAGAACTTGTATCCTGGCCCTGGAAAGAATTGAGACCTACATTTGGAGTATCTAACTTGCTACTGGTGTAGATATGCTTCTGTGGCGAAAAAGAAGCTCCACTCCTTTCTCCTCAGGCAAAAAATGTTCAGGATGGAAGCTGTGCTGCACAGGACCAAGAAAACAGAGGGGTCTTCTCTTATGTGCTTAGAACCATGAAAGCATGAAGGAGGCAATTCCCAGCCTTCAGTCCCACCTGTCAGAGGCACCTGGGCCTGGGAGACTGGAGCATGTCCATCTCTCGTGGTGGTGGTCCTGAGCCTATCTGCGCATGCTAGTTGGAGACAGTTCTCAGGACAATGCCCATTTGAAAGTCAGTCTCACAATTTCCAGCAGCAACCTCCTCCTGGTTTTCCCTTTAGACTGGTTTAAGCATCTCCTTGCTTGGTAAGATGGGTGTTGTGGATGCCATGGGAGCACCAAGCAGGAAGGAAACACATCCTCAGCTGGGCTGGCAGAGCATCACTGACTCTGGTCTGGGGTACTGAGGTTGAGGGTTTGCAGCACTGAGTATCACAGCACTGAGACCTTTCCTGCAACTGCTTCAAATCTGTATTTAGCAGCCATTAAATCTTCATGAATACATAGTGAGCATAAACTTACATGCTTTTATTGCCTCAAGTTCTTCAAAAGTATTGTCATGAAACACAGTATGATGGAGTTGCAGTTGCCTAGTGGTTTAACAACAATAAAAAAAGATAATCAGGATATCTGCTACGTATCTGCACTGCTATAATTTGCTTAGTGATACATCCCCTTATTGTTTGCTCAGCTTCTATATGAGTTTAATTTCAAATTGACATTTGGTCTTCTGTCTTTTTGTGGCAAAGCAACCAGGATAGTATTTAATTACAAATTTTCTGTTTAATCTATCATTTTAAAAATAGACCAGAGTTGAGTTCTGCAGTACTTTTAAAATAAAATAATGGTTTCACAAAATCATGTTAGCTTGAAGAAAACATTCATATTGTCATGTTAGTGTTTGCTCTGTGACATAATTAGGTTCCCAAAAACTTCTATAATTTATTATCTGTGGCAAGAGAGAAGAAAGATCCCCTCCTATTACATGCCTGATAGAATAATATTGTTAGCATTTCTGTTTCTCTCTCCAGAGGCTTAGGGTCTTTTTTTGTAGGGGATAGGGAAGAATAAAATATTCATAAAATGGGTGAGGAAATTATTTTACATTTGCAATAATTGTGTCCTTATATTTCTAATTTCTTCAAATAAATTTCTTACAAAAAAACCCAAAAGCTTTCTTAGATGCAGATGGTATTTTTCACATTTACTGTTTCTAGGGTCCTGTGTTAATGCTCTTTGGAAGCCTATTGCTTCATTAGTAATAGATTTTCTCACTCTGCCAAGTTATCTGACAGATAGTAGATAGCCAGTGATAAGCTAACATACATATATGCTAGACAGGTGCTTGCATGTGACTGAATTACCATTATCTGCATTTAAACTCTGTTTTAGCACCATAAAAGTACACAAGGAGAAAACAATCAATTCAGGAGTTACAGAACCTGAGATACAAAAGGTTACAATGGGTTCTCAGTCCAAGCATCTTCCTGAGCTGGCAGCTAATTTTGCTTGTCTAGGTTGATAAATATGGGAATTCATCTGCCTGATTTCAGGTGACTCAAAGGTGCCTGTGTCTTCCACACTTTACAGTCTCAGCTGAGTTTCTCACTAGGGGGTGGCTGCTCAGATGATTTGGAGTTATGAGAAAGCATTGTCAATGACAAAAATCTGTTGCTGAAAAATCTTAAAGATTCTCAGAAAAATATTCCTTTGACAATTTCCGTCAGCAGCCCAAGACCCTTAAAGTCATAGTTTTCATGTTTTCTACAGTCCTGGTGATCCTCACCCAGAGCTTTTCCTTACACATTCCTGTCTGCGTCTAGTCCAGCCCACTTCTGGAAAATATTGATCTTACCATGAAAAAAGTCTGTTTCTAGAACATTCTTAGGTCTTGCTATCCCAGAAGGCACTAAAAGTACTTGCTAAAAGTACTGAGACTCCCAGACCAACAAACAAAATGCTTTTTTAAAACACTGATGTGAGAAAGGGCATAATTTGGAACATCAGAGCCTGCCCTGTCAGAGGCATCCTTCTTGTTCTTTACCAGAGGTCCTTGGCTCCCTTCAGCTTTCCCACTGTACATGTCCAAGATCCTCTGTTTTAAAGAAACTTCTGAGGAATCTTTAAGAGTCTTCTAATTTTCTCACTGACAATTGTTGGTCAAGTGCACCAGTTAGTGTGAATTCATCAGAGGCTTTAAGAACACTTGTATGTTTTATGCTTAATTTTTTAACTTCAAATTTGTCTTGCCTTTTGTGCCTTTTTCACCACCACTTTCTCTTCTGTCACTTTCTACTGTGTAAAGCTGTTTCAATCACTCTGTAGTGTATTTATCTGTTGCAGTGATAAAAGGATATGCTCCCATCCTTTCAAACTGTCATCTGCTTAAAAGAAATGTCAACAGTGCCAAAATCCATGATGCTCATCGCATTCACACTTCAGGGGTACAATTAAATGGCTCGATAAAGACCCACATGGGTCAATTTTTTCATGCATTACAGCTAAATGAAGTTGAATGTTGCAAATGGAAAATGCCTCTTACCGAGCACTTAACATAATCTCTTTCAGTTACCTTAGACACCCAGAGAGAGCACACATCTTGCATTATCTCACTGAAATACATGCTGGAGGTCCAGGGAAATGTCAGCCACAAGAGCCACGTGTGGGTTTTGTGGAAAAAAAACTGTCTGGGTTTTCCTACCAGTGCACAGAGGTAACTCTCAGCACAGCTGTTCTGGGGAGGCCTGGGGAAGGATGAAGGTGGATTTCAGAAGCCCAGAGAGAAACCTGGGGCAGGATGGAGGAGGATTTCACAAGTCCAAAGAGAAACACCTCAAGATGCTGTTCTGAATCCAGAATGGGCCTCCTAAGCCCTGATGCTCTTTCAGCAAGTGGCTCACACAGAGCCCCAGAGGAGGTTGCTGCTTGACAAAATCCATGGTGCCATGTGTCACTTCTGACAGAAGAACAGCCATCTCCATAAGCTTCATTTAAAAATGGCAGGAAATCATTTTGTGGGGATGGCAGGGTGTCCCAGCTGCTGTGGATCAGACAAGTCACCTTCAACACACTTGGTATGCCAACCTGAACAGGCAGTAAAAGCAAAGTGGATGATGAAGCACTGCTAATTTGCAAAACACTTAACCTGTATGCTATTATCATATATAGTGCCTCTAGCAGATCAGCTCTGCCACTCTCTGCTCTTACAAAACAGCAGACCCATGCTGGGGATCACCATAGGACTAGAGCTTTGTGCAACTGGATTAAAAACGTAGGCTGCTGTGTAATTTTCCACAAACCTGCTTATTTAATTGGTGCTGCCAGAAAAGGCAGTACTCCTCATTTCCTGAAGAAGTTAGGGAATCACAAAATAAAAACAAAAGATCATTTCCTTTCTAGGCAAAGGTGATTTGTGCAAATATTAAGGGTGAATGGGTAGCACTGGTTTTTTTTTTCTGTCGTTTTTGTTCACAGCAGGAACCAAAGGTCATTAACTACAGATAGAATATACTTCCTATTGCACAGCCAAGGCTACTAATAGATCAGAAACTGCAAGGGCTCAGAAAGTTGTAATGATTTGACATTTCTATAAATCTGCTCCCTGAAGTGCCTGCTTAAAGGAAGAACAAGTGTACTATATGAACAATAAATAAGTGGGGTTTATTTGTTGTTTGCATTAAAACAAATAATATAGAAATTAGGTAGTAGTTCTTTTTCTGCTTTTACAGGGTGGTTAAAGACTGTACCCTCTGGCATTTCTGTTGTACTTCTGGTTTCTCAAATTTTATGGTTTCCAGCTTAAGTGCTTTCTCTGTATACTAAAAATATGTAAGTGCAAGATCCTTGTTTTAGTCTCTCCAATATGGGATTTTCTAAATTATGAAAGACCTGGAAAAGATCTTCAGGTCTGAACTATGTGTTTACCAGCAGAAAAACTTTATGAGAATTATCTGTTCCTTTTTTATTGCCCATCTGAACTACCTACAGGCCTTTCTTCTTTCCTGCCCATCAACAGCCATTCTGGGAGAGGTAAGTAAATTACAGGTGCAGTTTGGGTTCAGCTGCAGTAGAAAACACCACCTTTGTAAATGCTGAGAAATGCCAGGAGCTGTATCAACTAATTCCTTTGCAGTGGCTCAGTCTCAAACTGAGCAGGTTGGTAGTCCAGGTGATATCCATTTCCATGTTTCCCTGGAGAAAGGGGACATATTTCCAGAGTCAGTTGTTACATAGAACTTGAGGGAACTGCAGCTCTGAGGACTGTTCTGTGAGGCTTCATCCAACTGCAACAAGTCTCACCATCTCCATTAAAATCACACAAACACAAAAAAAAAACTTTAAAAATTTTCTTATAAATTTTTATGCCCACAAAGGTCTTGGCCAGGGTCTTTAGGGTCTTTATGAGACAGGTGCATACCTGCCCCACAGCTGAGATCTCCTCATCCCATATGTGGAGGTAATGGGCAGTGCAGGCCCCCTGAGCAGCAGGTCTGAAGGGCTGGCCTGGTGTAGACAGGTCTGCCACACATCACAGATTAAACCAATTTCCCCAGCTCTTCGTGCAGGGGGTTGGCCTCTATTTTACATTTTTTCTATCTCAAATTCTGTTGCTCCAAGCATTTCTTACAATGTCTTCAGACCTGACACAAGGAAAATAGTTTTCTGCACGATGATAAAGTGATGCCCCTGAGGGAAACATGGTGATATTGCTCCTCCCTCTGTCAAAGAGATTCTGGGCATAAAGTATATCCTTTACACCAAAAATAAAAACTGCCGCAAGTCGAATCACCAGAAATGTCATTTATACCAGGGAGGATAGCCTGCAGCTGTTCAGGGTTCCTGTGTGAATCTTTTACTTATTTGTTCTTGTTCCTCATTGTAGTGATGAGACAGAAATATGTGAGCCTTGCAGGCTGGAGGGCCTGGCTATCATCATTAAACAGGCATGGGAAGAAGTGGTACCTGTGCCAGGTAATCACACCCAGGCTGAGCCTGGAAATCCCACCACAACTATTCAGCTACTGAACATACAGAAGAATTTGGCAGCAGATTCTCAGGGTGTCACCAGAGGACTTTTGCTGCTTCAGCCATGCGTAACTACATTTGGCTCTGTGATACAAAAACTTCTATTCTCTCATGTAGGCTTGAATGCTCATGTATTTATTTTCTTTCATAAGCTCCTTTGGCTGGCACGTGGCACTAAGGAAAAGAGGGGAAGTTATTCATTCCCACAGCCCAGGAGGGGAACTGAAATCACTGAATGGGTGTTTTTGTGAGAAGGTGCACTGAGTTCAAGGTCAGCTCATAAATGTGAATCCCTTATCAGAGAATGGGACCCCCGTCTGCTTCAATGTCATAAGTCTAAAATGTTTTCCTCCTTATTTTTAACCACTGCTATGTACCATTTGGTTTTATTTCTGTCATGCAGCTTATGAATTTTGAAGACTTTGAAGACAAGAAAATTGGCTCTTCTGCCAATTTTATATCAGTGCTCTGTGCCTAGCTAGACCATTTCTGTTTGAAATTGAGGATAAGCCCACATGGGCTTCAGAACAGGCCTCTCTGTGGCTTGACTGCAGTTATCTGTCTTGGAGTACTAAACTGGAAAAGGGTCTGTGTCTATAGATTTTCTTTTTGCTTTCCAAATCACCTTCTGGAGCACTAAGTGTAGTGAAAACCTCTTTGCTTGGTAAAAGGACTGATCTCTTGGTGCCTCACATTTTTATGTGAAGAGATGGAAACTGGACATTTAATCCTTAGTCTAGCAGATGAATATCTAGGAAAAAAAAAAACCTAGACTGTAGCAGGTCTCTAGCAGAATACCAGATACTGTTACTGCAAACTCAAAGTCGTGTCAGGCTGGCCATGATTGCTCCGCAGCCTCTCCTGGTCAGGTAGTCAGCTCTGTCCCCTGATGACCACAGTGGTATTTCTTCTGGTGCTGACTTGAGTAGCTACAAGCCCAGCACCACTCTGAAGCTGTTAATTAAGTGCCATCAGAAAGTTCTCATCAGAAGTTCCCATCACAAAAGGACTTGCATGGCAAAAGAGATCAGCCTTGTGAGCCTCCCTCATGACAAAGACCTCACAAATTCAGCTGACATTAAAGGAAGGCCTAAGCACAAGCAGGAGTGAAACAAAGGCATTTGGCAGGAGAAGACATATTGGGCAGGACAAAAGTTAGCAGTAAATCAGGAACAGCTATCACCTGGAATACTGTATCAGAAAAAATTTGAAAAGTCAGAATCAATAGGCAGCAAGGGGTCAATCAGCTGATATCGGTAAAGACCATGTAGGACTGAGAGAGCGATGGCCAGTGAGTATCTCTTCAAGGTTTTATCCAAAGACTCTTTCTTTACTCTTGGCCTACTTTCTGTCACTTTCTTTGCAGTCAAAGATGAAGACAAGACATATTTTTCTTTATTTATCTCTTGTCCATGATTCCAGTAAACCTCCCAACAGCTGTCAGTTTTGATGGGCACAGAGATGAGGAAAGAATTCCAAGGTGTTCTGAACATGCTCTGTTGGAAGTTCCTTGCCCTGAACTCTGGCTTCAGTCTGCCATTACCTGCCTGGTGCAGTCTCCCTGCCTATGTTAACATTCAGATTTTATCACAGTACCACCATATAACAATGCCATAAACATTTACACTAATTTTGAAGTCAAGAAAGGGCAATGGTAATTTGCCACTGCAATAATGTTTGTGAAGCATTCATGAAAAATGACAGGCAGGGAAACAAGAATAATTGGAGCTAATGGAGATAAAAATCCACAGTTATAAAGATATGTGGCACTTTAGAAAATTGATTTGCTTTCCACCTCTAGTGGAAAGCAAAAGGGAGAGCACATGATATCCAGTCATTCACAATCTACTTATCGTGAGTCTTCCTGATTGAATTGGTATCAGTACAAATCAGCAAAGTAATATAATTGATACCAACAGTGTTCTACTGATACTAAGTCAGTGTCAGATCAGAATCAGTTTGAAGATATGGATTTGAGTTACCTTGCCTCATGATTCTTGGTAACATATAAAATACTACCAAGGAATTATTAAATCTACACATTTTTTTGCTTAAAGCAAGGTCATATGTGCAGCATTTTTCCTGATACTTCTTGTATCAGGACCTTATAAACCAGAAAATTTGCTATAATGTTTTCTGTAAGACTGAGTTATGCTTCCTAGGTTATCAGTTTGTTTTCCTTTCTAAAGTCTTATACTTAGCATTCACAAAGAATCACTTGTGGTTGGTTTTGTTTTTTTTTAAGAGGAAACCGCCTGCACTTGATTTCCCAAGGTAAAGCTGGGTTTCTTGACATGCAACAGAAACTTTGAAAATATTTCATGTGGACATTGATGTTTAGGTATCTAATTAAGGCATAAATCAGAATATAGTCTGAGAAATTACCTAATACATGTCCAGTTGATATCATATGTTGAACTCATTCTGCTCTCCAGCCAGATTTTGCTGGTGGGAGCAGAACACATTATGCCATTTTTGTAAAATTTCTATCAATAGATACCTAAATGTAAATGTAGTTGTTTTGTTTCACATACTTGGACATTATGACTATTTACTTTTTAACCAGTCTTTTTTAGTCTGGGGGTTGCTAGATATTACATCATACATAATTTGATATTTAACCTGTGATCATTGACTTCATTTATGTAACATACGGCTAAATTAGACAACTCCTTCCCAAGCAATGCTTCCCATATGGTGCAATGGCCAGGAGGTTGATAATTCAAACATTTTTTCATTACATTGAGGCATTCCCTCTGTCAGAAGAGTTCTGCAGCCTTTTGCTGAAATTCCCTGAGGAGTCAGAAAAGGATTTATTGGCTGATAATAATGGATATCATGATTGGTATCCCTTGGGCATTTAAAATCTGACACACACAACAAATTTCCTCCACTCAGAAAAAGAAAAGTGTTTGCCTAAGCACATTGACTTTGTAACTGTGTGAATTTGTGGTGTGCCCTTGTCATTTTTTGAGCAGGAGCAGAGAATGCTGTTGAGCTTGAAGTTCAACAAGAAATTTTTGCATGTGCACATCACTTCTCCTATTGAATTTTCAAAAGATTGCACTTGCTTTTGGTGATTCACAACAGGATTGTTTGATTTCTTTTTCAAATGTCTCTCAAATGTTTTTCTATGTCCTTTCTGCCAGAGAAATGCATCTTAAATGAAATATGCCTTACAGGGAGATTTGCATCTGTAATGGTTTTTCTTCCACTTTCAGTGAGAGTGAAAACCAATGAAAGGAAATTGGGAAGAAAGCACTGAAAATCCACTAAATTTGCTCTACAGGTTTAGGAGAAAAAAGATTATTCAAAGAAAATGCATCATGCACATTTTAAGGCAAGACTGAGAAATAACTGCTGTTAAAGAGTCAAGCTTTCAAATAAAACAAACTCCAGTGAGTATACTGTTCCTAAGATGCAACCTTTTAATGCTTTCAAAATCTTCAGCTTGACATTATGCCACTTTCTTGAAATTACTGTGTTAACTTCCATGAACAAGCAACATCAGGAAAATATGCAAGAAAATAAAATATAATTGCCTAGAGACAATAACTGCAATGACAACAAAATAGTTTTTTTCAATTTTGGGAGGGTTTTTTTGCTTCTGAGGAATTTTCTTATTTTCACAAAAGTAGAAGCTGAAGTAGTACTTCTACTTTTAACAAAAGTAGAAGTAGTAATAACATCAGAGTATTCTATTGTCTTGATTCATCCCACTTTAATACACGTGTCATGCCACACCTTGAACTGAATCACCTGCTCTTCATCCAGCCATGTACACATCCATTTGGATTGTTTATGGTCAGTGGATGGGGGTCTTCAGTTTGGCAAACAGGAACTTCTCTTTAGTGTTTAAAACAACTCTTTCACCAGAAAACTATTCATCATAGTGCTGGAACTGTGGAACAGTGATGACAGAATCACTTAAGTTGGAAAAGACCTCTGAGGTGGTTGAGACCCTCTGCTGTAGAGCATTCCATTGGGCTTGGTGGCCCCAAGTTTGGTCTGGGATCTGCAGGGCACTTGTACGCTGGACTACCTCAGCCTTGGATCTGAAAACCATCATCTTCTCTTCTAGCCTGTGGCACAGCTCTGGGAATGGACAGCATGGTCACAAGCATTACAAAGTAGTGATCTCTTACTCTCAGGAAGAATGTCATCTTTGCCATCAGGCTCTTGATGTGAGCTGTGGGCTCATTAAATGTTTGATTTTTCAATACTGCACTCGTTCATGGCAGTCCCACAAACACATGCTAAGTTGTGCCCCCAGCTGATGTGCAAGCACACACTAAGCCAGTCTACATGGTCAAAAGAGATAAGCATATCTCAGATGAAAGACAGTAAGCCAAGAACAGAGAACCAGTGATTTTCATGACTTCTCTCTTTTAGCTTGCAGCATGAGCCTGCCTAGTAACCTGAAATTATTGGCCTATCTTTGCCCTTGATTTTTGATTGTCTTTAGAGATGCTCACAGACCTGGCCAGCATCTAGCATAGGGTGTGGGAACATACATTTGTGCAACACATGGATGTACCTGTGAAATTTGTATGCATGCAATATCTATTATATCTATTCTATTTTTTATTTGGATATATATGTCTATATGTCTATATATATATCTATATCTATATCTATATCTATCTATATATATATATATATATATATATATATAATGCATGGATACAGATGCCCCCTGTGCAACTTGAAGACAGTTCTGTCTTGAATCCTGCCCTCTCTGTCCATCTTCATTGAGCCATTCAAATGGGAAAAACAACAGTATTCAAGGAAAATAGTATTTGTATGTCCAGAGCAGACAGGGGTCTGGACAGAGTGGATCGATGGCCTAAGACCAATTGTCTTGGCCTAAGGCCAAGTGCCAGGTCCTGCACTTGGGTTTTGACAGCCCCAGGCAATGCTCCAGGCTTGGGGAAGAGTGGATGGATGGAAAGGTGTCCAATGGAGAAAGAGCTGGGAGTGTTGCCAGCTGACCATGAGCCAGGCTGTGCCCAGGTGGCCAAGCAGGCCAAGAGCATCCTGGCCAGCAGGACCAGGGCAGGGATTGTCCCCCCATATTCAGCACTGGTGATGCTGCTCCTCCAATCCCATGTCCAGTTCCAGGCCACTCATGACAAGAAGGGCCTTGAGAACCTGGAGTGTGTCCAGAGAAGGACAATGGGGCTGGGGAAGGGTCTGGAGCACAAGCCTTATGAGAAGCAGCTGAGGGAGCTGGGGGTGTTCAGCCTGGAGAAAAGGAGACTAAGGGGGATATTCTCATTTTTTACAGCTACCTGAAAGGAGGTTGTGGTGAGATGGGGGTTGGTTTCTTCTGCCAAAGCACAAGCAATAGGACAAGAGCACACAGCCTCACTTTGTGCTAGGAGAGGTGTAGGTTGGATATTAGGAAAAAATATCTTCATGCAAAGGGTTGCCAACAATCAAAACAGGCTGCACAGGGGAATGGTTGAGTCACCATCCCTGGAGGTATTTAAAAGATATGTGGCACTTAATGACATGATTTCATGGTGGACTTGGAATTGTTAAGTTATTGTTGGACTCAATGATTTTAGAGATATTTTCTATCCCAAATTGTTCTGTCATTCTATTATCAGGATATAGACCTTAGTGGCAGGCAGCTTTTGAAAACTTGCCCCCACTTCAATAGTCTCCCTATCATTAGCTCTCAGTTTTGATAAGAAACTATAGAATATAACACTACAAGTCTGCAAATACCTACTCAGAATCTTTTTAAACTTCCCTAATAAGATAACCATTTCCCCAGCATTATAATTAGGTGATTTTCCTTCATAGGACATCTGTGCTGATGGAGGACATTGTTCTTTGCGTTAGCACTTTTGAGCAATACCCAAAGAATGTCTTTCCATTAAGACTATACTGCCCCAAATCCAATTTTTCCCAGAAAATTAGAGGACTTTAGAGGAGAAACACAGGTCAGCAGGTGATTTAAAATCCATTTGTGCAACTTAAATTGTATGGAAACTTAAAAATCAATAAATTAATGGCATTCAAAGGTCAATTTTTAAACAGAAATTGGTATTAACCTATTCCTATGGTCATTGTCTGTGCACACAAGAAAGAGTAACAGGTACAGTAGCACTTGAAAAATGAAAGTGTTTATCTCTTTATGTAATGCAAATGTAATAACTTACCCAAAATGATTGATTAGCATGATGGAGCCCAGGGTGGGTGTCTAATAGATGATGGATATACAAAATTTGAAACTGAGAACAATTTTCATGTTCATTTAACTCTTTCTTAAAGTGTTTAAAATTACTGTTAAAAACTAAATCAGGGGGAATTGTCAGGGCTTGGTTGAATGATGCTCACTCAACACAGATTATCTGTCACTGGGCTACAGGTTATTTGTTGAACTAATGATCTAAAACATGAGCTAATCAAAAATAATATAAATCCAAAAGCGATCATAAAAGAAGCTGATAGGAATATGACAGACAAACCACTCTGTGGGAACAAAATAAGCATGACCAATGTGTACTAGGCATAAAGGGGGGTTGGCAGCACAATTTGTCATTGGATTTCTGTTTCTCACAGATATTCATAATTAATGGTAAGCCATTTTCTGCTCCTTGAGTCTCTGGATTGCAAGTAAAAGCTCAGATAAAATCTTCAAATTAAATAGAATTGGATTTAGCCGCTACAAATCAGATTTGAGAGGACATAATCATCATTGCTGTGTTCCTGCTACAGTTGGTGATGCTACTGGGGCAGCTGCAGTTCCAGTAGGATATAGCAGGCACACAAACCAATGGAAGAACACAATCCCTTCTCTAAGCTTGCCATGTCATGTGCCATAAACCAGCGGTGTGGTGCTGCTGCTCCCCTTTCCCCAGGTGCCCATCCAAGGAGGCTGTGGGACCACTCTGAAATGTAGGAGTGGTAGGGCTTCCTTCGCCTTGGGAAAGAGGCAGATAAGGACAAGGACTGAGGTCTCAGGAGCAGACAGACAGACACCATTTCTGCAATAGGGTAAAGTCTTCCCCCTCCTTCTCAGGCCCAAGGTCTGGCTCTGCAGTCTTGGGGATCTTAAGACACCCAAAGATGAGGTGCAATCCATGCTGACCTTGAGTCCGACGTTCCCAGACAGGCATTGCTCGAGGCCCACTGCATATATTCATGGCAGAAAAAGTAAACAAATGGCATGTCAGAGTAGCTTAAGAGACTGAAAATTGCTGTTTTCCTTTATCTGAGTCAGTTCTTGATAAACTAGGTGAGCCCTAGCAACCAATAATACTCAGAGGGCACTTGCAAATTACTTTGTTGAATGGGTCTGTTAATGCATAATTGAGTAGATCAATTATCTTTTCTTATTTGACCTTATGCGGAAAAAAATTGCTGATTTCTTCATGGATACTTTGGGGTTTTTTTCATAAAATTGCTTAAAGCTGATCATAAATCCTGTTTTAGCTGGTTGCAGAAAGAACATAAAATGTCCATTTTTCTGGGAAAACAGCAAAGAAAATTACTTTTAGGGGGTATGGAGAAAAAAATAAATTTCAATAGCTTTTGAACTTCATTTTCACACCATTTACACTATAATTTTTCTTTTGAGTATTTTTTTTCAATCATGCTTATGTCATCACTTTGACAAGAATCTCAATAAAAATTGTAGCTTATTATTTGATTTTTGAAGGCAATACTCAAAAAAATTCTCAGCCAGATGAAGTTCTAAACTGGCAGAAAGGATAGGTAGCAACAGATTTGTAAAAGTATTTGATCTAATACTATTTGCTTAAAATAATAGCCTTACATGAAATAAAATGTAGCCTTTTATAAATGGATAGTTAAACTGATTGAACGATACCTATCAAATTACAGAATTAATAGAAAAAAAATCACCTCCCAAAGGGATTGTCAACAGTCAAATCACCCAAAGATCTGGTTTTAGCTTGGTGCTTTTTAATATTCTCACCTATGACAGGGAAGAAAGTATGAATCATTGCTGGTACTGTTTTCAGATGGCACAAACATTAACAGATTGGGAAATAATTACAAGCAGAAGTCAATTCTACAGGATGATTTGTATCTCTTATTATTTTGGGCCCACATAGCATGAAATCTTCCATTAAAATGAGTTGAAGGCCTATGGAAACATCTAGTGGGCTTCAAAATTAGGTATCAAAGCCGTAGAAAAGCTCTGAGAACCTGAATAAATCTGTCTCCAAAGTAAGACTGTGGTGTGTGCAATAAATATGGTTGGAATATATACTGA